>NC_141877.1:650548629-650851659 GCF_056163025.1 Triticum urartu | reverse complement strand
CCTTTATTTTACTTTGCATCTTTTATCATAAAAATACAAAAATATTATCTTATCATATCTATCAGATCTCACTCTCGTAAGTAGCCTTATAGGGATTGACAACCCCTATTTGCATTGGTTGCGAGGATTTATTTGTTTTGTGCAGGTACGAGGGACTCGCGCATAGCCTCCTACTGGATTGATACCTTGGTTCTCAAAAACTGAGGGAAATACTTACGCTACTTTGCTGCATCATCCCTTCCTGTTCAGGGAAAACCAACGCAGTGCTCAAGAGGTAGCAACATCCAAGAGGTAAGTACTAGTACCAACCACGAATGTGTGATTATGTCGGTAGCAATGCACAATACACTTAGCTAGTGATAACACTTAGCTAGTCCATAACTTGATTAGTATTTTTGGCTTGGGATACAGTGTATGAGGGGTTTAAACACTACACAAGTATCACCATTCACAAGCAGCCTACATTGCAAGATCATGGAAGGAAAAGGTTGATAGAGTCTGCAGTTTCGTCTATTTGCAGGGTAAACACCTCAACTATCATTCCTAGTTTCTTCTCATTTTTCATTTTAACTTCTTGTTTAAGTTGTCCAAATCTAATATTGCTTTCATTTGTTATTCTTATTTTACAGTCTTAACTATATCGGTATCTTAACTATTGTGCTTCATTTGTCTGATGCAGAATGGCACATACTTCATGTCTGAGTTATGGACAAATGACGAAGTTGTAAGGGAGAGTTTGGGTATTCACGAGGTAAAGTAGGGTGAGACTAGCTTAGAGGTATTTATAATTGACACGTGTTTGACTAGGGGTAATCAAAGCTAGAAAATGGGAATTGAAGGCGTATGAGATTTTAAATCTACCCTATGGTTAGGGGGCATAGCAACTGGGGAGGGATTAGGCATGAGAGTTGAAGGGATAAGGCAAGGATTGTTTTAGTGATTATTACTTGAGTATTAGCTAATGTCTGGACTTTTCTTTGCGGTTAGGAAATTCTTGGCATGCCACCAAATAAGAATCCCATGTTCCCTCCATAGCGAAGGGCTTATTTCATATGTATGCTATTGTAGGGAACAGTTCCATCATGGCAACGATGTGATTTCAACCTACCTTACACAAAGGAAATCACTAGTACGGTAGATGATCATTTAGCCTTGATTACTAAAGGGTACCGGGCGATGATATACAGGTAAACACGCACTTATAGAGTCCCTCTCACCGATGTTCTTAATTATGGAACCATATATACACTTTCTTGAGTAGAGTCACTTAATTATCCCTACAAGAAATGATTAAATTCGTCTTTTAATGATGATGTAGTGGAGATCATGACTGTTCATTATCCTATGTTGACACCCAAGCATGGATTAGACGACTAAACCTGCCCATCACAGATCGTTGGCGACCATGGCATGTGGACAACCAAATTGTTGGGTAAGGACCGACCCACCAACTTATATGTTCAGGGTTCTGGATGGCCATAGCCAAGAAAGAGTAGTGTGTTTATTAGTGAAGAATGGTCGTAGTTCATTATATGTGTAGCGAGTACTTCATACATATATTACATAATATTGATGCTTTATACTTTGCTTTTGTTTCCATAATTTGAATAGATACACAAGAAGTTTCTCCAACAATCTAACATATGCAACAATAAAGGTACGTGGTGGATTCAATTTCTCTTTTTTCAAAAGAAGGTTGAAGCACCCCCAATGTCTGCATTGTTCTGATATGCACACTTGACTTACGTGGTGGATTCATACATGCACCATTAACTTCTTTCAGGTTTAACTTGGGTTTACAGAAGCTAGTTAGAATACATACCAAGTACATGAGCTAGTTAGTTTAAATACGTGTGTGCACGTGCAGGGTGCCGGACACACAACCCCGGAGTACATGCCGAGGGAGTGCCTTGCTATGATGGATAGATGGCTTTCCGGTGTGCCTCTCTGACTGATCAACTGATGTTGCAGTACACGCGAAGGTTTTTAATTTGTGTTGTAAGGGCATCTCTAATAGATTATGTAAATTTGAAGGTGTAAAAGTGGGGGTTGTATAATTTATATCACCAAAAGTGCATTTTACATCTAAAAAAAGAGCCACCTCAAATCAGATGATGTATATTTGGTGATGTAGAAGTCCGACTCCAACATATGATGTAAAAACGGCTAACGGCCGCGCGGCAGCCACTACAATAGCAGTTTAGTTGCACTCTAGCCGCACAATTTGAAATAAAAACATCCTGAATTAAAACTTAAATTTTTCATCTCTCCACGGGATCGAATTATTACATAATTCATCAAATCCACAACATCAAATGCAACACAAATACAACAAAGTTCTTGCACAATACAACAAACAAATAATGAAATCAGGCGGTTCTTTCGCCATGCCATTTTCAATACTCCTCCATCAAGTCTTTCTAAAATTCATTATGTATCAGAATCTCAAATTTCATTGTACACCTTCATGAAACATCTAATTCACCCCTCTTTTCTCATTAGCATAACGTGCTTGCCCATGAGATCATAGAAGGTGTAATTCAAATCCTGTCCACGCACATTTTCAATGATCATATTATGCATGATCACGCAAGCAGACATCATGTACCAAAGGTTTTTTATCCCAGAATCTAGACGGTCCTAGCACAATAGAAAATTGGGATTGCAAAATCCCAAATGCCCTCTCATCATCTTGCCTATCCACCGGTTGAGCATTGTGAAAGTAGAGTTCTTTCTTACCTTGAGGGGTTTGGATTGATTTGACAAAAGTACTCCACCTCGGGTAGATCCCATCCGCAAGGTAGTACCCATAGTTGTATGTGCGGCCATTTGCTTCAAAGTTCACCCGTGGAGCTTTTCCATTGGCTAACTTGGCAAAAAGAGGTGACCAGTCGAGTACATTGATATTGTTGCAAGATCCAGGCATCCCACAATGTGAATGCAAAATCCATGTTTCTTGATCGGCAATGGCCTCAAGAATGAGGGTGCCATCCTTCGAGCGTCCCTTGAACTATCCATGCCATGCTTTAGGACAATTCTTCCACTTCTAGTGCATGCAATCGATGAAACCAAGCATACCTGGAAACCAACGGGCTTTGTTCGTCTCCAAAAGCCTCTGGGTGTCCTAAGAATTGGGTGCTCTCGAGTATATGGACCAAACACTTCTACCATAGTCTTTACAAATTGTTTGACATAAAAGGTAGAAGTGCTCTATGCCATCGCCAAATTTTCATCAATGTAATCTGCCGGAACAATTTTATGATGTTTGACATAAAAGCAGCAGGGACCTTCTACTCGGTGCTATGTCGAAGTAAACCAGCACAATTCCTCCTCTACTGGAAGGATCGATCATGCTGCTTCATGGAATTGCAAATGTGGATGAACAAATCTTATGACATCATGAACCAACGATGGAAGTACCACTCTGGAAACACGGGTGGTGTACCAAAATAGTTGTGCATCAACCTCTCGTGCGCCTCAACCCGTTCTCTTCAGATGAACTCACGTCCAAACACAGAACCGCCGTTCTTCGTCTTCTTCCTTTTGTGCATCACCACTATCATAGCAATGTCCTCTTCTTCAGTCAAGTCAAATTCCTCATCCGACCAGAAACCTTCCACAAAAGTGGAGTGGCACGAGCTCATCCACAATGTGGAAATCACCATCAAACTACATATTCATGCTTGATAAAAAAAACTCCTAGTTTGCATGATTTTTTACCATGGGGGAATTTGCTTGAACATGTTGCGACGAGGTGCAAGGAATCGGCCGGCAACAGGTCGGAGCGTGGGCGGCGGCTGCAGATGGCGGGTGGGCGGCGACTGCAGAAGGCCTCTAGATGGTCGCGTGGCTGCCGGAGGACTCCGCTCACGATGACGTGCCGGCAGCGGCAACAACCAAGAAACCATTGGCTCGGCCGGTTGAGGTGGTTGAGCAGCTTCCCCTTTTAGCTCCGGCGGCTAGCAGCTGCTACAAGAAGGTGGTAGAGAGCTTCTACAGCCATTACGGTCGCCGAAGCTCCGATGAATTTCCAAATCGGTCGCGTGGTCGTCGGCGGGACATAATCAAATCGGCGGTGGCGCGACTAGAGGTGGGGATGGCTGGCGGTGTTGCGGCGGGGTCAGGGATGGATGGACGGGTGGCGTGGGTTGTGTTTCCGAGCATAAAATCACTAGGGTCGGAGGCAGACAAGCGTCGGGTGGGGCGGAATCGAAATGAAGGGCGGTTGGGTGTTTGCACGTGGCTGCATGTTTTACATCACTTGGAGGAGGTGATGTAAATTAGTTTACATCTACATCATCTGTTGGAACTGCATTTTTAGGCCTCGGAGATGGAAAAAGTAGTTATTTATACATCTACGTCATCTATTGGAGTTGCTTTAAGTAATACATTTTATGACTCTAAAGTAGTGACCTAAAACATCTTACGTTTGTTTACACAAAGAGTACTAGATAAGAGAATCTGGATTATGAATGTGTTACAAAAATCACCGCACTAAAAATTGATAGTGGCAAAAAACAATGGGTAAATTATTAATCGTGTTTTGATGTGGCAAACCACCCACGTGCTCATTTCGAGCGGTGCCATTGGGAAATGACCGTTAATGGCTGGTCAGGCCGGCTCGGTCAGAATGTTTCCTTTTAGAGAAATAGTCGTCGTAGCCTGCTTGCTCTGTCACCTCTCTCGCGTGAACGGGAGCTCCTCACTCCCATGGCGGCTGCGGGACCCCGACGCAATTGTGCAATATCCAATGGTGACAACATGGTGGTTGGGAGCACAACATCCAAGGTGGCCGACGGCGTGGGAGGGGGCACAACATCCCAAGGCGAGGAGGAAGATTGCATTGGCAGCTGCGTGTTCCATTCGTTATCGCCACTATCGGCAGCGGCGGTTGCATGTAGGGTGTTGGAGAACCCTACTAGAACTATAGATAGATGGACAATGAGCATTCTTTCCCTCTATCTCTATGGTTTTTTATTAGGTTTAGATTTGGGGATTATGTTATGTGTTCATATTTTGAATTTAGGGTTCTACCTGCATTGAGACAGCGGTTAGTGTGAAGAGGAATTTAGGGTATTAGTATGAATGTTTAGATTTGGAATTTATGTTTCTACCTGCATTGAGAGTAGTAAGTGTGTGTCCCCAATTTTGATTATTCTGGATATGTGCAAAAATTAGAGTGTGTATTAGTCTAAATGTTACTGTTGTTGGTGGTGCAATAATTTGCCTCCCGGCCTACTCGTTCTCACGAGTAGGTGGATGATAACAACATTATTTTTATATCTCCAACCTGTAAACACACAAATACAAATGAGCAAAGACCGGATCCAAGCAGATCCATCGAAGAGAAATACCGATCGAATCCCACGAGATCCGCCGGAGACACGCTTCCACACATCCTTTGACGATGCTATATGCACTGTCGGGACAGGGTTATGTAGGAGAACCATATTTCATCTTCAGTGACTGAGCCGCCACCATCTCGTCCTCCCGAGCAAGACCCAAACCTTAAAAAAAACCCAAGAAACACCTCAAAATGGAGCAGGAGCCCTTCTGACAAGATATCGGGATCCACCATGCCTCCATGGCTCTAAGACCACAGGTGACGGGCAGATCGACGATGCCATCAGCGTTGAAACGGATAAATTACCTGGCAACCAAAGAATTTAACATAAAAGCTGGTTATGTTACATTTCCTAGTGTCAGACTTTTGGTTTTTTGGTTGTGTGCATCCTAATTACATAGAGATCGGATGTTAGAGCATCTAGCCGGACTTGGCAAATTTGGCCCCTCAAATGCCCGCGGACGTGCAAGGGCGCGTCCACGGGCACTGACCGGGCACCCCTCAAATGTTGCACCACACATCCACATACCACAAATTCTGATCCTTAAATCCATGCAACCCGTGCACGTCGATTATACGATACAAACTGTCTGAATGCCAAAGTTCGAAAGAAAGCAAAGCAAATCATAGTTCAACAAATTGGACATGGCAAAATTAAATCAATGTCCAAGAGTGATGGATGGCCTCAGATCACTAGTTGGGCACCTACTCCTGCTCTGCCTACATCCAGGTAGCCTCCTTCGCCTATATCTAGGTGCCTGCTCCGCCTGCATCTGGGCTGCCTCCTCCTCCTACATCCGGGCCACAGTCGCCCTCATCGCCTCGTACTTACTACGGTTGTTGATCTCCCTCTTCTAGTCCACAAGCCACTTCTTTACATGCTCATCCAAGAGGGTCTCATCCGCCGACATGATCCTCGCATCTTCCGCGTCCCATGTGAGTTGCAACCTATCCTTCTCAAGCTCTATGTCACCAAATGTCTTGGCCTTCTCGAGATCCCATTTTATCGCCGCTTGTTACTTCTCGAGCTCGATCTTCTCCCTCTCAATTTTCAGCTTCTTCTCCGCCCTCTTCCAGTCCCACTCCATTCTTTCCTTTTGGGCATCCAACATGAGCTTGTACCTTTCCTCCTTCTTGTTCCCCCTCACCAAAAAAATGCCCGTCCATGTGGACGACATTTTGGTAGCCGCGGCATCACGGGCGGCACGTGCCTTCTCCCACTTGTTTCTCATGACTTGGCGGTTGTCCTTTGGCATAGTGGATTTTCCATTCATCAAGAAAACACCGTCCTCTTCATCGCCCAACCCAATTGATTGGTTCGATCTTGGGCCATCATTCCTCTTCTTGCCGGACTTGAGGTCAGCCACAAGTTGGTTCCACTTCGGCTTGCTGTTCAATATGACCCAACAATGGCTAAAAGCAAAGGACTTCTTATCCACCTTGTGATACAAAGTGGCCGCCACCGCCATCTAGCAAACAACATATGTATGAGCACGAGAATGCAAACACAAGAAGCATATGCAATGGACAACAAGATGAGGCAATCGAGCTTACGTGAGTTGCGACTCCCATCCCACTTTAAGGGCGTTTGGTCACTTGTGAGTAGTAGCCGACATACTTGTTCACTTCCCCCTGAATGATCCCCCAACGATGTTGGAGAGATGCCACATTGCGGGTGGTCACGATAGGATGCGGCTCCACATACTCCTTTTGCTCATGATACTCCTTCCAAATCTTCGTCCAATAGGTGTTCCCCTTTTGCTTGGTGTCGCATATTGGATCCATTGTTGTGGCCAACCAAGCTTTGACCAACAAGATGTCCTCAAATCTTGAGAATGCCAGACCTCTTGCCTTCGACTCTTGGTCTTCTTCTTCCTTTTGCTCGGATTGGGATCGGATGTTGTCCCAACCTCAAATGCGGTGGTGGCCCCCAGTTCATACTCCATTTCGGTCGGATCTTCATTGTCATTGATAATTTTGGACAAGAACGCATCCTACATGATTGTGGTTTGCAAGCATTCATCATGTGCGAAATGAACTAGTGGTCTATGCTAAAACTGATCAGACAAGAGCAAAGAAAACGCACCAACTCTTGTTTGGTCATTCCGTCGAACATGCCGAGGGCAGCCCGGGCAGTGCCGGTGCCTGTGCTCATCCGTGCCCGAATGAGCTACGGCAAGTCACACACGTCAACCACCGGCATCTGCGTGGGCGGAAAGCTGTCCGGAATGGCCTAGCCGGTGGTCGCATTATCCTCTTGTAACACCCCGGATATGATTTACCTAATATGTAATCCAACTCTTGCCGTTTTCGGCGTTAAGTTATTTTATTTTCTCGGGTTCGGGTTTTTGTCTCCGTGTGTTGTTGTCGTTTTCATGCATCTCATATCATGTCATCCTGTGCATTGCATTTGCATACGTGTTCATCTCATGCATCCGAGCATTTTCCCCGTTGTCCGTTTTGCATTCCGGCGCTCCGTTCTCCTCCGGTGGTCACTTCTACCTTTCTTTCATGTGTGGGGATTAAAAATTTCTGGATTGGACCGAGACTTGCCAAGCGGCCTTGGTTTACTACCGGTAGACCGCCTGTCAAGTTTCGTACCATTTGGACTTCGTTTGATGCTCCAACGGTTAACCGAGGGACCGAAAAGGCCTCGTGTGTGTGTTGCAGCCCAACACCCCTCCAATTTGGTCCAAAACCCACCAAAACCCTCTCCATCATCTAGAGCGTTCGATCATGATCGCGTGGCCGAAAACCGCACCTCATTTGGACTCTCCTAGCTCCCCCTATGCCTATATATAGATCCTCTCCCGAAATTCACGGGTCTTCTTCCCCAAAACCCTAGATCCCCTTCCTCTCCGCGCGCCGGACAACGTCCGGACGCGCCGGACACGTCCGCCGCCGCGCCCAGCCAACCACTGAGTGCCACGTGTCCTGGCCGGCTCCTCACCACCGCGGCCCGCTGCAGCCCGTGGCCAGCCCTCCCCGGCCCGAGGCCGCGCGCCGCCCGCGCCATCAACCCGCCGCCTGCCGGCGTCCTAGAGCCACCCCAGCGCCGCCTCGCCGGCCCCGTCCGTCGCTGACCGCCGCCCTTGCCGAGCTCCTCCGCGCGCCGGTCGTCGAGCGCCTCCGCCGCTGCCAACCGCCGTCGCCTCGCCGCGCCAAGTCCCTCTCCTCGCCGGCTCCTTCCTCCGCCAAGTCCGGCGACCTCGGCCCCAAGTCCGGCAACCTTGAACTCCGGCCGGCGAACCTCGGTTCACGCGCTTCTATAGTACCCGATCTAGATCTGGATCTGGATCTCGGGTTGAATTTTGCCCCAAACCCTAATTATTTTGCATTCTTGCTCATGTCGTAACTCCGCATCCGTAGCTCCGTTTTGGGCGTGTAGCATATCAAAATGTTCGTCTCAGAGAGCACATCATTTCATCTCATTGCATATTTTTCATTTGAGTTCATCTTGATGCCCGAAATGCTGTTGGAAGAGTGCTATTTGAGTTAATTGTCAGATCTGCTGCTCCAAATAGCTATTTGTCATTTTTGCCATGATTATTGTGTGCATGATATGCCCCTGAGCTCTACATGTATTTTGTTATATGTCTTGCCATCTTTCTAGAGGTGCAATCCATGTATTTTTGTGGTGTGTGTGGTGACTAGCACAAGCTTGCAAAGTGGTGCATTCGTTAATGCTATTTCAGGGACTTTGCAATTCCACTAAGTCCTTGATCTGTTCTTATCAATATGCCATATGTTCATGTTGTTTCCTAGTGATCCGTGCCTCTTTTGAGGATGATCAGTAAGGATGTTTTGTTAATCTTGTAGTGCTCTAACCATCCGTGTCTTTTTTGCAATTATGGAGCAACCTAGCTTGAGTCAATCGAGCTCTACTTTTGCTATTTCGTGAATCTGGGCAGATTGTCTACTTGTTAGCGATTTTGCCGAGGATGTTGTAGTTGATCCGTGCATGCTATGTCATTGTTCTTGCCATGTCTAGCTTGTATAATGTGTATTCTTGGTGGGTGTATGCTTAGATTGCCATGCCTTGCTCTATAGTGAGTGCATCGAGCTCGTAAACATGCCTACTTGATATCTGATTTGCATGCTCCAGTTTTTCTCTAAGTCTGTGATCTGATTATGTTTTTGCCATGTTCACATGCTTGCAATTGTATTTTCTGATCCCTTTTGACTCAAGATCACTAAGGGACTTTTGTTAAGCTCTTTGATTAGCTCCATGCCATGCTTTACTTTGCCATGTTAAGTTCCTGTAGCATCTAGTTTTTCATGCTCCAAAGTGTGTTACCTGATCTGAAATTCCAGATAAGTGTTAATTTCATTAAGTCTGAAATCTGTTTACCAATTGCATTTTTGTCATGCTTGTTTGAACCTGTTAATGGATGAATTGGCCATAGCTCAGTGTTCATCTTTTGTTAAGCATCATGAATGGATCCCTGCCATGTATTTTTTTGCCATGTTTGGGTGCTGTAGCATGTTTAACTTGTTGCATTTAGATGGCTACTTGCTGTATATCGCAGACCGGTGCCATATCTGAATTGCTTGCCATTTCCAAACCGTACATCTGATTCCGGCGTTTTTTATATCGATTTCAACCGAAATCACCTCACCTTTCCAGTGGCACACTTGTATTTCTAAGTTGAGGCCAGGTTCATTCATCTCTTGTCAAATCTTGCATATGCATCACATGTCGCATCCCGCATAGCATAGCATGTTTGCATCATGTTGTTTGAGTTCGCACGTGGTTGATTGTGTTCCGTTTGCTTGTTTGTCTTGTTTGGGTAGAGCCGGGAGACGAGTTCGCTAACGAGGATCCCATTGAGTTTGCTTTCGAGGATCCAGTCAACTCTGACAACTTTGCAGGCAAGATGATCATACCCTCGAAATCACTTCTATCTTTGCTTTGCTAGATGCTCGCTCTTTTGCTATGCCTATGCTACGATGCCTACCACTTGCTTATCATGCCTCCCAAATTGCCATGTCAAACCTCTAATCCACCATGTCCTAGCGAACCGTTGATTGGCTATGTTACCGCTTTGCTCAGCCCCTCTTATAGCGTTGCTAGTTGCAGGTGAAAATTGGAGACTATTCCTTGTTGGAACATTATTTTCTTGTTGGGATATCATTATATTATCTTGTTATCTTAATGCATCTATATACTTGGTAAAGGGTGGAAGGCTCGGCCTCTCGCCTAGTGTTTTGTTCCACTCTTGCCGCCCTAGTTTCCGTCATATCGGTGTTATGTTCCCAGATTTTGCGTTCCTTACGCGGTTGGGTGATAATGGGAACCCCTTGACAGTTCGCCTTGAATAAAGCTCTTCCAGCAATGCCCAACCTTGGTTTTACCATTTGCCACCTAGCCTCTTTTTCCCTTGGGTTTCCGGAGCCCGAGGGTCATCTTATTTTAAACCCCCCCGGGCCAGTGCTCCTCTGAGTGTTGGTCCAACCTGTCAGCTGCCGGTGGCCACCAGGGGCAACTCTATGCTGGCCTACCCGTACCTAAGACAATCTGAGTGTGCCCTGAGAACGAGATATGTGCAGCTCCTATCGGGATTTGTCAGCACATTCGGGCGGTGTTGCTGGTTTAGTTTTACCTTGTCGAAATGTCTTGTAACCGGGATTCCGAGTCTGATCGGGTCTTCCCGCTAGAAGGAATATCCTTCGTTGACCATGAGAGCTTGTCATGGGCTAAGTTGGGACCCCCTGCAGGGATTTGAACTTTCAAAAGCCGTGCCCGCGGTTATGGGCAGATGGGAATTTGTTAATGTCCGGTTGTAGATAACTTGAACCTTAACTTAATTAAAATGAATCAACTGTGTGAGTTACCGTGATGGTCTCTTCTCGGCGGAGTCCAGGAAGTGAACACGGTGTTGGAGTAATGCTTGTCGCAGGTTGTTCTCTAGTTATTCGTTCGCTCTTTGCCTTCTCTTCTCGCTCTCTTTTGCAAATAGGTTAGCCACCATATATGCTAGTCGCCTGTTGCAGCTCCACATATTTACCTTGCCTTACCTATAAGCTTAAATAGTCTTGATCGCGAGGGTGCGAGATTGCTGAGTCCCTGTGGCTCATAGATTACTTCCAAACCAGATGCAGGGCCTAATGACTCCGTTCCAGATGACGCGCTTGAGCTCAAGTGGGAGTTCGACGAGGACTCACGCCGTTACTATGTGTCTTTCCCTGATGATCAGTAGTGGTGCCCAGTTGGGGCGATCGGGACCGTGTCGCATGTTGGGTTTATCTTTTATTTTGGAACCGTAGTCGGGCCATGAGTGATTGGATGATGTAATGCTATTTATGTACTTTGTTTGACGTGGCGAGTGTAAGCCAACTATGTACCTTCCCCTTTTATTATCTATATTACATGGGATGTTGTGAAGATTGCCTTACTTGCGACATTGCTTTCAATGCGGTTATGCCTCTAAGTCGTGCTTCGACACGTAGGAGATATAGCCGCATCGAGGGCATGACACCTCTGTCCCAAGGGGGTCAGACAACGTAATCTGTGTCAGCGCTTGGAGGGAAGGGGTGTGGGGATCCGAGCGTGGCGGAGGAGAAAGCTGCTCCACCACGTCCGAACCTCCCTACAACGCCTCCGCCGCCTCCCTCTCTCGCTGCCGGTGTAGCCGCAACTTGTGGGCGACGTTCTCCGCCTTGCAAGTCGTAGCCGACGAATTGACGCTGCCGACGGATAAGGCGGACTGCGTCTCTGTCACGGCAGTGTGGGTCGGGCTGGACGACATCTTTGGCGGTGGATCGGGAACGGAGGTGATGATTGGGAACAAGGGTGGAGGACGGCGAGGGTCCGGGCGCGGGTAAGGTTGGATGATGGCGGGAGGAGGACGAAGGGTTTGGTGGATTTGATGCAATTTGAGGTGGGGTAGGGCTGTTGGGTCCAACGTGGCAGGCATGCCCGGGCGCCCCACATTCGCCTCATATTTAGGCTGGATATGGGGGATGCCGATTAGCCCAGGTGTTTGAGGCCCATTTAAGGAGCCCGTCTGGGTCGAAAAAGCGTGATCGGATAGTGACCGGGCGGCCTGCCCGGGCGTATGAGGCGGGTTTGTTGCGCCCGGCTGTAGATGATCTTACTCATAATGTTGTACATCTGCTTGATGCTATATTTGAGATAATAAAATTGCCTTTTATTAAAACAACAAAGAATTTAATGTAAAAGCCTGACAGAGTCTGAAACACATCTCATGCAAAGAGAGCCTTGGCTCAGTGGTTGGGCATGCGGTTGTGCAGCCTAACGACCCGAGTTCAAGTCCTAGAATTGACGGGTGATGCACAGAGGTTTCCCCCCATTTATTGAGGATCAAGTTTGGTGTGTGGTGAAACCACTCATCAAAAAATATCTTGATACTCATTTAAAAAATTCTGAGGACCATGTTTATCTTGGTACTCATACTAAAATGGCCGTATGCATCCCTAGTTGGTGCAGAGGCCGGGGAAGTGAAATTCTCCCCCATTTTAAGCAAAGAGAGCCTTGTCTCAGTGGTTGGGCATGCGGTTGTGCAGCCTAACAACCCGAGTTCAATTCCTAGAATTGACAGGTGATGCATAGGGGTTTTCCCTCATTTATTGAGGATCAAGTTTGGTGTGTGGTGAAACCATTCATCAAAAAATATCTTGATACTCATTTAAAAAAATTCTGAGGACCATGTTTATCTTGGTACTCATACTAAAATGGTCGTATGCATCCCTAGTTGGTGCAGAGGCCGGGGAAGTGAAATTCTCCCCCATTTTTTAGGAAAAGAAAGAATATGCACTCCACACTGCAACACATAGGTCTTCATTTCACCTCAACATATATCTGTGTTTGACCTTGCCACACGCATCTCATGTTTAATCTCACATACGAGATGGGGGCGGAGAGGAGGCCGCCTGAGGGGATCGGTCTCTCACCGCCGGTGCCCCAATCCGCGCCGCATCTCAGCGCTGGGGGGTCACACCTGATCCCATCGAGATCTCCTACTTCACCTGCGGCGGCGCCGTTGGAGAGAAAGGAGGGGTCTACGGGATCGGGAGGGGGCCGTGGTGAGCCGAGGCGTGAGATCGGGCGGGAGGAGCGCCGGTGGTCGCAATGGCGAGTCTCGTTCTCTCTCGTGATGGATCCGGGTGTGTGGATCGAAGGGCGGCTTCGATTCACCCCTCATTCAAGATGGGTGGTTCTTCTCGATCTGGAGAATGACGTCCTTGCCGGCGATTATCTTCCAGTCGAAGACGTGATTGAGGTAGGTCTTCAATTCAAGCTTGATGATTATAACATAGTTGTTGGCGAGTATGTGCAGATAGACCTACCTTCGAAGGCATCCGAGGTGATTGATCTGACGGAGCCGATTCAGGCAAGACCGGGAGGACGTTTTTGGGCGCTTCTGGAGAGCAACGACGAAGATCAAGCAGAGTGTGTCCCCTCCAGGGTCATGGCTTTATCGGCTGTCGGGCCGTTGCCGGAGCCCATGATTAAGATCGTTCGACGTCGCTCAAATTTTGAAAACTCCAAGCCGGCTATGAAGCCCTGGATCGGACCGATCCCTAAGGTAAGTAGAGAACCTATGACCTTGTCTCAATTTTTGCCGGATGATTGGACTTTGGCAACGCGAAAGAAGAAGAAGGGAAAGATTGGCCGGCCGCCGCCTCCAAGATCGCCGGTGGCGAGTTCGAGCACTGTTCGTGCGGCCAGACGGGCTTCGCCGCCAATCAGAGGGATCAGCGAGATCTGTGTCGACAGGTCTCGCCGTTTGAATTCGATCTTGGGCCTCAGTGGCCTCGATCAGGCATCGGGAGACGTGGGCCGGCCTGCCGATGGGTATGAGGCCCATCGCGCGGCAGATCCACCTAGGCCGTTAACTGGGTGTGTGGCCCAGCCTAACGAGGATTCTGTGGGGGCGACCGTATACGTACAGAATCCATGCATGCGTGCGATCGATCTCTAGGTCACGTACGTTCGGCCGCCGTCGTTGTGCCCTAGTTTGCGCAGGGGAGGCACGCCATGGTTTCGCCGCTGTGGCCCGGGGAGAGCGGCGCGCATTCCTCCTCTTAGGTCCATGGCAGGCCGCGGGGCTGCGGCGCCGCCCGCTAAGAAGCAGCTGGCCACTGCTGCTGTTGGTCGGGGTGGGGCTGCTCCGCAGCCGGGCGGTGCGGCACTGCCGCCGGCGGTGAGCGCGGGGTGCGGGGCCCTGGGGCAGCCTGGCCAGAGGCCGCCGGCGGGCGGTGGTGTGCCGTTGGGCACCCAAGGTTGCAGCGTTGGCCTTGTGGGCACTCGGCCACCGGGGCAAGTACCCATCCATGCTACGGCCGGAAGAGGCGGGCTCAGGCCTCCGGCGCCGAGTGCGGCATCTGTGGCTCAGCCGGCGGTGGGTCATGGTGGGCCCCGGCCTCAGGCGCCGGGCGTTGCCGGTGTGGTTCCAGCTGGCCGTGGTGGAGGGCCTCGGCCTTCTGGGGGCGTGTCGTTGCCGTCGAGCAATTAGCCTCGGGCCGCACCTCCGCCCCATCACATTGCGAGGCCGGCGCAAAACCGGTCAGGTCAGACTCAGACAAGACAAGATTCTACCAATAGAGAACCCACTGATCCGCCCCGAGGCCAGTGGGGGGATGACGGGTTTGATGCGTATGGTGAGGGACGGCATCGTGGTTCCTCGTCCACGGGAGGAGGTCGTGGCCATGCCTGGCAGAGTGATGGGTCTGCCGAGAGACCGTTTATCGGCCCTCCAGGCGGATTTGTTGAAGGAGCCACATGCCCAGACTACCGTCAAAGAGGAGGCTATCGGGGTCATCGTGGTGGTCGGGGAGGGGGCCGTGGGAGGTTTCGCCGCCCGCCTCCGCCTAAGGCAGTTGTTGAGCACGCAGCGTCAGCAATGGAGGCCGATCACGCGTTCACTGATCTTCCTTCCCAGGCGATGGAGGTGGTGACTGCCTTGGCCAGTGTTGAGGTTCCTGCGACTGGGACTGGGGCAGAGGCTTCTGACAGGTTGGATGCTGAGAGGGCGTCCAAGTATGCGCGCAAGAAGGAAAAGATGATTTGCTATCGTTGTGGGGAGAAGGGCCACTTTATTGCTGAGTGCGTGGCCGAGCTGTGTGAGTCGTGTGGCAAGCCGGCACATGCCTCGGGGGAGTGCCCGTTCTTGCGTGACCAGGCTCCGTCGCTGACTTTGTATGGAGTCTACTGTGCTGAGCTTATGTTCTTTGAGTCACCGGCTGCGCGAGAGATTTCGGAGGAGACCCAGAGTTTGACCACCGGGGTGGTGAAAGCTACCCAGGGCGAGGTGACTGAGGCTCAGATCGTGCGGAGGCTTCAGGAGCTGGCTCCGGGGGACTTTTGGTGGGAGCTGGTTGGTCTCGAGGAAAAAGGTTTTTAAGGTTGATTTCCCCATGGTGGATGACTTGCAGCGGTTGTTGAGCTTTGGTTTGTGTAGAGTTCCTGGCACTTCGTGCATTCTGGAGTTTCACGAGTGGAAGAAGGTGGAGCCTAAGGGAAAGCCGCTTACGCAAGTCTGGTTGCGGTTTGTAGGGGCCCCGTCTAAGCCTTTGCAGGATGTTCAAGTTGTGGATAGTTTGGGTATGATGGTTGGGAAGACGGAGAGAGTTGATATGGCTTTTACCCGGGCTCATGGGGTGGCCTGGCTTTTAGTCAGTATTTTGGATATTGAGTTCGTGCCTGATGTGGTCAACTGGACTTATAGGGGAGAGGTGTTCCCGCTCGAGATTGAGTTTGAGGACACTGATCTGTTTGCTGATGCATTTAATGGGAATGATGTTGATATGCACGAGGGAGACGGCGGTGCGCGAGCCAATGGGGCACAGACTGATGAGTCCACACGAGAGGGGTCTAAGGGCTCTCGCCCAGATGCTCAGTTGCCCGGGGATGGGACCGGGGTTGAGCCGGCAGCATCACCTTCGGTGCCTATGACTTCGTTGCGGTTTGGGTCCTTTGATCCAGCATCTGCGCCGCCCAGACTTTGGAGTGACCGGGTAGACTCTGATGATATGTTTGAGCGCACACTTCCTCTGTTGGAGTTTGAGGGAGCTGGCGGTTCTGTGCCTGGACGCTTGGTGAGGGCCCCATCTGCGAGGACTTTGGATGGAGTTGGGGTGGGGCAGCCGGAGGTTGCTTCTCTTTCCCTTGTTCCTCCTGTGGTCGAAGCTTCGGTGCGGTTTGCTGTGGCTGAGCTGGTGTTGGAGGGAGGGGGTTCGGGGCAGGAGGCCTTGACTTCCCCCCTCCATTTCCCGACGCCGGTGAGGTCGGTCACGTTGGAGTCGGCCAGCGCCGGGGGAGGGAGCCCGAGGCAGGCGGCCTCGGCACCCGCTACTCCGGTTGTAGCGGCGACGCCTACGCCAGCAGCGGCATTGGGAGGGGGGATGGGGCAGGTGGCCCTGGCCCCTCCTTCGTCCCAGTCGGTCAGGAGGACCGTCTCTCCTTCGCCGACGACTCTTCCGTTTGCGCCGGCGGGTGTGGCGGGAGGAGGGCGCGGGCAGGCGGCCCACGTTATCCCCTCTCCGTTTGTACCCGTGGCCGCGGACACCGGCGTGGGGCACCTGTCTGAGGGGCTCGGGAGCCCGCAGCCGCCCTCTCCGGTAACCTCGGCTGACCCTTTGAGGGACTCAGCGCCAGGCTTTACTAGGGAGGAGGTTATCGCTTTTGGCAGGTTCCCAGACCCCGTCTCGACGGGAAGACGGATGAGTGCTCGCATCCACGAGCTCCCGGAGGTGGATGATATGCAGCAGCGGTGCGCTATGAGGGCGGCCAAGCTTCAGGATGCTGCATTATCTTCTGGTATGTTCGTCAACATCTCTAATTCTTTATTGCATTTTTCTAATGAGGAGATTATAAATAATGCAAACCAATTAGGAGTTTCACTAGGTGCTACGGATAGTGAGATTACCAATTCGGTGAATGATCTATTAGATTTGGAGGCGGAGCGTGCCTTAGAGATTATTCGTAATCTTGCAGCGGTTAAACCAATGAATGATGATGAGATTGGTGCGTTAGGGGTTAGAGTGCTCGATAATCTGTGTGCGGATCTAGCACCCCCCAATCATGAGTCTGAGGACGATGATGTGCCCCTAGAGAATGATACTGGTAGTTTAATTGAACCCGGTTATGAGGACCGAGCGTCAGAGCCTAGTAAACCAAAGCGCAAGTGGAAACGGAAGATCTATCCCGATTCCGCGGTTCGTAGGAGTGCTAGGATTCGGACCACTAAAAAATTCCATGATGAAATATGAAAGGAATCTTTTGGAATAGTAGAGGTCTGAAGGACTTGGCTAAAAGAAGGTTCCTTGCTGAGGCATCCTTAGAGCAGCGTTTAGATTTCATTGCTCTATCGGAGACTGGTAGAGATAACTTTGCGCACCAGTTTCTTTCCTCTCTTGTGGGTGGTATTGATTTCGATTGGCACTGCCTCCCTCCGCGAGGAAGATCGGGTGGTATCTTACTCGGTGTGAGATGCGATTCGCTTGAAGTCCGAAGTGTAGTGATGGGCGACTTCGCGGTGAAGTTTTGAGTCAGGTCTAAGATAGATGGTTTCAACTGGGCTTTGGTGGCGGTCTATGGTGCCGCACAGCCCGAGCTTAAACCGGAGTTTCTGGCGGACCTTGTTCGAATCTGTGGGTCAGAACAGCTTCCAATTTTAGTTGGAGGTGATTTCAATATCATTAGGAGGAGAGAGGAGAAGAACAATGATAACTTTGACGGCAGATGGTCGTTTATGTTCAATACCATTATTGAAAGCCTAGATCTGAGGGAGACAGAGCTTTCTGGTAGAAAGTTTACCTAGGCTAATGCTCTGCCAAACCCGACTTATGAAAAACTTGATCGAGTTCTCGCGAGCGTGGAGTGGGAACAAAAGTTCCCTCTGGTTACGGTGCAAGCTCTATTGAGGGGAATATCCGATCACACACCCTTGTTCGTAGACTCAGGGTAGCCGAACCACGTGGGTAACAAGAACACCTTCTCTTTCGAGATGTCATGGTTCGAACGCGAGGGGTTCTTGGACTTGATTGCCAGGAAATGGGATAGAGGTGCAGGAGGTAGGACTGCGATCGAGCGTTGGCAGAATAAGATTAGGCATTTGAGAAGTTTCTTACGAGGTTGGGCTAAGCACCTCAGTGGTGTGTACAAGATTGAAAAGGATAGACTCCTTTCTCTTATACAGGCTCTGGACATAAAGGCCGAATCCACTATTTTAATGCCAGCTGAGCTTTAGGTTAAAACTCAGGCGGAGAAGAGGTTGAAAGAACTGCTCCGCGAAGAAGAATTGAAGTGGGCTTTGCGTGCTAAAGTCCGCAAAGTGGTCCAAGGGGACGCGAATACTCAATTCTTTCATTTGATAGCTAATGGTAAGCACAGAAAGAAGTGTGTCTTTCAGCTTGAACAAGATGAGGGCACTATTTTAGGACAGGATAACCTAAAAACATATAT
This sequence comes from Triticum urartu, assembly GCF_056163025.1. Lineage (NCBI taxonomy): Eukaryota > Viridiplantae > Streptophyta > Magnoliopsida > Poales > Poaceae > Triticum > Triticum urartu. The sequence continues at coordinate 650,832,886 of NC_141877.1, read as the reverse complement.
TACCGAGTATTATAAGCAGTTATTTGGACCTCCAGAGGATAATTGTGTGTCCCTCGACGAGTCCAGGACTGAGGATGTGCCTCAGTTATCGGCTGCCGAAAATGATATTCTGGTTGCCCCGTTCTCAGAGAAGGAGGTGTTTGATGCTATTGCACAGATGAAAAACAATAAGGCTCCCGGTCCGGATGGATTCCTGGCCGAGTTTTATAAAAAGTGTTGGCACATTATTAAGGGGGATTTGCTACCTATGTTCCATGATCTGTTCTCTGGACAGCTTCACTTATTTCACTTGAATTTTGGAACTATCACACTGCTTCCTAAGAAAACGGATGCTGTGAGGATTGAGCAATTCAGGCCGATCCGCCTCCTCAATGTTAGTTTCAAAATTTTCACCAAGGTCGGGACTAATAGGCTCACACAGATTGTGCATTCTGTGGTGCAACAGTCCCAAACTGCTTTCATGCCGGACAGAAATATCCTTGAAGGGGTGGTCGTCCTGCATGAAACGCTCCATGAAATCCATTCCAAAAAATTAGATGGAGTAATTTTTAAGGTGGATTTCGAGAAAGCGTACGATAAGGTCAAATGGCCATTCCTCCAACAGTCATTGCGTATGAAAGGTTTTGATGAAGCCTGGCACCGATAGGTGGAATCATTTACGCAAAAAGGTAGTGTGGGAATTAAAGTTAATGATGACATAGGTCATTACTTCCAGACACATAAAGGCCTAAGACAAGGAGATCCGATGTCTCCTATCCTGTTTAACATTGTGGTGGATATGTTAGCAATTCTGATAGGAAGGGCTAAGGAAAATGGTCAAGTAGGTGGATTGGTACCTCATCTTATTGATGGAGGTGTATCCATCCTTCAGTACGTTGATGATACAATTATCTTTATGGAGCATGACTTGGCCAAGGCGAGAAATATGAAACTTGTGTTATGCCTATTTAAACAATTGACCGGGTTAAAGATTAACTTTCATAAGAGCGAGCTGTTCTGTTTTGGTCGAGCCAAAGACGAACAGGAGGCTTATAGGCAATTGTTTGGGTGCGAGTTGGGAGAGTTACCCTTCTCTTACCTAGGTATTCCAATCCACCATCGTAGGCTGACAAACAGAGAGTGGAAGTGCATCGAGGACCGATTTGAGAAGAAACTAAGTTGCTGGAAGGGTAAGCTCATGTCATACGGAGGCCGATTAATCCTGATAAATTCGGTGCTCACCAGTATGCCTATGTTTCTCCTATCATTCTTTGAGGTCCCAGTTGGTGTTAGGAAGAGACTGGACTTCTATCGATCGCGTTTCTTTTGGCAGGGTGATGAGCTTAAAAGAAAATATCGGCTTGCTAAATGGGATATCATCTATAGACCGAAAGACCAAGGGGGTCTCGGTATTGAGAATCTAGAAGTTAAGAACAGATGCCTTCTTAGCAAGTGGCTGTGGAAGCTCTCAACGGAGAATGATGCCATGTTGGCTCAAATCCTTCGCAGCAAGTACCTCCAGACAAAAACTTTGTCCCAGGTTACAGTCAGGCCGACCGATTCACCTTTTTGGAAAGGATTGATGAAAGTTAAACAATATTTGTTTAATAGGATAAAGTTTGTTATTGGAAACGGCACTAGTACACGTTTCTGGGAGGATACTTGGCTCGGTGACACACCCTTGGCCATCCAATATCCGTCTTTGTACCGTATTGTTCAATGACGTGAGGTGTTCGTCGCATCGGTATTTCAATCTATCCCCCTTAATATTCAGTTCCGACGGACGCTAGCGGGTAATCGTTGGGAAGAATGTCTCCGTCTAGTTAGGAGACTGATGGAGGTCCAGCTTTCTCAACAACCCGATGAATTACGCTGGAAACTGACTAAGTCTGAAGTATTCACAGTTAAATCAATGTATATTGATGTTATAACTTCGAACTCCATTCCTACCTCCAAGCATGTTTGGGATGTCAAAGTTCCTTTGAAAATAAAAGTGTTTATGTGGTTTGTCCATAAACAAGTTATTTTAACCAAGGACAACTTGATAAAATGTAATTGGACAGGACCTACTAGGTGTAGTTTCTGTGATCGGAATGAGACAATCAAACACCTCTTTTTTGATTGCCCGTTGGCCAAAGTACTTTGGCAGACGGTCCACATTGCTTTTAATATCAATCCACCGAATTCTGTTAACGCATTATTTGGGACATGGCTTAATGGGATTGAGCCTGACTTAGCGAGACACATTCGGGTTGGTCTTTGCGCTTTGATGTGGTCTATCTGGACTTGCAGAAATGATTTGGTTTTTAACAGAATATCATGTATCCACTTTTTGCAGGTTATATTCCGAACTACGGCACTGATCCGTTCGTGGTCGCTACTCACCCCGACGGAGGCCAGGGAGCATTTGGTTACTGGATCTTTCCGCTGGGAGATGGTAGCTCGGGATATCTTCAACCGGTTTAGATGGCGGTCATGTAATAGGATAGGCATTTAGTTTACCTACCTAGTTTTAGCCAGCTGGTTGTGGCATCTTTTCATGGCTAGTTGGTGTCTCTAGCCCGTTTTGGCTCTGTGCGAGCTTTCTTTATTTTTTCATTACTTTTGAAGACCTTGAAACCATGTTCGCACTGCTTTATTTGGTTAATAAGATGGTTGTATGCATCACTCTGATGCAGACGCCGGGGAGTCCCCTTTTCAAAAAAAACCAAAAAAAAAACGCACATGCTGGCGCTCTCGGCTTCGGCAAAGAGGGCACAAAGAAAAACACAACACAATTCGGACACTGGTTCCAACTCAAAAAAGGTAAAACGTTTTGGACAATGGTTTTTGCGCTGCAGATTTATCCCTGTTTTCCCCTTTTATTTTCAAAAAAGGCAAAACAAACATGCGTAAATTTGCACATCGATCCGACAGATAGTGCCATGCCATCCCCACCTACTCGGATGTGCAACTTGGCAGCGTTGTCGCACTCCTACATCGAAGAGAAAAAGCAGCTACTGGAAACACTGAAGCAATGACACTGCTAACTGACAGGCACGCATGGAGAAAATCGCTCAATTTCGTCCAATCAGCATATGTAATGTACTACTAGTCAATACTCATAAAATTAGTATTAAAGGTAATGTACTAAAAGCTTTTCTAAAGCTAACCTAAGAAAACAACAGCAGCTGACAGTGACGATGGAGATAAGGTACGTGTGGCAGCTCGTTGGTCGGGACGTGTCCGATCCTGCGCCAGCCGCGCGGTCCGGGGAAAACCATGGACAGAGCGGACCATGTAAATGCTGGGATAAGTGGGTATATGAGGTGTTGATTTCAGGTATAGGAAGGTTACAACTCTTGTTTTCATACATTATGTTAGGGCATCTCTAACGTTGATTCATAAAATTTGCTCTCACATTTGTATCCGTGGACAAACATTATGTTAGAGAATCTTCAACGCCGATCCATAAATTTGCTTCCACATCCATCCGCGGACAGGGAACCAGCCCGTGGACACGGATGTGGGAGCCGACCATCCAACAATTCACACATATATTTCAAACTACATTTCAACTAACCGAAAGAAATTCATGTAAACGCGGATTTCATCAAAGTTTGGATAGAAAATAGCACAAATCATCCATACATAGCATGCAAATAAGTCTTGTACAAGTTTTTCATGAATGGGTTCATGTCATCCCACACATAATGCTTCTTCAGCTTCATTCAACAGTGTATGTACGTAAATAGATATCCCTCTTGTACATCACGTTAGTGCGTATGGGCTACACAATGTGTAGAGCAATATTGGGTGAACGAATGTTCGGTTGACAGGTTGAGCAATAAAAACCAAAACTTACGATCTCCTCCGCTGCCCCCCCCCTCCCCCGCAATGGCCACCTTGCCTCCAGCCAAGCAACCGTGTCACAACCATCGATACGATAACGAACTCACATTGCGGTGTTCAATGATGTGCATGTCGTAGGGCGCAATGTGCTTTCGCTCGTGAAACGAATCATGCACGCGTTGCCAGAAAAGGCCCTCTCTCCTCCTGCCTAAGAAATCCGCAGATATGGCCAACCACGCATCGCGCAACAACTCATATTCCATGGTCGAGTACCCCGCCATCCTTCGTACTCTAAAAAATGAGATGGCGTTCGAAAATAAGCTCAATGACATTTGACTGAACACCCGGGCATGGTGTCCGCCATGGACGTCGTCTATAGGGGATGGAGTGTATTTGCCTATGGACGGATCCTAGGTGGACGGCGCCGTCGTAAAAGGCGAGCGGGCACGTTGGTGTTGGTTGCAGAGGTCCAGCAATGCATGTGTACCGGCCGGAGAGGTACAGCGACGACGTTTGAGGAGTAGGGTGCGGATGCAAATTAGGTAGGGGGAGGGGGGCTGGAGCAGATCGGAAGAAAATAGTACTCCCTCTAGGGCTGGAAAAAAAGCTCGAAGCTCGTGAGCTAAATGAGTAGCTCGTGACTCGACTCGAACTCGAAGAATAACGAGTCGAGCCGAGTGTCGGGTGGTTGGTGCGACATATGCCAATGGATGGCTTAACATTGTGGGAGCCAATAAAACATCGCCGGTGCCTGGAAACGGGATAAGGCGAAGACATGCACGCCTGCGAATCTTACCCAGCTTCAGGGCTCTCCATGGAGATAACACCCCTAATGCTGCTCTGCGGGGTCTCCGCATGATCACTAGCTCGGTGGGTTGCTACAGAATGCTCCTTGAGCTGTTCGGTGAGAGGATGAGGGAGGGCCAGGCTAGCCCGCTCCTCTTCTTCTTGTGGTGTCTAAATTCTATCCAAAGAGTGATCTCTCCTGCATGGGAACCCTCGGGGGTTTATATAGGCCTACCCCCCGGGGGTACAATGGTAATCCGGCTGGGCGTGGGCCCCAGCCGTCTGTGTCTACGCCCGCCGGCTTCTCCACCGACTGGTGGGCCCGCCGGCTGCCGACCCTTTGGCCGACAGGCCGGCCCCGCCGCTCAGGGGTCTTGTCGGGGGCTGGTTACTGTTACCTTGCCCCTGGTGATGATGGCTTTGTCGTGGTAAGCATGGCTACAGTGCTGCCGCAAGGCGGCTTATCACTGTAGCCTTACCTTCTCTTGTTTCCTTAATGAAGCACCTCCTTGGAGGGAGAGAGCTGGCCGGCTGTTGGAAGCCGGCCATAGCCTTGGCCGACTGTGGGAAGCCTAGCCGCCTTCGGGATCTCCCTGACCGAGGGGGCCCGCCACCCACGGGTCGTACTGACCCCTCGTCGTGGGTGACGTCACGATCATCGTGGCAACAGTGCCGCGCTGGACGGGGATGGCCACCCCGTACGGTGCACTGTGGCCATGCGTGCGCCGGGATTCGGGGGTGGCAGGCTTTACTATAGCCACGCCTCGTCTTGTCGCCGCTATGTGGGTGCAGACTCTGAGGGCAAGATCTTAGCCGCCTGCTGAGGGGCCGGCTCCTGGGAGTCGGCCTTTTTATGGCCGGCTTCTGGAAGTCGGCCTTCTCGTGGTCTTGTTTCTCAAGGATTTCAGGGCTAGGCTGCCTTTGCGCAGCCGGTTTGAGAGGTAGCCGGCTGGGGGAAGACGGCCCCCATGTCTTGGAAGCTTGGAGGCTTGTTCGGCCTGTAATTTTTCTGAAGTACCAGGGGAAGCCGGCTAGGCTACCCGTGGTCATTTACTCCGACAGTAGTCCATGAAGCTGGTCGGGCTCCGAGGCAGAAAAAAGTCGAGGAGCCCAGTCAGCTTCCTATCTTGAGGAGCCGGGAACCAGAAGCCGGTTTCGACTAGGCGTGCCGTCTCTTAGAGATCTCGAAGTTTGAAGGGTGGTGCCAGTCGGCGCGCGAGTCCGGCTGTGAACTGACCGCTCGTCGTCTGCGCGCCATGTGGCATCCTCCGGCTGGAGGGGCCTGCCAGCCCACGCGCGCGACGGGACGCCGCCGCAGTCTGGGGCCCGCCACTACAGGGCCTCGGCCCACGCGCGGATCTTCTGGGGCCTGGACGGACCGCACGCGCGCCAGTGGCGGTTTCCCCACGCCGTAATGGCACAATAATTGCGGGGCGTGGGGGGAGTGGGTGCAGTTAATCCCACGCCCCCCCCCCCACGCCCTGCCTCCTCGGCTTCGCTGCACGAGGCTATAAGTAGGGGTAGAGGAGGGGAGCGCCAAAATGCTCGCACGCTCTCCCTCGCTCCGCCCCCTCCTTCTTCTTCCTCCTCTCGTCACGATAGCCACCTGCCGCCGCTCGGCCTTCCTGCCAATCTTCTTGGCTCACCGCCGCTTCGTCGCGGCTGGCTCGTGCGCCCTCCTTTCATCGTACCTTCCTCGCCGCCGCGCTGTCCCCATGGCGTTGTCGATCTCCTGGGACGACTCCAACGTCCATGACGACCACGTTGACTTCCTTCGTCGGACGCGGCGGTTGTCGGGCGCGGATCTCGTACGGGTCCGCCTCACGTCGGAGAGGGAGATCTCGCCGGCACCAGAGGAGGATGAGCGGGTGATCTTCCGCTCGCACTGCCTGCGTGGCTTCCGCCTGCCGGCGAGCAGGTTCCTCCACTCGTTCCTTGAATTTTATCATCTCCAGCCGCATCACCTCACTCCCAACGCGGTGATGCTGCTGTCGGCCTTCGTCACCCTATGCGAGTGTTTTCTCAGCGTCCTTCCCACTCTTGAACTGTGGAGAGAGTTCTTTCAATGCAAGCTCGGCACCGTCGTCGCGGGCGTGCCCGCCCCATGTGGTGCCTACATCGCCATGCGGAGGGCGAGCGACAACAACCTGTTTCCGCTCATCCCGCTGATCCAGTCGGTGAAGCTCTGGCAGAAGTCCTACTTCTACGTGAAGAATATTGCTCCGCAAGGTGACTTCGTCAACCTGCCGGCTTACATAGCCGGCCCGCCGGCTGGGTGGCAGCCTTCATGGTCCTTCCGGTCCAGGTCGCTATCTTCGGGCGGGTCCGCCTCCGTTGCCCGGCTCCGGGTGATGATCCAGTTGGAGGGTCTGTCCGGGGCCGACCTGGTGGCTGCCTTCGTGGAGCGTCGGGTGCTTCCGCTCCAGGGCCGACCTCATATGATCTGCCAGATGAGCGGCCGCTTCGACCCGTGCCGGCTAAGCACCAAGGAGATGCCTCACGCCGAGGTGTCTTACATGGTGAACTACATTTCCAACTGCAAGCTCACCGAGGAGTGGCAGTATGGCAAGGTGCCGTACTCTCGCGCCAATCCTCCGCTGGTGGTAAGTTTCTCTTCCTCTTGGCTCGTTGTCGAGTTCTTGGTGGCCGACTCCTGACCAGCCGGCCTTTCTTTGGCAGAACCCCATGCTTCCGCCAGCAGTCGGGGCTGCAGGGGTGGAACGCCAGTTCCTCCCCGACCGTACGATGGACGATGTAGACGACCCAGACCTGGGGGTGGCCGCCATGGAGGACGACATCACGGGGGAAGGCAGCGACGCAGGCGGGTCCGGGCTCGGGGCCGGCTTCGAGGACTGGCCAGATGACGACGAGGCCGAAGTCATCGCGCGCCGCCGACCGGCGCCCGAGCACCATGGTGCGGGCCCATCCGCTAGGCCGACTGCCCAGGGCGGTGCACAGAAGCGTCGGGCTGCGTCGACCCACTTCGGCAGTCAGCCGAAGAAGCCCAAGAGTACCGCGGCGGCAACCAAGCGGGACGAGGCGGCCGCGAAGGCAGCCCGCTTCCGCAAGGTGGTGAAGCAGCCACATGCGGTCTCAGCGTAAGTGTCGCTGTTCTTGTGCCTTTCTTTTTTCTTCTTCTTCGGTTGATGTTTTTCCAAACCCTTTTTCTCAATTTATCAAACAGGGCCCCTCTTTCCCTTGGGCGAGTCCCGGCCGCCTCCATAATCGGAGTCGTAGGAGGGTCTTCAACCTCGCGCCGGGTAGATCCCCGCGCCGACCTCCTAGAGGCGACGGAGCGGAACGCGCGGGAAGCGCGAGAGGAGCGGGAGGCGGAAGAGCGGAGGGCGGCCTGGGAGGCGGAGCAGAAGTCGGCGGAGGTGCGATCCGTCGCAGCCGCCAAGGCCCAGGCGGAGGCCGCAGACGCGGAGAGGGAGGCGGAGGCCCTGCAGAACCAGCCTCCGCAGTTCGTCATTCCCCTCCGTGTCGCGGCTCCTGGCACCCCTGTGCCCCCGTTGGAGGAAGTCGGCCGCGGCCAGCCGGAGATGGAGAGGGAGACGGTGCCATCGCCGCCGACTGTGGCGGACCGAGGAGGCCGGCCTGAAGTGTCGCCAGCGCGGCCGGCTGAGGGCGAGCTGACCATGGGAGGGGATCTTGTGATCTCGTCACCGCTTCGCCGGCGCGCGGGGAAGGCGACTTCAGCGTCGGACGCGCAAAAGACCGTGGATGCCGGCACGTTTGCCCAGGACCTAGAAGCGGCCAGCGACAGCTCGTCCTGGTGGACGCCGGGCGGCGGGACAGTCGTGCTAAATGTGGTGGCGCAGGACGTCCGGAACCGGCTTCAGGCCCAAGCCACCGCGCTGAAACAGTACACCCAGGAGTTTCTCACGACGCGGTCGGTTATTCGGGTGAGTCCTCCTGCTCCTTTGATTGCTTTTAATTTCTTCTGTGGGGGCGCGTCAGCGCACCTACTGGGTGTAGTCCCCGAGTTCCGAGCCGGCTGCTGAACAGGCAGCTTGGAACTTATTGGAAAGCTTGATTACCATCTTGTTCTTACTCACGTCCCTTGTCTTCTCTGCGGGAGTACCACAACCTCCGCGCGGCCGCCTTCAACTCCCAGGCCTAGGAGTTGAATCAGAAAGCCACTGATCTGACCGAGAGCCTGAGTAAGCGCTCCGTTTTTCTTTTAAGTGGGGGCGCGTCAGCGCACCCACTGGGTGTAGTTCCCGAGATTCAGGCCAACTACCGAGTAATCGGGTCGGATCTTTTCCTGACGACTTCTTTCTTTATATTGCAGGGGGCAATGCCGACTTGAGGAGCCAGCTGAGCGAAGCCCAGACCGCCCTTCGTGCCAAGGAGGCCGAGTGCACCGCCCTGACTCAAGAGTGTGACCGCCTAGCCAAGAGGTTGGCTGACCAGGAGGAGAGCCATAGGGCGGCCCTAAAGGCGGTGCAGGATAGCGAGGCCGCCCTCAAAGCCGAGTATGAGACCGAGGCGGCAAACTAGGCCGAGATGAGGCAGCCACTGAGCCAAGGCTACAGCCGGGTGGAAGACTTGATTGACGGTAGGCCGCCTTCTTCTTTGCTTCCTTAACTTCCTTCTACTATCTGATTCATTTTTTGATTCTGTGTCGCTGCTTTCCTCTCTGTGCAGATTACTTCCCCGGCTACTTAGCCGCCGCCACCCAAGCCATCGAGGCCTACCGCGACACGCGACGGCAGGCGGGGGCCGAGATTGCGTCGAATGCCAGCCGGTCACTTGAGGAGCAGCTTTTGGGGCTTCAAGCCCGCCTGCAGCCGGCCCATCGCATTCTCCGCCGTCTTCAACGCGCCGGAGCGCAAGTGCTAGCCGCCCTCTGGCCTGGCGAGGTGATTTCTCGCACCCCAAGTCAGACCGCCGACTGGCTGGAGGTCGCAGTCGGCCGCTTCGAGGCTTGGAAGGCGTCAGCGACCCACTCCGGCGCTGGGCGGGCTCTGGAGTTCGTCCGGGCTTGGTATCCTGGGCTGAACTTGGACCAGCTGAGCACCTGGCGACAGGAGGCTGACGAGGAGCTGGAGGCGGTGCGGCCGGCTATCATCCAGCGCGCCTCGGCGATCGCCGAGTATACCGATACCAGCGCCTTTGCTCCTGAGGTGGATGATGCCGGCGTCGCTCAGCCGGAGGAGTGGTTCGGGCTGAACCCGGCCGAAGGTGAGGACTCGGCGGAGGAGATTGCCTCCAGTGATGAGGGCGAAGAGGAAGAGGGAGAGGATGACGAAGACGCTGCGCCGGATGGTGAAGCGACCAGCCCGCCTCAGCCCGATGATGCTTCTAGCAACGATGCCGAGACTCGCCAGCCGGTCACTCCTCCAGCCGGCACCGCCGACTCCGCCAACCTTCCCCACTCGCCTGTTGCTCCCCTGGCTTGATCCGCCGTCCTAGCTTTCCTGCTTGTTACTTCTTTGAACAATCTTTAAATTTGCGCAGTTCCACCCACTGGGGGTGTATTCAGACTATGTTGAATTCTGGCCTTTCGAAGGTCTTTTGTGTAAATATTATGCATGTGTTTGGCTTCCGCTTATATTTGCTTTTTATCCTTTGGCTTTTTCCTTTGCCGCCTTCCCTTGGCCGCCGCCTTCCCAGCCGGACAGCTGCTCTGCAGTCTGCGAGCGGAGAAGGACTTGGTCGTTTTTGGGAAGGCAAGTACTTGAGCTTTCTCAGATTGCAGCAAGGTGAGCGAGAAGCTGGCCTAGTAGTCGGCTAGCGGGGTGGGAGGCCGGCTCGTGTTATATAAGTTCGTTAGTCCTTAGCCGTTTTTTTGCGTGGGCATCCTTTCCTGCCCTTGGCTCTTGTCAGTCGGACAGTCGTTTCTTCGAGCTGCGACTTTTGGCAAGAGGGGGCTTGTGTGCCGGCACACTACTTGTCTGGCTGCAGGTGGAACTTCAGATATAACTTGAGGCGGCGAGTCCCCGGGCCGACTGGTCGAACCCGGTGCCGGACGAAGAAAGCAGGTGTAGCAACATAATCGTATGTGTGATACTCATCTTTCATAGATAAAAGAGGGTAGTCCACGAGTACTCCTCGGGGCACCCCTTGTCTCGTACTTAGTACAAAAGGTAGCATGCTACGTACTGCTTTTTAACTGTAAAATCTTTGGAGGAGATTGGCGTTCCACGGTCGGTCCCACTCCTTGCCGGAATCGTCTCTCTTGCATGCCTTCGGGTTCTGTGCGTCGATTAGGTAGTAGGAGTCGTTGCCTAAAGCTTTGCTGATGATGAAGGGGCCCTCCCAAGGGGCCGAGAGCTTGTGCTGGCCGGCTGTTCGCTAGATCAGCCAGAGTACAAGGTCGCCCTCTTGGAAAGATCTTGGCTTGACCTTCCGGCTGTGGTAGCGGCGCAGACCCTGCTGATAGATGGCGGACCGACTGAGAGCTAACAGCCAGCCCTCTTCCAGCAGGTCGACGCCGTCTTCTCGTGCTTCCTTGGCTTCCGCCTCCGTGTACATGGTGACCCGAGGTGATTCGAACTCAATGTCAGTTGGGATGACGGCCTCGGCACCATATACAAGGAAAAAGGGGTGAAGCCGGTCAATCTGTTTGGGGTAGTGCACAAACTCCAGAGGACGGCCGGCAGCTCGTCGAGCCAGCAGCCGGCCAAACGCTCTAGTGGTACGACCAGTCGGGGCTTGATGCCGGAGAGGATGAGGCCGTTTGCTCGCTCGACCTGGCCGTTTGACTGCGGGTGGGCAACGGACGCTAGTTCCAGCCGGATGCCGCGTGTTGCGCAGAAACGTGCCAGTGCTCCCTTTGCAAAATTTGTGCCGTTGTCGGTGATGATGCTATGTGGTAGGCCATACCGGGTTATAATATCTGCGATGAATGTGACGGCAGTCGGCTCATTCAGCTTTTTGATCGGCCTCGCCTCAATCCACTTGGTAAATTTGTCCACAGTGATGAGCAGATGTGTCATGCCGCCGCGTGCCATTTTGAACGGGCCCACCATGTCCAGCCCCCAGACGGCAAAGGGCCAGGTGAGGGGGATGGTCTTGAGTGCAGAAACCGGCAGGTGTTGCTTGGAGCTGAAAACTTGGCACCCTTTATAGTTTTTGACTAGTTCCTTGGCGTCTTCCAAGGCAGTCAGCCAGAAAAATCCATGGCGAAAAGCCTTGGCGACGAGTGATCTTGAGGCTGCATGGTGGCCGCATTCGCCTTGGTGGATGTCCCTGAGGATTGTTGTGCCCTTCTCTGGTTCGACGCAGCGCTGGAAGACTCCAGTGACGCTGCGCCTAACAAGCTCTCTGTTGACGATTGTGTAGGCTCCGGCTCGGCGTTGAACTTGTCTTGCCGAGATCTCGTCGGTTGGCAGCTCTCTGTTTACTAAGAAGTTGAGGATGGGCTGGGCCCAGGATGGAGCTGTGACTTCTTCTATTGTCAGGACTGCCACTGTGATAGGGGCGGGTGGGCTGGGTAGTGAAAAGTCGGAGTCGGAGTCGGCCATCGCCTGTTGTGTTGATGTAGTCCCCGGGCTGGCTGCAGTAGTCCCCGGGCCGAGTTCCGAATTCCCCGGGCCGGGTGCGACTATGGCAGTCCCCGGGCCGCCTGTTGGAGTCCCCGCGCCGCCTGCTTGGTTTCCCAAGTCGGATCCGACTGCGTTGGGGTCAGGCGGCACGAAGATGAAATCAGATTCTGGAGACGGCTTGAGGAGTCAGTGGAGAGAAACGCCGGCTGGTATGGCTTGCCGGGTGGATCCTACTCGTGCCAGGGCATCCGCTTGCATGTTGTCGGCACATGGTACATGAAGGAACTCACATCCCTCAAAATATGCACTGATTTGCTGGACGAGGAAACGATAGCTCGCCATGTTTGCGTCTTTGGCGTCCCAGTCACCGGATGACTGTTGGACCACCAAATCCGAGTCGCCATAGCACAAGATCCGGCGGATGCCGAGTTCTTTGGCTAGCCGGAGCCCGTGTATGAGCGCCTCGTACTCGGCCACATTGTTGGAGGCGGCAAAATGAATTTGCAATGTATACTTGAGCTTGTCGCCCTTGGGAGAGGTGAGTACGATGCCGGCTCCCAAGCCGGTGTGCATCTTGGACCCATCGAAGTGCATCCACCAGTGAGTGGAGTCGGGAGCCGGTGGCAGGTATTGGGTTTCGGCCCAATCGACGAGGAAGTCGGCCAGTGCCTGGGACTTAATGGCGGTGCGGGGCTGGTAGAAGATCGCGTAGGGGGCCAGCTCAATGGCCCATTTGGCCACTCGGCCGGATGCATCCCGACTGCCTATGATCTCGGCAAGCGGGGCAGTACATACGACCGTAATGGGGTGCTCTTGAAAATAGGGCTTGAGCTTCTTGGCAGTGAAGTACACACCATAGCACATCTTCTGGTGGTGTGGGTAGTTCTGCTTCGAGGTGGATAAGACTTCGCTTAAATAATACACCGACCTCTGAACCGGCTGAGCCCGCCTTCTTCTGGGCATTGGACTACGATGACAGTGCTGACCACCCGGCTAGTAGCGGCAATGTAAAGGAGCATGGGCTCCTTTTTCAGCCGGTGCCGCCAAGATAGGCGGCGTGGTCAGCATCTTCTTTAGCTCGTGGAAGGCTTGGTCCTCCTGGTCATTCCACTCGAAATGAGTGGACTTCTTCATGAGTCGGTAGAGGGGGAGGGCCTTCTCTCCGAGCCGGCTGATGAAGCGGTTCAGGGAAGCCAAGCATCCGGTGAACTTCTGGACATCCCACAGCTTGGTGGGAATCTCCATTCTTTCTATGGCCTTGATCTTTATTGGGTTGCACTCGATGCCGCGTTCGGAGACCAGGAAGCCTAGGAGCTGCCCGGCTGGTACTCCGAACACGCATTTCTCGGGGTTGAGCTTGATTTGGAATCGGCGCAAGTTTTCAAATGTTTCTCTCAGGTCTTCCAGCAAGGTGTCGCGCTTCTCCGTCTTCACCACAATATCGTCTACATAGACGTGGGCATTTCTGCCGAGCTGCTTGAGGAGGCATTTCTGCATGCAACGCTGAAAAGTGGCACTGGCATTTCTGAAGCCGAATGTCATAGTCAGGTAGCAGAAGGCTCCGAATGGTGTGATGAAGGCGGTTTTCAGGCGGTCAGCTGGATCCAGCTTTATCTGGTGGTAGCCTGAGTAAGCATCCAAGAAGCTCAACAGCTCGCATCCGGCTGTGGAGTCTATTACTTGATCAATACTTAGCAAGGCAAAGGGATCTTTGGGGCAAGCCTTGTTGAGGCTAGTGTAGTCTATACATATGCGCCACTTGTTGTTTTTCTTCAGCACGAGGACCGGGTTGGCGAGCCATTCTGGGAAGAAAACTTCCATAATGAAGCCGGCTGCCAAAAGTCGGGCTATCTCTTCTCCCACAATCCTTCTCTTCTCCTCCGATAGTCGGCAGAGAGGCTGTTTGACTGGTTTCGCACCTTCTCGGACATGTAGCTTGTGCTCGGCGAATTCCTTCGGCACACCCGGCATGTCCTTGGGGGACCATGCGAAAATGTCCCGATTCTCATGGAGGAAATCGGCGAGCTCGCCTTCCTATTTGCTGTCCAGGTTTGCCCCGATGGTGGCAAACCTTTCTGGGTGATCTGGGTCCAGAGGTACCCTCTTTGTTTCTTTGGCCGGCTGAAAGGAACCTTGGGCACCACACTCCTTGGGGTCGGGGGACAGGGCTGACTGCTTGCCGGTCATGGCCATGACTCGGTCCAGTATCTTCTTCTCTTCAGCAATTACAAGGGACTCGGCCAGCCGGCTGCTGGCAGCCGCGCACTCGGAGGATTTCTTGTAGTCTCCGGCTATGGTGATGATGCCCATGGAACTTGGTATCTTCATCTTGAGGTAGGCGTAATGGGGTACAGCCATGAACTTGGCCAGGGAAGGTCGGCCAAGCAACGCGTGGTAAGGGCTCTCTAGATCCACCACTTCAAACCACACCGCCTCTCGGCGGAAATGATCCTTGTCCCCGAAGAGGACATCTATCTTGATCTTGCCGATTAGGGAGCAGGACAAGCCGGGTATGATGCCATGGAACACAGTCCGACTGGGCATGAGCTGCTTTGTCTTGATGCTCAGCTTCTCCATGGTGTCGCGGTATAGGATATTGATGCTGCTCCCACCATCTATCAGCACACAGGAGAAACGGGCGGCTCGCTTTTCCGTAGCGAGGGTGGCCTCCAGAACCAATGTGTAGGAGCCGGGAGACGGCATCACCTCTGGGTGATCTGTCCGGCTCCAGCTAATAGGCCTTTCTGACCAGTGCATGAATTCTGGGTTGGTGGAGGCGACTGCATTGACTTCTTGGTGTTGTCGGTGTCGGCTACGCCGATCTTCTGGTTGGCTGGTGAAGACGATGTAGGCGGCATCCTCGTCGGGGTACTCTTCTTGAACTGCCCCGACCGCTGGTCGAGCGGCCGGCTGCGGAGGAGCCGGAGGCGGCTGACCAACAGGCGGAGGCGGCGCCATCCCCTCACCCTTGGAGATATGAGTGAGCCAATGGCATTTTCTGGTCGTGTGGTTTGAAGGCTTCGCGCCGCTGTGAAACTTGCAGGGGGCATCAAGTGCTTGCTCGTAGGAGAAAGCCGGCTTGCCGCCCTTCTGCTTCTTGGGTGCGGGCCATCCTTCGGGTTGTTCGTCTTCGACTGTAGCCACCTGCCGACTGGTGGAAGGCGGCAGGGGAGCCTTGCGCTTGTGGTTGTTCTGGTGCGGGCGTCGGCTGGATTCTCCAGCCGGCGTCTTGGGACTCGAAGCGAGCACCTTCCCGGAGGCGTCTACTCGGAGCTCGGTCTTCATCGAGGAATCGACCATGGCGTATTTATCAGCTATGACCAGTAGCTCGTCAAGCGTAATCGGCTCGTCACAGAGGAGTCGGTGCTTGAGAAGGGTGCCTTCTCGGCACCCGGCGGTGAAGTACTCTACAGCCTGGACCTCGTGCACTCCCTCGCAGGAATTGCGGAGCTCGGCCCACCGCGTGAGGTAGTCGCGAGTCGATTCGTTGGGCCCTTGGACGCACAAGGAGAGCTGTCGGGGCTTAGGAGCCCGCTTGTAGGTGCTGGTGAAGTTGCCTATGAAGGCTCCAGTGAAGTCTAGCCAGCTGTTGACACTGTAAGGCTTGAGGCTGTTAAGCCAGGTGCGCGCCGTGCCTTGGAGCATGAGGGGCACATATTTTACGGCAACACGCCTGTTGCCGTTTACGATGCTAACCGCGGTGGAGTAGTCGATCAACCAATCTTCCGGCTTCATGGAGCCGTTGTACTTGGGCATGTCTCTTGAGAGCGAAAACCCTTTGGGGAAGGGCTCGTCGCGGATGCGGGGGCCGAAGCAAGACGGGCCGATATCATCTTCTTCTTCCAGGGCCAAGGATCGCGCAAGGCGGTCGATCTGGTGGCGGGCATCATTCTCGTCGACTCCTTCACGGTGACCCAGCCGGCCGCTGAGAGTCGGGTGCGTGACAGGCGGCGGGGTAGGGTATCTCTCCCCATGAGGCGGAGGAGGAGGGTTGCCCCGCCACTCCACGGCTCGAGGGCGGCCCTCGGCGTCACGCTCGATGGAGATTTGAGTCCGGCTGCGGCTGGCAGCCGGCTCCTTTTCTTTTCTCGCACGGGTGTTGCCCGCGGTCGGCGTTCGGGACGTCGCGTCGTGCTCTCAGTGCAGGGGAGGACTCTCGGCGCGGACGCCGGCTTCATGCCGTTCTGAGGCCGCGTCGGTAAGTTGCTGGATGCGTCTAGTCATGTAAGGGAGCTCATCAGGCCCCAGCCCATTCAACTCGTCTGCGGCCGCCTGGGCGGCGCGCAAGTTCTCGAGAGGTGTGGCATAGACTGGGCGGTCTGCTCCCAGCATGTCGGCGATAGCCGCGCCATGTTTCCTGACGATACTGACGCGGCTCGGCCCGTCGGGAGGCGGCGTGCCGAAGGCGGCTCGGTCGACTTCGCGCTGGTGAGCCTCGGTGAGGCGTCTCATGGTGGCGAGCCTCTGGCCCTCCGCAACGAGGGCAAGGCGGCGCGCCTCCAATGTCTTGGCGTTCGCGTCGGCCGGGACGGGGACGGACAAGTCGTGCAGCGCCGCCTGCAGAGCGTCGTGGGCGTTTTCGCCTGAGGAGGCGCCATGGCTGATAACCAATACCTCGGTAATGGCACTGCCGCTGCTGTCGGCTTGAGGAAGAGGGTCGTTGATGACCACCACGTTGGTGGCGAAGGCGTCAAGGGATGCCGTGTAGGAGTCGACAAGCATCGGGTCGGTGGAGCCAACCGACTCCAAGTCCGCGGCAAGCTCGCCGGAGACATGGAGTTGATCGAGGAGGCTGACGAGGTGGCTCTCGGGGCAGTCTGTGCCCGCGTCGGATGTGGGCTCGTCAGAGATGCGAGCCTCACCAAGAATATCGGCGAGGCAGCTCGCCGCGCAGGCGTTGGCGACGTCTTGCAGCGCGTCGGGGCAAGCGCCATCGGGCGAGCCAGGGTGGCTACGCACGTTGGAAAGGAAGAGGGTTCCCGTCCAGAGCAGGTCTCCGGACGACGGTGCACTTGTCCCCACGGTGGGCGCCAAATGTCGGGTGGTTGTTGCGACATATGCCAATGGATGGCTTATCATTGTGGGAGCCAATAAAACATCGCCGATGCCTGGAAACAGGATAAGGCAAAGACATGCATGCCGACGAATTTTACCCAGCTTTAGGGCTCTCCGTGGAGATAACACCCCTAATGCTGCTCTGCGGGGTCTCCGCATGATCACTAGCTCGGTGGGTTGCTACAGAATGCTCCTTGAGCTGTTCGGTGAAAGGATGAGGGAGGGCCAGGCTAGCCCGCTCCTCTTCTCCTTGTGGTGTCTAAAATCTATCCAAAGAGTGATTTCCCCTGCATGGGAACCCTGGGGGTTTATATAGGCCTACCCCTCGGGGGTACAATGGTAATCCGGCTGGGCGTGGGTCCCAGCCGTCTGTGTCTACGCCCGCCGGCTTCTCCGCCGACTGATGGGCCCGCCGGCTGCCGACCCTTTGGCCGACAGGCCGGCCCCGCCGCTCGGGGGTCTTGTCGGGGGCTGGTTACTGTTACCTTGCCCCTGGTGACGATGGCTTTGTCGTGGTAAGCATGGCTATAGTGCTGCCGCGATGCGGCTTATCACTATAGCCTTACCTTCTCTTGTTTCCTTAATGAAGCACCTCCTTGGAGGGAGAGAGTTGGCCGGCTGTTGGAAGCCGGCCATACCCTTGGCCGACTGTGGGAAGCCTGGCCGCCTTCGGGGTCTCCCTAACCGAGGGGGCCCGCCACCCACGGGTCGTACTGACCCCTCGCCGTGGGTGACATCACGATCATCGTGGCAACAGTGTCGCGCCGGACGGGGATGGCCGCCCCGTACGGTGCACTGTGGCCATGCGTGCGCCGGGATTCGGGGGTGGCAGGCTTTACTGTAGCCACGCCCCGTCTTGTCGCCGTTATGTGGGTGCAGACTCTGAGGGCAAGATCTTAGCCGCCTGCTGAGGGGCCGGCTCCTGGGAGGCGGCCTTTTTATGGCCGGCTTCTGGAAGTCGGCCTTCTCGTGGTCTTGTTTCTCAAGGATTTCAGGGCTGGGCTGCCTTTGCGCAGCCGGTTTGAGAGGTAGCCGGCTGGGGGAAGACGGCCCCCATGTCTTGGAAGCTTGGAGGCTTGTTCGGCCTGTAATTTTTCTGAAGTACTAGGGGAAGCCGGCTAGGCTACCCGTGGTCATTTACTCCGACACCGAGCTTTAGTTTAAAATCGTTTATAGATCAAGTTAAAAACGAGTCAATCTCACAAGTACTTGTGTAACTCGTTAGGCTCGGTACAAAAGATCAGCCGCTCCCAATATAAAAAAAGATCAGCCACTTAGCACCCTATGTCCCAGGCGCACAACACAAGGCCTAGCCGTTGAAGGCCCAACCGCCTAGGAGAATCATGTGTTACAAGGAAATTACTATTGTTTAGTGATATATATATGTTTAATATATACATAATAATTTTTATTTTATTTGAGAGTTTTATGTTCATATCTTTAACGAGTTTAACAAGCTAAACGAGTCAGCTCGCGAGTTATACGAGTTGAGCCAATCTTGAATTTGAGCTCGTTAATAATAACAAGTCGAGTCGAGCTAGCTCGTTAACGAAACGAGCTCTAGCGAGTCGAGCCGAGCTGGCTCGACTCGACTTGAATTCCAGCCCTAAGAGCAATTTCAATGGGGCGACCCATTTTGTCCGTTTGGGTCATCCGGACACAAAACACAGCCCAACGGGGCGACCCAAACGGACACAGCGTCCGCCTGCTGTCCGTTCGATGTCCGCTCGGACCCATTTTGGGCTCAATCTGGGAAAATTTGGGTCAAAAGCGGACACAAAGCGGACGCTCTTTGTGCCCTCTTCGCCCCCCTCTGTCCGGCAGCATGTGACGGCTGGCCCACTTGCCATCCACCCATCTTTCTCATCCCGTCTCTCTCCTCCTTTTTACTCTCTCTCTCTCCCACCCACCCGCCCACCCCACTCGAGAGCCGGAGCATCGCCGGAGCCGGGCAGCGCCGGAGAAGCGTCGCAGCTGGGCCAGCGCCGAAGTCCTGCTTTCTCCCGATGGCGAGCATGCGCACCATGAGCTCGTTCTGCCCCTTGGTGCCGGTGCCGGGCCGGCGAGCGCCACGGCCTCAAGGATAGCATGCGTGTGCTCTGGGATTCCGGCTGCAGCTTTGTTCACCGGCCCGCGCGCATGCACATCAGCACAAGAAACACGGGAGCACACACACATGCATGGCAACTCGTGGAAGCTCATGGCCGGCCAAATCGAAATCCCCGCACGCCACCCCGCAGTCCAACGACGTCGTCCTTCCGTCCTCGCTCGCGCGTCTCCGCATTGGAGCTCGCCGTGCCGGCCCCACCATGCTCGCGCGCCATGCCTGCTGTCCTCGCTCGCGCGTCTCCGCGTTGGAGCTCGCCGCGCCCGGCCCCGCTATACTCGCGCGCCCGGCCTGCCCCCCGCGCCCCGCCTCCCCCGCGCTCGCCCTACAGCGCGCTCGGCCGCGCCCCCTGTCGCGCTCCTCGCCTCCCCCTGCCGCGCTCCTGGCCGCGCCCAGCCGTGCCCGCTCCCCGCGCACAGCAGCAACAGAGGACGGGCAGGCTCATCCTCCTCCGGCGCCCGTGCTTGCACAACATCGACAGAGGACAGACGGGCTCGTCCTCCTCCGGCGCCGCTGCTCCGCCATGGTGGGCTCGTGCTCCTCCGGCGCCCGTGCTCCGTTGTGGCGGGTTCATCCTCCTCCCTGCCTGCTACGTGTTCGATGAAATGCCAAGGCGGACATAACAAAAAATGTGTATATCCCCGTTGGGCGCATCGTCCGACCCATTTGAAAAGTGGACACGGACGAGCGGACGGGCGGCTCAAACGGACGAAAAACGGACAAAATCGATGTCCGTTTAGGTCACCCTGTTGGAGTTGCTCTAACTCTCTCCATTTCATATTAGTTGTCGCTGAAATGGATGTATTTAGACGTATTTCAGTGCTAGATACATTTATTTGAGCGACAACTAATATAGAACGGAGGGAGTACAAGGGAGGGGTTGATTTGGTAAGACAGGGTGTCGCAGTCATGCGTTGCTGGACCGATCGGTCGAGTGACACACTGGATCGCACGGTCTGGATGAACGCGGGTACGAGGGTCGGCGTCTCGGCGATGCCCTTGCGTGCACGCGCTGTCACGTCATACACGTGATGATGCTGATTCGGATAGGTACTACAACTGTATACATAGTCTCGTGTCTTCAACTTTTGCCAAATCACGTCAGCCGGTGCAACTTTTGCCGCTTGCGGTGCCGTACGTCCTCTCCTGCTCGTCGATAGAGTCCAGCTTAGCTATGGCGACAAGGCCGCCCCACCGACCGCCGCTTGTGCAATCACCCTCCCTCCTGCTGCTTCTCCTCCTCCTAGTCCATCCTTTCCTCTCCGCCGCGACGCCGTCTATCACCACCAAAGCCGTGCCGCGGCTGCCGGGTTTCTCCGGACCCCTGCCCTTCTCCCTCGAAACTGGGTATGCTCTGCTCTTTTCTTCTTCTTCTTCTTCTTCTTCTTTGGTTAACTCTTGGTCGGATGATGCGACGGTGCAGGTACGTGGCGCTGGACGACGGCGTCCGCCTCTTCTACTACTTCATCCAGTCGGAGCGCGACCCGGCGGAGGACCCCGTACTGCTCTGGCTCACCGGCGGGCCCGGCTGCTCCGCCCTCTCCGGCCTCGTCTACGAGATCGGCCCTTTCTACTTCGACTTCCATGGCTACACGGGAGGCCTGCCTACTCTGCTTTACAAGCCAGCATCTTGGACCAAGGTTACCCACCCCCTTTCGTTTTGTTACAAAAAAGCCCTTCAAATTGATGCATCTATTAGGAGGGAGGGACCCTTTTGCTACCATAACAGTGTACTTTTTGTTACAATCACCTGAATTTTTTGTTGATATGACAAAATTAAAAATCCCACTTTGCACAGGAGAAATTGTAATGTGTAGTTGTTGTGTGCTGATAAACGTATGTGTTGCAATGTGCTGGTTTCATATATTGTAGGTTAGCAATGTCATCTTTGTGGATGCTCCGGCAGGGACAGGCTTCTCATATGCGACCGGAGACAAGAGAACCATACCCAGTGACACAATTGCTATTCAACAGCTGCACGTCTTCCTCGAAACGGTCTCCGCCTGTTATAATTTATACGCATTTTCTACTAGAATGTACAAGTTCATCATCTTTGCAATTTTCCAATTGATTCCTTGTTGTCTCTACAGTGGTTTGGTGAGCATCCACAGTTCTTGTCGAATCCGCTCTACATTTCGGGTGATTCATATAGCGGTATAATCATACCTTCTCTTGCTATGAAAATTGCTAAAGGTAATTGAACTTCCTTCACGCTCTCCATCTCTATCAACAAGGATTATTCTGCTTATAAATTTATTCAAAGCACATGCATTTCTTTTGAGGGTATAAAGTGCATCTTTTAACTACATGTCGCTTTCATTCTAGGGATAGAAGTTGGTGATGAGCGGCTCATTAATCTCAAGGTATTCATAACAGTTACTTTCATGACTTCTCTTCCGACATAGTAATATTCATGGTTCATATTTGTGCCATTATTGTAATGTTTCTTATTCTCTTTCTAAGATCAGTAATATCATTTCTAGTGGTGAGGCCCAGGTTCTCCATGTATAAAGGTCAACAAATTTTAGTTTAATAACACAACATTGGAAAACCAAATATAATCTATGTTTTAATTTGAATATTTCTATTCAAATATGTGTCTGGGTCAGGTATATGAATTTCTTGAACTTCAGTGGGTTCAAACACATGGTTACCGTATTTGGGTGAAATTCACCCTTTTATCTTTTCCTTTTTTTTTGGTCAATTTTCTATTCAGTTACAAATAACAACCCAATGTCCATTGCAACAATGCTCTAAGTAGTCTACCTATGCATGTTTATTTTCTCTATTTTCATTTATGCCTTTTGTAGTTGAAACTTTGCAATGACCTTTTGCTTATATACGCTGCCAGATACAAAGATTGATCAAGTTTCTAAAATTCTACGGTTATTCTTTCTTTCGTGGCTCCCTTTGATAATATGTTTAGCATGCTTATAGATATGTCAAGTTGTGGTCCTCGCATGATCTGTTTAAGGAGTTCGAATCGTACCAACATGGAAATTTATCTTAATTGATCAGGGTGTCATTGCTGGCAATCCATTGACTGATACAACGACGGCCTTCAACGCTCGAATTCCATTTCTTCATGGGATGGGAATTATACCAGATGAAATCTACGAGGTACATAGTCAGGACATACTCAAGTTTACCTTTTGAGAGTAATTAATGTGTATGCTATAAGAAAATGACTAGTACCAATTTACATTTAGCATCAGCTTGCTTCTACCTCTCAAGTCAAATATAATGCTTCTCAACCAGAATCAAATTGATATTAACTTAAATACTGAATTTGGTCTAGTGCATCCCTATTGATTCGGAATATCATGGAACAAGACATAGTTAACCGCAGTGCGGAAAATATGATAAGCTTGTAATATTCACCTTTCAGGCTGCTCGTGAAGGCTGTGGAGGAGAATATCGCTGGCCATCGAACTCCCATTGTGCCAATTCCCTCCAAGACATCCAAGAGGTGAGTGACAGTACCGACCACAAATGTGTTGATTATCCTGGTAGCAATCGCACGACACACTTAGCTTGCAATAGCAGCTTGCTAGTTGGTGACTTAGTCTGCATTTTTGGCTTGTGATACAGTGCATGAGGGGCTTAAACGATGTACACGTCTTGGAGAAAATCTGTCCAGAATATCCAAGCCTCGCCCTTCAAAAGCAGCCGACGTCGCAGGATCATGGAAGAAGAAGGCTAACAGAGTCCGCAGTTTCGTCTCTGTGCAGGGTAAACGTCTCAAGTACCATTCTTAGTTTCTTCTCAGTTTTTTGTTTTCACTTCTCGTTTTTTTTAATAAAAGGGGTTTCCCCCCAGCCCCATTTTATAACAAACAAGGCAAAAGACACACCCTTTTTTATTCCTTGTTTGCTTAGTCGAAATCTATTATTGGTTTCAGTTTGTTATTCCTATTTTACAGTGTTAGCGGTAATCTCAAGTGTTGTGCTTCATTTGTTTGATGCA
Organism: Triticum urartu; assembly: GCF_056163025.1. Lineage (NCBI taxonomy): Eukaryota > Viridiplantae > Streptophyta > Magnoliopsida > Poales > Poaceae > Triticum > Triticum urartu. Next base: position 650,809,669 of record NC_141877.1, on the reverse strand, counting down.
GAATGCCACATACTTCTTGTCCGAGTTGTGGACAAATGACGAAGCTGTAAGGGAGAGTTTGGCTATTCACAAGGTAAGGTAGGGTGGGGCTAGCTTAGAGGTATATGTATTCTTACTTGATAAAGTGTTTGACTGGACCTAATTAGAGCTAGGAAACCGGAATTACTCCTAGTGTTTCAATAACAAAGTAGGAGGTGAGAATTGGAAGAGAATTATTTTAGTGATTATATATTGACCTTCTATTATGAGCTTTTAACTAATGACCACCTAGATTTTTCTTTGCGGTGAGGGAATTCTCCGCATGCCACCAAATAAGAAGCCCATGTTCCATCAATAATGAAGGGCTTATTTGGTAAATATGGTGTATGTTGTGCAGGAAACCGTTCCATCATGGCTACGATGTGATTTCAATCTACCTTACACATATGAAATCAGCAGCACCGTTGATGATCATTTAGCCTTGATTACTAAAGGATACCGGGCTATGATATACAGGTAAGCATGCATGCTAATATACGTTTCACCTGAATAGTCATTTGATGATGGAAATATACACTTGGGTGAACAGTCGCTTAATTAATTACAATCGTAAGCAAATTAACTAGATTCGTCGTTTCATGATGCTGCAGTGGAGATCATGACAGTAAAGTATCTTATGTCGACACCCAAGCATGGATCAGACGACTTAACCTGCCCATCACGGACCGTTGGCGACCATGGCATCTGGACGACCAAATTGTGGGGTAAGGACACCAAACCAGCTCAACCTATATGTTCTGGCTGTGTGCAGAGGCCTAGTGTGTTTATTAGTGGAAAACTGAGCAGTCGTAGTTCACATATTGATGCCTTGCACGTCGCCTTTTCATTCTCTTGTTTTGCATAGGTACACAAGAACTTACTCCAACAATTTGACATACGCAACTGTAAAGGTACGTGTCTGGATGAATATATGCATGCGCCATTAACTGCTTTCAGGTTTAACTTGAGCTTAATTACCAAAGCTAGTTAGCATCCATAACAAGTACTCCCTCTGTAACTTGACATAAGACATATGTTGATACTATGATAGTATATAAAATGTCTTATATTAAGTTACAAAGGGAGTAGAATGCAATGTAGTACTTTCTCCGTCCGGAATTAGCTGACGCTAAAACGAGATGTATCTAAACGTATTTGAATGCTAGATATGTCTGTTTGAGCGTCAGCTAATTTCAGATGAAGTAAGTAGCAAATTAATTGTGAGTTGGTTAATTTAAATATGTGCGCGTGTAGGGTGCCGGCCACACAGCCCCGGAGTACATGCCAAGGGAGTGTCTGGCTATGATCGATAGATGGCTTTCCGGTCAACCTCTTTGAGCAATCAACTGATGTGATGCTGTGGCAGTGCGGAGATTGGTAATGTGTATTGCGAGTAACAGATGAGAGAATAAACATGTAAGATGAAAGATGTTGTCGTATAGTGTGTGTTGTATTGAGGCTTTCAAGGGGTAACAGGGTGGTCGCTTTCATTGAGTTGTAGGGGAACTGGCTTATGAATTCCGGTGGAAATGAATAAATAAGAACCCGCCGGAGAAAAAAGCTCTTGGAAACTATTTTCTTGTCCTATTCATTTCAGATTATGAGATTTGGGAGGGCCTATTTTCATGTGTTGAGCTTATGCAAAGGTCTGTAATGGTGCCAATGTATGATTTCTATGTATACAAGTCAAACAAAAGGACGGTTTCAGCGGGTTTTCTCCACATACAAAAGGAGTTGCAATTAAAAGCTCGTCCATATTGTGTAGACTCCTTGTACTCCTAGTCAAGCTATCAAAGTCGCAGCAAATATTGTCGGTAGGAGCAAGCTGCGTGCACATGTTGATTGCTGGTCGCTGTTGTTGGTGTGCAGGCGGATGGATGGGGTCGATCGACATGAACGCTGCTTAAATTATGACGAGCGACATCTTCCGGTACGCGTCGACATCGTAATGAACTTAACTGGTACATATGCATCCATCGTGGTTAAGACGAAGTGACAGCACCATGGACCGCTCACCAGTGACTCGGCTGTGACGCCTACCTCGCCGACTGCTAAGTTTAACCACAAGAAAGAAAAAAACATTTTGAATGTTTAACCTCGGAAAGCCACGGCCTTCTGCCTGTACGGACAGGGATCCGGTGACTTCACTAAGCAAAGTCTCATCGTGACTTTACCTAGGTGAGTGCCATCGGATCAAGATCCAGCGGTCAAGATTGATTCAAATTTTGTACTCAAAACTAAAACTGCCCAGAAAAAATTGAAAAAATTCAGGTAAGTCATACATGTTCCATTCCATATTCTGTGAAATTTTTGTTTCATTTGGATAAACAGTCTATGATTAAATAGGGTTTTATATTTCAAGCTCAAAACACAATTAGCTGCTAAACCATTTATCCAAATGGAACGAAAATTTCCCAGAATATTCAATGGAACATATATGGCTTAGCTGAATTTTTTCAATTTTTTCTAAACAGTTTGAATTTTGAGCATAAAATTTAGACCAATCTTGTCCATTAGATCTTGATCCGATGGCCCTCACCTAGGTAAAGTCACGATGAGACCTTGCTCAGTGAAGTCACCGCCGCCTTGTACAGTTCAAGTTCATACATACATCCGGTAACTCTACCTATATATTACAAAAACATGTGGCTCGCCCCACCACAGGTTTGATCAACTACTTGGACCGCCGGGCTGCTTCAGTTCAGGGACATGCATATTCCTCTTTCAAGCGTATCCTCGACGACACCGACTACTACCAACGGCAAAATGGTTATGGCACCCTGAGCAAAATCACAACATGTATCATCGTCTACTCATTGCACCGCTGATTCTGATTTTGCCTCCTCCATCTGTTCATCTCCAGGGAGCCCGAATACGCGCAGGTTGTGGTCCATGGAACCTACGGCCACATACTTGGCATCTGCCCCGAACTTCACCGATGTCACTTTCCCTGGAAAGGACAGACACAGCCATGTTAATTTGCCCTTGACAAAGGAACCCGCGACATTGGAGAAGAGCAGATAAATACTATGTCGAACCTGTGCCAGATAAATCTGGTAATGTCTTGACAAGATTCCATTCCGTCTTCACATTGGCTACTTGGTAAACCCTGCAACCATTATGCACAAGAGGTTATATTCAGCGCAAAGCTAGCCATTTCATTCCTTACAGTATAACAATACCATGCAGCTAAGTTGGATCGGTCGGTAGCATACCTTATATCAGAACCAGCAACAGTGATATAACTCCCACTAAAGTCAAACTCCACTGCAAGAGAAAATGTCTTGTCATTCATGAAAATACGGATTCTGGTTGTATGGAAGCCTTATTTCACATTAGTTTGAGCAGTTTTCTTCCAAATATCTACTTGCAATTTATGTAGAAACCCAGTACTTTCGCATTTCTTTTAGAAAAAAAATAGAGATCTCCTTACCAGAACTTGTTGGTGTGTCTGGATCGTATGGAGAGAGGGTCCTAAAATTTCTCAGCTTCCGTAGATCCCAAAGCTTCACACCATCAAGGGCCGCGGTCTGTAAAGCGATGGTGAAAGTATCAGTATGAAACAGCAAGTGATCCAGAGTTATTGTGCAAAGATCTGGACTTCCACAGAATTCGATCTTATAAGAAAAGAAAAGAAAAGAAAGAACATACCGCTAGGAAATATCCATTTTCTGAGAAGGACATAGCAGTCACTGTTCCAACATGCCCAACCTCCCCTTCAAACTTTGCAACTCTTGTCTGCAAATATAAATTTTCAATCACGAGATGAGACATTAGAAGAGGATGGCATGGACGTCAACCTGAATTTAATCTGAATAGTATTCTTGCCTTGTCTTACCTGAGATTTTACATCCCAAATTTTGATAACACCTTCTGACGTGCCTGTTCCAAGGATAAGACCATCCGGGTGGAAAGCTGCTGAATTGTATGCATCTTGTCCAGAAGCCTCGCCAACCTGAATAACAGCACTTATCAAAATGGTAGATCTCTAGATGTACATGCTTCTGGAAATTTATGCGGAGTACCAGACCTGTGTGAGGCAAGACCCTGTTGAAATATCATAAAAGCACCATGTGTTATCTCTGGAGGCAGTTGCAAAGTATTTCTGACTAGCATGGACCGTGACAGCTTCAACCTGGTACATTTTCAAAAAGAAAAATCAGAACGTAGGATAATACAACGAGCAGCATCAACAGCGAGATTATTCAAATAACAAAATACAGAAAATGCACAGGACCCACATGAAATTAACGCAAGAACATCCTCTGCTAGCTAGCGTCGCTGCATGCACGAAAAGGAAACAAGCTAATAATAGTGTAGCCGAACCATTTCCACAGTTTTAAAAAAGGTTCAACATTGAGAACTAACAGAGAACTAATTGTTTTTCTAGATCTCAGAAATTGATGTACATATATACTCGTATTATAGTTCTTGAGAAAAACAAAAACTGGAGATGCTCTCTAACATATTGCATCATTCAATTCAACCAACAAGTAAAACTGGCAGTATTGTTATGCAACAGTAAGTCATACAGCAGATTGACTGCCATGGATGTGAGCAACCTGTTAGTTAACATACAATGATATGAATTGATACTGAATTAATTATTTGTTTCCAATCTTCATGTACTGGGCTACTGGCTATGTAGACTAAGCATTCATATAATTTCATTATGAATAACCAAGAAGTGTTCTCAAATCCCAGTCCAGCTCTGATCTCTTCCTTAACTGTTGATTAGGCTAAGTATTCATATGATTTCATTGTGAACAACGAATAAGTCTTCTCAAACCCCTAAAGGTTGATTGCAAACATCAAATAAGCAGGCATTCACCAGAGACAAATGTCAATGCAAACTAACCTCTGCACCATGATCTCTCATTGTGTGCCTGCAACCATAGCTTCCATCTTCATTACCTTGCCATACACGGACAGTCTGCAGAGTTTACAAACAAAAGAGTGAAGCCTATAATGATGAGTGGTGTGATGACTATGGTATTATCAGATTACTGGTCAATAAATTATCCTTTAATCATATTTATGTAAGGGAGCCCTAATCACCAGAATGAAACTTGGTGAATGCAAAAGTTTTTCTAGAACTGATACTGATATAGCTGATATCACATTAATGATTTACTTTACTACTATACAGTATCTGTAGGTGTACCTTATCTGCTGATCCCGTTATCAAAAGCTCATCCCGGGGAACAAATTTCAAACTCGTAATCTGTGCATAGGAATAAGCTATATTAACATATGTAAATGTAAAATGATGGGGAGAGAGTCAGTGAGTTTGAGTTCCGCAATGGACCTTCTTTGAGTGATCAGTGAGAGTGCACAATACTTGACCCGATGGCCTATCGAAAAGAACTGCGTTTGTATCGATACCCCCAGTAGCAATAATATCCTGGTGATAAATATAGAAATCAATTAGGTAAGTAAACAACCACCATTGCAGTGTCGCTATTCAAGCATACAAATTGCCACTTTTTAAAACTGAACTTGAAATGCATGTACCATAGTCAAACTACAATTGTAATATCAAAGTCTTATCAACAAGGAAAAATAATAATAATCTGACCTTTGAATGATGAATATCAATAGATAAAATCCCTGGTTTGTTCGTCTTGTGAAGTGGATGACTGGAGATTTGAGTATATCTTTCAAGTGCATCAATTGGTGCTAAACTTGGAGGTACCTGACAAAAACACAGAAATTAGTGTACCATTTCAACAAGACAAGACAAAAAACCAAGTGGGTAAAAACCACAATTATTTTTGGCATATAATCTTTATATGATCTGATCTAGTAAGGCATGTAGTACGCAAGTTTGGAGAGGGACATATCAAGTTTCCTATGAACTAAAACAGGACAGGTTTGACAAACAACAAATTTTAGGTCCTTCTTTAATTGATTGTTAGGGAGAAGAGAAGCACACCTGCCGTTTCTTGCGCTGTGCTGAGAGCACAGAATTGCATTCTGTTAATTCATCGATGATGACAGGATTAATACCAGGACGTATCTTCTTCCCATCAGGACCCACTTCATCTTCCAAAGCTGTGTATCCAGGAAAGAGGATTAGAGCAGAACAGACAAAAAGGTTAGGTTTTGACATGTTAGAATGGTGAAAACCTCTTTTCCCATTTGTAACAGCAGCTACAGGCGCAGGTCCTGCAGCTGAAATAGGAATCTGCCTTTCAGCTTGAGCCAAAAGTGTCCTAGACTCATCTCTTTCCTTCTTTAGTCTGGCGATAACACGGCAAGCAGCATCATGCTGGAAATGGGCAAAACAAGCTAGTGAAAACCAATGGGTACATGATGATCATGCTCATGAAAGAAGACTAAAAAATAAAGCGTTTCTAGAAATAATTTAAGGAACCTCCTATCCAGGTGATCCACAAAGATGTCCTAGCTATGGCTGTATAAATCTCCGAAATCCTCTAAGCACATTCACAAACATCCATAAGGCTGAAATGTCAGAAACTTAACTAGCTGGCAACTACGAGGTTTTATCAAGATCCTGATATCAAATGGCACTTGCACTTTTAAAGGAAGAATACTTTATTGTTGAACACAATAAAAAAAGTGTATATAATTCATGACACTATTTGGAAAGATTGGAAAACCTGGTATAACGCATGACTGAGCTCTTGTCTTGCTGTATGTAGCTGCTGCTCCAAAGCAAAATTAGACAGCATGAGAGCATCCCACTCCTGCAACATCAGAGGAAAGAAGTCTAAATCTGCACTTGCAGCTCGATAAGAATTCCAAACTATTTAACAACAGAAGATCAAATGCTTCACCATAAAAAGAATATTACAGGAATATGCAAAGACTCAAATGCATTACCCATTACCAACAAGCTGGAAGTACAATAAAAGCAGAATACTTTTGCACAGTTTAGAATATCTCAAGATTATTACGGTTTTTCATGGCACTAAATACCCACATAAAAAAGGAAGTGAATTCAGTAGTCTTACATAAGGAAAACAAAATCATGAGTCGTCTTAAAATGTCAAAGAGCAAAAGGGAAATTCTGTGAGCTGAATGTGTTCGTATTCAATTACTACTCATTTCTTCCTATTTGAATTTAAACATAAGCACATTGTGAATCATATCCAGTCTTTAGGCAAAAGAACTTAACTTGATTCTTAGAAGTTACAACAATGGCCTCCAATACAAAGAACATGCTTAAGAATTACGATGACTACAAAATCAAATATATAAACTGTAAACGGAAGGAAGCGGGCACTTACATTCTGAAACATACCAAGGAGTCCAGGGACACTTGCAGCTTGCAGAGGTCTAGGCTTAGGAATCTGCAAAAAACGAGAGTTCTTCAATTGACAGGTATACACAACATATGAGACTAGTTTATTTTAACAAGGTATGAGTGTCAGCCTAAAAAAACAAGTAGGATGTCAATTTGTTTTGCCATTCTCTAAGCTAGAAGTTTCAGCGCCACAAGTAATGGTGCATGCATACATTTGGAGTCAGGTTTATCAATTGTGGTTTGGATATAATAGATTATCACAAAGATCGACCCTATCTAAGAAACCAATATTTCAATCAACTGGTGGTTAATACATGATTACTGTTTTAATTTCAGTACACGCTCATGGCTAAAACCTTTATGTAGGTAATCGACATTGTGTGGAAATACTGGTGCCTGATCAAATGCTATTACCCAGTTACTGCAAATGCAACTTGAACCATGCAAAAGAATACAAAATCACTGCAAATCATAAACCCTAATTAATGTCCTTGTTCCGTTATGTAAGTCTGATTGAGAACCTATCAGATATCTTTCTGAAGTAGCAAGATCGTACTACGAGAACCTTCGACCCGAGAATCCTGAACATGATGTCCTCCACAAGTAAGAGACTGTCACCCCATACATACTAAGATGTACCATGTAATTACCACATCGTGTCCTGTCCTTGTAGTCAAGGACTGCTAAACACCCAATCCAAAGTAGGCGACTACAAAGTGTGGCACTAGCAGGCATCAGCGAGGCTCATGACCAAACCCTAGTGTCTGAACAAGTTCTTCAGAACAACAAGATAAACACTGGAACCGCATTGAGGGAAGGAGACACAGTGTGCAGGCCTCACCTTGTTGGTCTTCACCGTCACGAGGTCGTCCATGGCGAGTTCCTCCTTGGTGACCGGGCACTTCCCGTGGTCCTGGGGAACCAAAACCAAAACAAAATCAGGGAAAAAGGCCCAGGCGCACGGACGGGCGCCTGACGCGAAACCTAGAGCGGGGGAAACGGTGGTGACCTCGATGTAGCGCCGGATGAGCCTCCGCTCGAAGAGCAGCCCCGACTTGGTCGACAGGACCGGGTCCTCCGGCACCTCGCCGGAGACTTGAGGGGAGAGGGCGCGGCAGCAGGAGGAAGCGGCGGGTTAGTGCCTGGAAATAGGAGAGGGGCCGTGGAACTAGGTTTCGGTGGTAGGGATGGGACGAGAGACGAGAGCTTACTTGCGCAAATCATGGCGGCGGAGAGGACGATGGTATCAGCGGGCGGCTGCACCTCCAGAGGGCGGGTTCTCCGGCGGCGGCAATGGGGGTGGCACCGACGAGGTGGGGGTTTGGGGGAGGGAGGGGGTGGCTTTGCTCGAGGCGCACACTGGAAACTCTTTTTTTTTCAGGACCGGAAACTTTGCGACGGTGGGCTGACCCGCAAATCTTGAACGGTCCAACAGCTCGGCCCATTCGGCCCGTACATGATGAGATTGTTCGGCCTATCCAGTTTTTTCTCAAAAAAAAAAACACTATCCAGTTGTGTTGGAGTACCCCCTCCAAAAATAAGTTGTGTTGGAGTTGGGTTTGCATTTTCCATATTTGGAGAACTTGTGTAGTTGCATGGTGTACATGAAAAAAGAAATGGAGTTTCTTTGCATACGACATCTTAAGTAGCAATTTGATCCAGTCTCATTTTTCAAGTGGTGATTTGAGATGTTATCTCTACAGTATCAATTGTATGTCTGGCCAAATGGCGCATTGCTACTGTTAAGGTTGAGATCATGGGAAAATTGGATTATTTTTTACTAAACGACCCCTCAAAACTAATTCGTTCACTGACCCTCCAAAAAACAAACGACCCGTCGAGAAACTTACCCTAGTTCTGATCCAGCGGGCAGCCAACAGGCATGGTGTTACGGCATATCTCTCTCAAGGTAGTTTTGGTGATTAATGACAACATGTTTGCGGACTAATCTTGTGCTTTGAATTATCCACAGATTCTCCCCTGGCACGAGACGCCTTCTTCCCCTCGGAGTGTATTTCAAGACGGTGTAGCTCTTTCGTTTCTTTCTCGGTGAACTAGTTGCGTAGAGGGCACCGTACTATCAAGAGGGGGTCCGCTGGGGTTTTGCATGGGTGGAATCATCACGTACACATCAGCTTCTCATCCTCCGAGCATTTCCTTTCCATTGAAGAGATCTCTCCTCTCTCTTCTTTGTCCTGTCTGGGTCAAAGCGGTAGTACCGCACACCCAACGGTAGTACCGCTGAGAAGCCACAAGCGGCAGTACCGCTCCGCAGCGGTAGTACCGCCCGTGGCTCCACAGCAGTAGTACCGCTGGGGGCCTGGCACCTCCGCCTTGTCCTCAGCTTCTTTGAGAGATTTTTTCTCTCTCTCTCTCTCGCCCCAGCGGTAGTACCGCACTGCCTGCGGTACTACGGCCGAAGGGTCACAAGCGGCAGTACCGCTCCGCAGTGGTACTACCGCCCTTGACCCCACTGCCGTAGTACCGCTGGGCAGTCTGGTTCCTACTGCCTCGATTCGAGAGGTCTTTTTCTCGTGTCGGGTTTTGCGGCACTAGTCACGGTTGTAGTGGCGGTAGTACCGTTCCAGGAGCGGTAGTACCGCCCTACCACCGCGGTAGTACCGCATTTGGGTCCGTTCCCTACTAGTCTCCTCAGCGCGGCAGTACCGCTGGCTGGCGCGGCAGTACCGTTGTCCTGGCGGTAGTACCGCCCCCTCTCGGCGGTAGTACCGCCCTGTGCAGGGCTGGTTGGTGGTGGGCAACGGGATTGTTGCACCCACTATAAAAGGGAGTCCCCTTCTTCCTTCTCACCCACCTCTTCCTTCCCCAAGCTCCATTTATTGCTCAAGCTCCATTAAATACTCCAAGCTTCATTTTCGCCCGATCTATCTCTCTAGCCAATCAAACTTGTTGATTTGCTCGGGAGTGGTTGAGAAGGCTCCGATATACACTTCCACCAAGGGATTTTCGATTCCCCCTCATCCCTAGCGGATCTTGTTACTCTTGGGTGTTTGAGCACCCTAGACGGTTGAGGTCACCTCGGAGCCATATTCCATTGTGGTGAAGCTTCATGGTCTTGTTGGGAGCCTCCGATTAAGTTGTGGAGATTGCCCCAACCTTGTTTGTAAAGGTTCGGTCGCCGCCTTCAAGGGCACCAATAGTGGAATCACGGCATCTCGCATTGTGTGAGGGCGTGAGGAGAATACTGTGGCCCTAGTGGCTTCTTGGGGAGCATTGTGCCTCCACACCGCTCCAACGGAGACGTACTTCCCCTCAAAAGGAAGGAACTTCGGTAACACATCCTCGTCTTCACCGGATCCACTCTTGGTTATCTCTTACCTTTACTTGTGCAAGCTCTTTAGTGTTTCTACCCTTGCTTGCTTGTATGCTTGTTGTTATTGCATCATATAGGTTGCTCACCTAGTTGCACATCTAGACAACCTACTTTGATGCAAAGTTTAATTTGGTAAAGAAAAGCTAAAAATTGGTAGTTGCCTATTCACCCCCCCCCCTCTAGTCAACCATATCGATCCTTTCAATTGGTATCAGAGCCTCGTCTTTTTATTAAGGACTTTACCGTCCAAAGAGTATGGTTGATACCGTAGACGGTGTGGAGGAACACTCCGGTGTGAATCCGATCTCGTCTACGGGAGATGGGGGAACTTCAGTCTCTCGTGAGGAGTTCAATGTGGCCTTGGAGACATTGAAAACCTCCATGACGACCGAAGTTGAAAGCATGTTTACTAAATTTCTTAAGGGGCTTAAACTATCCACCGCACCGTTGAAAGTGGGTGATTCCGCCAACAAGGTGTCGGATGCTATCCCCGACAAGGGGGAAGCTAGTAGTGAAAAGGCTCCTTCTTCTAGTGGCAAGAATGGCACCGGCATCTTTGCCCATGTGGAACCACCACTTGTTTATGGTGGACCGGTTCCTTCCACTCATTTGAATCATGCCGGTCCTCCCTCTAAGATTGTGAAAAATGAGGATTTTGATTCTTGGGTTTACCGCTTTAAACATCATTTAAATCATGTGAACACTAACCTTTGGAGAATCATTGAAGAAGGTTTCTATCCACATGATCCAAGCAACTTCACTCCTCGAGAAGCCGCGGACAATCAATTCAATGAGAATGCTCTCTTCATCATTCAAGATGCAATTCCACCCGAAGACCTACCTCATCTTCGTCCCTTCGCCTTGGCCAAAGATGCATGGCATTGTGTCGTGTCTCTCTACCGGGGAAGCGCAAGCATTCAACACTCCAACTATGAAGTGGTACAAGATGAGGCCGATGAGTTTGCAATGAAGGAAGATGAAGAACCTCGTGAGCTTTATCGGAGAGTAACCAAACTCGCGGTCTCACTACGAGATCACGGGAGCAAGGACACGGATGACAATTGGATCAAGCACAAATTCCTCAAGGCAATGATGCCCTACCACAAGGCCATGTCCTCTGTCATTCGTCAAAGACCGGACTTCCACACTTTGACCTCAAGCGAAGTGTTGGATGAGTTTGTGGCCATGAACATTTTGGACAAGACTGCCGACAATGCGGTGCTCCGTTCTCAACGGGCAAAGAAGCCTAACCTTGCATTGAAGGTCAAGCTCAACGTGGAAGAAGAAGAAGAGGAAGAAGAGAAGAGCAACCCCGAAGATACGAAGTATGCATATCATGAACACATGGCACTTGCTTCGAGGCAATTTTGGAGCAAGAAAAACTCGAGGCCCAACTTTAGCAAAAACAACTCGAGTGGCACAAGGGGCAAGCAACGTGTAAGGACTTGCTACAATTGCGGCAACGTGAGTCATTTTGTTGCGGAATGCCCGTATGAGAAGAGGGAAGACAATGGTGGCAAACTCATCCGAAAGGACAAGGCCAAGTCGTTCCCCAACAAGAACAACTTCACCAAGAAGACTCCTCCCAAGGCTTTGGTTGTGCAAGAAGAGTACAATGAGGATGATGACGATGATGAAGATGATGAGTCGGTTGCCATGGCCTCCGTTGCCATTGCAACAACGTCACGGGTGTCTCTCTTCGACTCACCCAACGAGAGCATCACCGCCAAGTGCCTCATGGCTAAATCCACCAACAAGGTAACCTCCAACATCAAAACTACCATCATTAATCATCCTTCCCCAACGGATAGCATTAATGAACTTGAGGGAGCTAATGTGGAGGCTAACGAGTTTGAGGCCTTTATGGGCAAACTCAAGAGAAAATCCAAGAAGCACTTTGTTGCTCTCTTGGAACAACTTGGTGAGGCCAATGACATGATCGAGGCTCACGAAGACACCATCTCTAAGATGGAAGGGCATAGTCGTGACTATACCGATGAGATTTCGGATCTTTCCAATGCTCTTGAGGAAGAGCGTGGTCTTCGTTTGGCTCTTGAGGAGTCACACAACGTTGATCATGCTAAGTTAAATAAAGATTATGATCATGCACTCATTGTTTCTCGTGTGCTAAATTCCGAGAAGGCCAAACTCGGGGTTGATCTTGCTAGACTCAAAGAGGAGTTTGATATACTTGACAAGGCCCACAAGGCCTTGAAGGGTATTCACGCTAGTCTCAAGGAGTCTCATGATCAACTCCAAGTGAAGCTAACTAAGGAGAAAGCAACTTTTCCTCATATGGTTTTAATTGATAATGCAAATGCTACTAACCCGTGTTGTGAGCATATACATCTTGTTGAGGAAAATGCTAAGTTGAAGGAGCAACTTGAGAGAGGTCTTGCGACTTGCATACAAGGCAAGAAGAACCTCAACGATCTCTTGATCAACCAAAAGGGAGGTGTGGCCAAGGAAGGGGTTGGGTACGTGCCCGACTCCAAGAACAAGAAGAAGAATGACAAGACCAAACAACCTCCTCCCCTCATGCAAACTTTTGTGAGGGAGGGAGAGAGTTCCCCCGAGGAGAAGAAGAAGAACAATGTCAAGAAGGGCAATATCATCCCTCCCAACAAAGCCGGCGTTTTTAATCCTTCTTATGTGTTATGTCGTGCTAGTGATGGGCATGTTTATGCCAAATTTGTTGGTTCTCTTCATGAGTACATTGAATGGTCTATTTGGGTTCCTAAGACCCTTGTTACTAACATCAAAGGACCCATTACAAAATGGGTACCTAACACCAAGCATTGATCTCTTGTAGGTGTTTGCTTTCGGTGGTGGATCATGGTTGCTCGATAGCGGAGCTACAAATCATATGACCGGAAGCAAGGACTTGGTGGTGGACGTGCACAAAGTTCCATCTATGCCCACCAATGTCGAGTGGGGTGACGCCTCATCCTCTAAGGTATTGGGACTTGGCAAGGTGGTCATCTCTCATGATCTCACGATCGAGAAGGTCATGCTTGTTGAGTCCCTTGCATACAATTTACTTTCCGTTCGTCAACTTGCAATCATGGGCTTTGCCACTTTCTTTGATATCGATACCGTGGCCCTCTTGTGGAGCAAGACTCTTAAAGTAGCTTTTGTTGGGCATGTCGAGAACGGTCTATATGTGATTAACTTTTCGGAGCGACCCACTAAGATCGCGACATGCCTAATGGCTAAAGTTGATGTGGGATGGCTTTGGCATCGCCGTTTAGCCCATGTCAATATGAGATCTTTGCAAAGTCTCCTCAAGGGGGACCATGTCCGTGGGCTAACGAATGTTAGTTTTGTTAAAGATCGTGCTTGCAGTGCCTGTATCGAAGGAAAGCTACATGAGAAGGCTCACCCTCCCACGACTATCATTTATTCAAAGAGGCCCTTGGAGCTCCTTCACATGGATCTTTTTGGGCCTCCATCCTTCGATAGTCTTGGAGGTAGGAAGTATTGCTTGGTGATTGTAGATGAATACTCAAGGTACACGTGGGTGTATTTCTTCAAGAGGAAGAGCGAGACCCAACAAACCGTCATTGACTTTGCAAATGAAGCACAACGTCAACACAATGCAAAGATCCTGACAATAAGAAGTGACAACGGCGCCGAGTTCAAGAACTACACCTTGGATGAATTTCTTAGTGATGAGGGAATCAAGCATCAATATTCCGCACCATACACCCCTCAACAAAACGGTGTTGCGGAGAGGAAGAACCGGACGTTGATGGATGCAGCAAGGACCATGATGGCAGAGTTCAAGTCTCCATACAACTTCTGGGCCGAAGCCATCAACACCGCGTGTCATGCATCCAATCGGCTCTACCTCAGCAAGGGCTTGAACAAGACTCCATATGAGATACTCACCGGTAACAAGCCCAACCTCAAGTACTTCCGAGTATTCGGGTGTAAGTGTTTCATTCTCAAGAAAGGTGTTCGGTTGTCTAAATTTGAGGCTAGAGCTTATGAGGGCATATTCGTTGGTTATGCTACAAACTCTCATGCTTACCGTGTCCTCAATAAATCCACGGGACTTATTGAGGAGACGTGTAACGTGGAGTTTGATGAGAATAACGGCTCCCAAGTGGAGCAAAGTGGCACTTGTGATGTAGGTGATGAGATTCCTCCTCAAGCCATAAGAAGAATGGGTGTTGGTTTCATCCTACCCATTGAGGAACCCCTTGTGGCCGAAGGAGAAGGACAATGCTCCACTCAAGTGGAGCCATCACCAACCCAAGGTCCACACGCTTCCGAAGAACAAAGTGAAGGCCCTCAACCTCATGAACAAGACCAAGGGAAAGATCATACTCAAGACGGTGTTGACACACCAAGTGATGCCCAAGGTCAAGCTCTCTCCCCCGAGCAAGTTCAAGATCAAGAACAAGCTCATGACGGCGCTCAAGATGATCAAGTAACCGCTCCTCAACTCACCACCGAGGAGGAATTAGAGCGTCGTGCTTCCAAGGTTGCTTCCAAGCTCTCCACCAAGGATCATCTCATGACGAATGTGCTTGGAAGCTTAAGAAAGGGGGTAAGCACTCGTAGACAATTAGCAAATTATTGTGAGCATCACGCGTTTGTCTCTTGTGTGGAACCCCACAAGGTCTATGAGGCGCTAGAAGATCCGGATTGGCTCAATGCCATGCACGAAGAACTCAACAACTTCGAGCGCAACAAAGTGTGGAGATTGGTGCCAAGGCCAACGGGGAACCACAATGTCATTGGAACCAAGTGGATATTCAAGAACAAGCAAGATGCCCATGGGATTATCATTCGCAACAAGGCTCGTTTGGTAGCACAAGGCTACTCCCAAGTCGATGGTATCGACTACGGTGAAACCTTTGCTCCCGTTGCTCGTCTTGAATCCATTCGCATGTTGATTGCATATGCTTCTCATCATAACTTTAAGTTACAACAAATGGATGTGAAGAGTGCTTTTCTTAATGGTCCCATTAATGAATTGGTTTACGTCAAGCAACCCCCCGGGTTTGAGGATCCCTACTTTCCCGATCATGTGTATCAACTCGATAAGGCACTCTATGGCCTTAAACAAGCCCCACGTGCATGGTATGACCACCTTACCGAGTTGTTACAAGACCGTGGTTTTGAAGTTGGGCTAATCGACCCCACTCTTTTTACTAAGAAGGTCAAAGGGGAGTTGTTTGTGTGCCAATTATATGTTGATGATATTATCTTTGGTTCTCCTAACAAAGCTTTCAATGAGGAATTTGCCGCTCTCATGACCTCAAAGTTCGAGATGTCCTCCATGGGAGAGTTGAATTTCTTTCTAGGGTTTGAAGTGAAGCAAAGAAGAGAAGGAATCTTCATCAATCAATCCAAATACACTCAAGACATGCTCAAGAGATTCAAGCTAAGTGACGTCAAGCCGGCCTCCACTCCAATGCCCACCAAGTGCCAACTTGACTTAGATCCCAATGGTAAAGTGGTGGATCAAAAGGTATATCGTTCCATGATTGGATCCTTGCTTTACCTTTGTGCATCTAGACCGGACATCATGTTGAGTGTGGGAATTTGTGCACGGTTTCAAGCCGCACCTAAGGAAAGTCACTTTGTGGCGGTCAAACGAATCTTTCGATATTTGGCTCATACCCCAAACTTTGGCTTATGGTACCCAAGAGGATCAAACTTCAAGCTTGTAGGGTACTCGGATTCCGATTGGACGGGAGACAAAGTGGATAGGAAGTCCACTTCCGGAGGGTGCCAATTCCTTGGTTGCTCTTTGGTAAGTTGGTCTTTCAAAAAGCAAAGTTGTGTGTCTCTCTCGTCCACTGAGGCGGAGTATGTTGCCGCCGGTAGTTGTTGTGCACAACTTCTATGGATGAGGAAAACTTTAAAGGATTACGGTGTCACTTGTGACAAAGTGCCTCTTTGGTGTGACAATGAAAGTGCCATCAAGATTTCTCTCAACCCAGTGCAACACTTCAAGACGAAGCATATTGAGATTCGGTATCACTTCATATGGGATCACATTAGGCGAGGAGAGATCGAGCTCAACTATGTCAACACTCATGACAACCTTGCAGATATTTTCACGAAGCCCTTGGATGAAGCAAGATTTCATGAGTTAAGGCATGAGCTAAATATCATTGATTCGAGCAATGTGGCTTGAACCCGTGCACACCCTACCATGCTCAATTTGTTGTCTAGTTTAGGTGTAGGCATGGACATAGGGGGAGTGTTGTTCTCTCAATGAACTCTCCCTCCCCCCATTATGCATAAATTGATCAAGTCTTTCACTTTAGCCATTGTTGATGGCACTTGTGCTTAAAAGACGAGTTTTGGTCATGGGCCCAAGGTTAAAATCTTCGCGGTGCCATACCTTTTGACTCAAACATAGGTGGCCTCGGCCACCGCCCTCTTTTGAAGAGGTGTGTCTTGGTCGTTTGCTGATGTGTTTTTTCTCTTGCCGTTTTTGTCGTTTCGTCGAGCTTAAGCCGTGCCTGTTTAGTTGCCGTGGCGTGCTGGGCGGTACTACCGCTGGTGGTGCGCGGTACTACCGCCCCCCAGCGCGGTACTACCGCTGAGGGACGGGACCAGGGGGTTAAGTCGGGGCAGGGGAGGTTTCTTCTCCCCCATACCCATTCACTTTGCCCCTCTTTCTCTTCCTCTCTCCAGCCTCCTCTCGCCGCGGGAGGGCTCCGGCGGATCTCCGTCTCCGGGGCGTCCCTCTCCATTTCCTTTGGTGGAGTCGATCCCCACCTCGTCCTCTTGCCATGGATGCCGGTATTGCCCCCGTTCTTTCTTTCGTTTTGTCTCTTTTTCAGTTCTTGTTTCTTAGGGGCAATGGTGGTTGCATCTCTAGATTTTTGGCTAAATCTAGGCTTGAGTTGGTTGGAGAAGGCAACTAGACTATCTCGATTAGAGTTTGGTAGGATTATTTTTGAATTTGGTAGGCCGGTAGTGCCGGATCTGACTGCGGTAGTAAGAACCCGCTGTTTCACCGCCTCGTGCTATATGAAACTGCTGTTTCTCCGCCTCAAGCGGTACTACCGCTCCTCTTGGAGCGGTATTACCACTTGACCTAGAGCGGTACTACCGCTCCCTTTAGGGCGGTACTACCGCTTGGGGCGGTACTACCGCGGGTAGGTCACGGTACTACCGCGGGTAGGTCACGGTACTACCGCTGAATGCCAATTTCCATCATTTTCATGCCTTACCTTGATCTTTTTGTTGAGTTTGTTGGCTTATGCTCGTTCTTTCTGGTTGTTTCGCTTGTTCTTGTGTTTGGCTCCAGGTGATGACCGTTCCGAGCAGCAAGGTCGCCGTATCAACCCCGGGCGTGCCACATCAAAACGCTACCGCACCTCAGAGCCAGCCGGTGGTTCCTCGAGCACCCAACCGCCTCCAGCAAGTGCATCTGCAAGTGTTCCTCCACCTCCTCAGCAATCGAATCAAGCCGCCAACAAGCCAAAAGGGAAGACTGTGACTGAGATGACCAACAAGGAGTTTTGGGAGAAGCGTCGCCGCAACCCCTATGCGGTGGACCAAGAACCCACTTTGGTCAACCGCCCGTTCTGGAACCGTTTTCAGTTTGCCATCTACTTTGATGTTATCAAGGCCAAGAAGAATCTTTTTGTTGATGTTCGCTCCATTGACACTGATGCTATGGAGAAGGACCCGGAGTACTTTGGCGAAGCTCTTCAGATGTGCACTCAGCTGAACATTCTCAGGATCATGCAATTCAACAAGGATTTCGATGCGGATTTGGTGGCTCAATTCTATGCCACCGTCCATCTTGGGACGGATGTCGACAGGACTCTGACATGGATGACCAATGGCAAGCTGCTGTCTGTCAAGTGGAAGGCTTTCATGGAGTTACTTGATGTGGTGGATAACGGGCTTGAGACTCCTGTCGGTTTCCGTCCTCACCGCAATGCTACATCCACCCACAAGCAAGCCCTTTGGCCCTACTCACTGTGAAGGTTCACCCAGTAACTGAGAAGAAGACCTATGAGCTATCTCCGTATCTGGACATTCTTCATCGCATATTCCGTGAGACTCTCTTCCCTCGGATCGGGAATCTGGATATGGTCCACTCTTACCTCGTGGACATGCTCCTTTTCTGTCAGCATGAGAAGGAAGCAAGCACTGGAGAGAGCCTGGATATCTCTCATGTCATGTGGTCTAAACTTCTATCTGCCGTGTCTGAGCGCAAGTGTCCTATCTATGGTCCATTCATCATGAGGCTCATTGAGAGGGCCTGGGCACAGACTTATCCCAGAGTGCTGCTAGAGACTGGAGACTTGGTTTCTCATGAGATCAAGCGTCTGAGGAAGAAGGACAACTGGACAGCACCTCACACAGGGGGTCCATCTGCTACTGCTGCTACAGGGGGCCCGTCTGCTGCTGCTGCTGCCATGGGGACCGAGGGTGAGGCTGCTACTGATCCTCATGAGGAGGACTTTGGCCCCTCTAGTGCAGAACCGTCGTGGGCACAGAAGCTTAAGTGCCAGATGAAGAAGCTTTTCTGCATGGAGTCCCATGGTCAGTACATGACTCATGTGGCGGAGAAGCATGCCAGGACGCGCCACAAGGAGCTCATGCGTCAGATGGGAGCAATAGTTGCCAGTGGGTCTGAGGGTCAGATCACTGAAGAGGAGGACTGGATTCATCAGAATTGCCACTGGACCGACTCCGATGCCGAGCAGTTTTCGACCCACGATGAAGATGCAGAGATGTGATGTTCGAGATCTTCCTCCTCCCATCACCTGGAGTCGTAGTGTCACTCTATGCCCTTTTTGGTGTCTTGCTGCCAAAGGGGGAGAGAGTGTAGGGATTTGCTTCTTGTGTCATGCTTTGAGTCGTCTTGTGTTTTCTTGTGTGTTCCTTCTTTGGTTTGGTTTGGTGTGAGACCTAAGTTCTAGTCATATGGTGTAAGACATATGCTCCCTATCGCTACCTTATTACTTATGTCTTTTCAGAGTACTGTAGTTTATTGTGAGATGCATGCTTGTCCTGTTTATTCACTTTTCTGTGCTTAGTATTGTTGTACTATAAAATATAGGGGGAGTGTTGATCCGAATGTGTGTGTCGTGCCATCTCTAGGTGCACACATTCTGGGGGAGCCCGTTTATATTTTGTAGTTCTTAGTTTTCTTCGTTTCATTTCTTTTCCTTGCGCAAATCGCTAGTTGTCATCGATCCACCAAAAAGGGGAAGATTGTTACGACATATCTCTCTCAAGGTAGTTTTGGTGATTAATGACAACATGTTTGCGGACTAATCTTGTGCTTTGAATTATCCACAGATTCTCCCCTGGCACGAGACGCCTTCTTCCCCTCGGAGTGTATTTCAAGACGGTGTAGCTCTTTCGTTTCTTTCTCGGTGGACTAGTTGCGTAGAGGGCACCGTACTATCAAGAGGGGGTCCGCTGGGGTTTTGCATGGGTGGAATCATCACGTACACATCAGCTTCTCACCCTCCGAGCATTTCCTTTCCATTGAAGAGATCTCTCCTCTCTCTTCTTTGTCCTGTCTGGGTCAAAGCGGTAGTACCGTGCACCCAGCGGTAGTACCGCTGAGAAGCCACAAGCGGCAGTACCGCTCCGCAGCGGTAGTACCGCCCGTGGCTCCACAGTAGTAGTACCGCTGGGGGCCTGGCACCTCCGCCTTGTCCTCAGCTTCTTTGAGAGATTTCTTCTCTCTCGCGCGCGCCCCAGCGGTAGTACCGCACTGCCTGCGGTACTACGACCGAAGGGTCACAAGCGGCAGTACCGCTCCGCAGCGGTACTACCGCCCTTGACCCCACTGCCGTAGTACCACTGGGCAGTCTGGTTCCTACCGCCTTGATTCGAGAGGTCTTTTTCTCGTGTTGGGTTTTATGGCACTAGTCATGGTTGTAGTGGCGGTAGTACCGTTCCAGGAGCGGTAGTACCGCCCTACCACCACGGTAGTACCGCATTTGGGTCCGTTCCCTACTAGTCTCCTCAGCGCGGCAGTACCGCTGGCTGGCGCGGCAGTACCGTTGTCCTGGCGGTAGTACCGCCCCCTCTCAGCGGTAGTACCGCCCTGTGCAGGGCTGGTTGGTGGGGGGCAACGGGATTGTTGCACCCACTATAAAAAGGAGTCCCCTTCTTCCTTCTCACCCACCTCTTCCTCCCCCAAGCTCCATTTATTGCTCAAGCTCCATTAAATATTCCAAGCTTCATTTTCACCCGATCTATCTCTCTAGCCAATCAAACTTGTTGATTTGCTCGGGAGTGGTTGAGAAGGCTCCGATCTACACTTCCACCAAGGGATTTTCGATTGCCCACTCATCCCTAGCGGATCTTGTTACTCTTGGGTGTTTGAGCACCCTAGACGGTTGAGGTCACCTCGGATCCATATTCCATTGTGGTGAAGCTTCGTGGTCTTGTTGGGAGCCTCCGATTAAGTTGTGGAGATTGCCCCAACCTTGTTTGTAAAGGTTCGGTCGCCGCCTTCAAGGGCACCAATAGTGGAATCACGGCATCTCGCATTGTGTGAGGGCGTGAGGAGAATACGGTGGCCCTAGTGGCTTCTTGAGGAGCATTGTGCCTCCACACCGCTCCAACGGAGACGTACTTCCCCTCAAAAGGAAGGAACTTCGGTAACACATCCTCGTCTTCACCGGATCCACTCTTGGTTATCTCTTACCTTTACTTGTGCAAGCTCTTTAGTGTTTCTACCCTTGCTTGCTTGTATGCTTGTTGTTATTGCACCATATAGGTTGCTCACCTAGTTGCACATCTAGACAACCTACTTTGATGCAAAGTTTAATTTGGTAAAGAAAATCTAAAAATTGGTAGTTGCCTATTCACCCCCACCCCCCCTCTAGTCAACCATATCGATCCTTTCACATGGTTCAGTTTCAAAGCCACAACCCACAGATTCAGGTATAATTGCTAATAGGATATATTAATCCTTCACTTCTGAAATTGGGACGTCTCCTCTCATGCCAATTCTTTTTTCTTAGTCCAGTTGAATGCATCCATCGCTGCAGGCAGGAGCACAGTTTTCTTCTCGTGATGTTAATTAAGTTGGCTGCACTGCAGTACATACAGACAAAAGTAAGTTAGTTTGAACACTTGTCTGCCTATTTAACTATAGTGCAATTAGAACTTGTTTGCATTCGATTGTGAAATATTTGACATGAGAATTTGCAATTTTCCATTTACATTTGTAATTTGAGAATGTTTATAAATTTTGAATTTACTACATTGAACATTATATATAAAGAATAGTGGTACCCTTGTAATTTGTAAAGTTTCTTATCATTTTCTATTTTTTATCCTCTATATATCTTAGATTTTTGTACGATATGTTGAACAATGTCTACTTCTATATGTTGAACAATGTCAAGTTATGATCAACTTTGATGAATATAATATATTATGCAATATCTTTTATATAGTTTAGAACTAGTACAATATACTATTATAATCTGTTATACGCGCCAGAAGGAGCACTATAGGCTTCCCAAAAGAAATTCAAAATTTGAATACACAGTCTTCAATTCCTGGGCCCGCCCTTGCTCGCCATCACTAGCTTGACGGGCCACGGCCTAGTAGCACTAGCTCTCCTGCTCCTCTCACGTCGCTAGCCAACATGCATCGAAGCACTTTTTCTCATGGCGCTAGCTTAAAAAAGACAGCGACGACTGGCTAAAAAACAGCTCCACGATCCGACCGATCCTAGCACCGATAGTATAGCACCTCCGCGATCTGCACACGTTCAGCTCGATGACGTCCCATGAACTCTAGATCCAGCTGAGTGTCGAAGGAGAGTTTCTTCAGCACGACGGCGTGATAACGGTGATGATGAAGCTACCGGAGCAGGGCTTCGCCTAAGCACCGCTACAATATGACCGAGGTGGATTATGGTGGAAGGGGCACCGCACACGATTAAGACAATGATCAACTTGTGTGTCTATGGGGTGCCCTCCTCCCTCGTATATAAAGGAGTGGAGGAGGGGGGAGGGCCGACCCTCTATGGCGCGCCCTAGGGGAGTCCTACTCCCACCGGGAGTAGGATTCCCCCCTTCCAAGTAGTAGGAGTAGGAGAGAAGGAAGGGGGAGAGGGGAAAGGAAAGGGGGGCGGGCGGCCCCCACCCAATTCGGATTGGGCTAGGGGGTGTGCCTCCCACCTTTTCCCTTCCTCTCCTCTATTCCACTAAGGCCCAATAAGGCCCATATACTTCCCGGGGGGTTCCGATAACCTCCCGGTACTCCGGAAAATGCCTGAACTCATCCGGAACCATTCCGATGTCCACACATAGGCTTCCAATTTATCGATCTTTATGTCTCGACCATTTCGAGACTCCTCGTCATGTCCGTGATCATATCCGGGACTCTGAACTACCTTCGGTACATCAAAACACATAAACTCATAATACCGATCGTCACCGAACGTTAAGCGTGCGGACCCTACGGGTTCGATAACTATGTAGACATGACCGAGACTCATCTCCGGTCAATAACCAATAGCGGAACCTGGATGCTCATATTGGTTCCTACATATTCTACGAAGATCTTTATCGGTCAAACCGCACAACAACATACATTGTTCCCTTTGTCATCGGTATGTTACTTGCCCGAGATTCGATCGTCGGTATCATCATATCTACTTCAATCTCGTTTCCGGCAAGTCTCTTTACTTGTTCTGTAATGCTACATCCCGTAACTAACTCATTAGTTACATTGCTTGCAAGGTTTATAGTGATGTACATTACCGAGAGGGCCCAGAGATACCTCTCCGATACTCAGAGTGACAAATCGTAATCTCGATCTATGCCAACTCAACAAACACCATCGGAGACACCTGTAGAACATCTTTATAGTCACCCAGTTACGTTGTGACGTTTGATAGCACACTAAGTGTTCCTCCGGTATTCGGGAGTTGCATGATCTCATAGTCATAGGAACATGTATAAGTTATGAAGAAAGCAATATCAGTAAACTAAACGATCATCGTGCTAAGCTAACGGATGGGTCAAGTCAATCACATCATTCTCTAATGATGTGATCTCGTTTATCAAATGACAACCCTTTGTCCATGGCTAGGAAACTTAACCATCTTTGATCAACGAACTAGTCAAGTAGAGGCATACTAGTGACACTCTGTTTGTCTATGTATTCACACATGTACTAAGTTTGCGGTTAATACAATTCTAGTATGAATAATAAACATTTATCATGATATAAGGAAATATAAATAACAACTTTATTATTGCCTCTAGGGCATATTTCCTTCGGTAGGGATGGGACGAGAGACGAGAGCTTACTTGCACAAATGATGGCGGCGGAGAGAGCGGTGCTATCAGCGGGCGGCTGCACCTCGAGAGGGCGGGTTCTCGGACGTCGGCAATGGTGGTGGCAACGATGAGGTGTGGGTTTGGGGGAGGGGGTGGATTTGCTCCAGGGACGCTGGAAACATTTTTTTTAGGACCGGAAACTATGCGAGTCCTTTGCTAAAGCGGGCTGACCCGCAAATCTTGAACGGTCCAACAGCTCGGCCCATCCGGCCCGTACATGAGATTGTTCGGTCTATCCAGTTTTTTCTCAAAAAAAAAAAACTTCCAATTGTGTTGGAGTACCCCCTCGAGTACCCCCTCAAAAAAAAATGTGTCGAGTTGGGTTTGCATTTTCCATATTTGGAAAACTTGTGTGGTTGCATGGTGTACATGAAAAAGAAAGGGAATTTCTTTGCATACGACATCTTAAGTAGCAATTTGATCCAGTCTCATTTTTCAAGTGGCGATTTGAGATGTCATCTCTGCAGTATATTCGTTCAATTGTATGTCTGGCCAAATGGCGCATTGCTATTGTATAGGTTGAGATCACAGGAAAATGGCATTATTTTTTACTAAACGACCCCTCAAGAAACTTAATTCATTCACTGACCCTCCAAAAAACAAACGACTCCTCATGAAACTGAATTCGCTCATTGACCCTCAAAAAAACAAACCACCCCTCAAGAAACTGAATTCGCTCACTGACCCTCCAAAAAACAAGCTACCCCTTGAGAAACTTAGTTCGCTCAATAACCAGACAACAAACTAACTTCATGTTCATGGCGCAATGATGATTAGCACCAGATGCACTTACATGGCTGCAACGACACAATTTTCAGTACAGTAGCGTGTTCACCGTTGACAATGCAAGTCAGTTTGTGCTGCAATATATTTTGACACAAAGTAACTTGCCCATGAAATATAGAAGATAACATACAGTAAACATGTCGCAGAAGGAAATATGGTATGGGGGCGTGCCATGCCTTCATGGCTAAAAATCATTATCAGTAGTTTCTCTATTGTGCTTACCAAAATCTCACAGGCAAAGCGGAATAGTGTCAAATTGAGCCCATGGTTACTTCTCGTCACAACAAACACGGTTACATATATCTGGCAAAATCATGGTTATTTCCCCGGCTATCACAGTAGAACTGAAACGAAAATGAATAAAACCAGGGACACGGTCTAGGGCAAGTAACAAGCACCCCAATATCAGAGTAGCGTGCTTCTTTCCTGATGGCTCTACAACAATATTTCTTTCTTGTAGCCAGACATTCACCTGGTACCCCTCCCTTTGGGGTTGCCTTTTCCTTTTCCTTTACCTTTACCAAACCCTTTGGCGTTCCCTTTTCCGCCCCCTTTCCCTTTCCCGTCTGGTCTTCGGCTCTTCTGGGCTCTACTGTCTTGGAATTTATCATCTCTTCCAGATCCATTAGGCCTCCTGTTTTTCTGGAACTTCCCGGGAGATTTACCGTCTTTTGCAGATCTCTCATTCCTGCGCAGATTTTGCATCGCCTTTTCCTGCCTGCCCTTCCGCATCTGTTGGGGATTTCTTATCTCCGATGGCACATCAGCATTTGGTATAGACGAACGTCCGCGACCGGCTGCAGGGTATCTTCTGTTTCCTCTTTGATAGCCAGCTGGAAAAGGTCATAGCATAAGGCCGTGTTACATATGACAGTAATGATATCCAAGTTACGGAATTAACAGTTTAAACAAGCCAAACTATCAACACAACTGTAGCGAGAATATGACAAGAAAGAGATTTCAAGTGGATGCAAACATACAAGACAATAAGCAACCAGTGAGCATATGGTGTCAAGGCTTATCCCGTTGCAGTGAAATCTGGTCAGCATTTTGTCACCAGAGTTGCTTTAACTATACTCAGGTTTTCACTACACCTCAAATAACGCACGTCCAAACATTTCATGACATGTATGGCGCATGGTGGCAATAGGGGGTATATGACTGCCTCACCCATAGCTACTTGATTGATTCATTCTATTCATGATTCCCAATTCGCTACCTCACCCGAATCAGGTCCGCTAAGGGGGTATACCTCTCTGATTCGTGAATCTAGATCGGTGTTCAGAGTGTGGTTTAGTGAATCTGGTAACTACGGTCTGACCTGGAGAGAGAGGGGATGAACATGGAAGAAGATGGGGAAAGGTGGAGAGATGAAAGGGAGAAGAAAAGGAACCAAACTAACATGCTGGGCTATCTTTATTTTGTCTACCGCCAAGCTACTTCATTATCCAATAGTTGCAACGCAAATGAACACAATTCAGGCGACCCAAAATGTAATTTTGCAAGTTTGGCAAGCTAAGTGGAAAAGCACACAACTTACAAAGCTCCAGTGTAATTTGCTTCGAGTACAAATACAAAGAGAAACCAGATCAAGGATGAGAATCATCAATCTGTTAAATAAGATAAGCCTCCCTTGGGTGATATTTAACTGACTGAATATGTGAATGCAAGCACAGCTTCAATGAATTCTTTTTGACAAAATAAAAAGGTGTTAGAATGACAAACCGTAAAGCTGGGACATGCTTACCATACATGTATTTTTCAGAAAACAATTGTGGATGAATATGAAAGCTAAAACAAAATTCGACTGATTGGATGCTTATATAAAGCTTTATTGAAGATGATAGACCCAACAAGAACAAAAGTTAGCTAAAAACAGCTTTGCAGGAAATAAAATGACCAGATTGATGAACTATAATGGACTTCGTATAAAATTTACAGCAAAAAAAAAGACAATCACATGTGACACAAGAGGACAAATAAAAGGTGGTTACCTGGTGTAGATGAGCCTCCTTCTGCACCATCTTTTCCACCAGAACTGATTGCTCTATGTGACTTCTGCTGCCATTTCTTATAGATATCTTTACTCGCCTTTAACTTTGCACTGCTTTCTGTTTTAATCTGAATCACAATAACAGTAATCAGAAGTTTTAAAATTACGTCAACTGCTCGTCTAGACGATTAGGTAAGACATGTCTACAGAAATAATCTAGGTAGGTAAACAATAGAGCACCATATTATAAAGTCTTCGTACACACCTCAAAAACACGGATACATGTTTGTTATTGGCTGTTGCTGGCCAGCGGGTAATCTGCTGATCCTAGCAGCTACACACACTATTGATTTTTTTTTAATAGTACATGTATTGGCGCTTTCCTAAAATTATGTACTCCCTCCGTCTCATAATGTAAGACGTTTTTTGACACTAGTGTAGTGTCAAAATACGTCTTACATTATGGGACGGAGGGAGTATTTACGTCCGTATCGGTGCAACTTAGGTACACGGTATATGCTAAGAAGATATGCAGTATTGCACATCTGAAATAGACCTTCTATGTCCAACACATGACTAATATATCAAAATTCCTCAATATATTGTTTTGGCGTAAATGTTACACTTTGGGAAATGATATTCCTGTTATTATCAACTATAAGCTGAAAGAAATATGTATTATGTCCAATGAAAACTTTAAGTACTCATACTCAACAAGTTATACCATTTAGATAGGAGCCATGTATAACAATCATATAGTTCTATTTTTCACAGTACAAGGATGTATTAAAATTTCAAATCATATTCTTCAGCATTGAAATAATACCCTCTTGTTGGAGATTTACATGTTTTACCATAATAATTCAATTCCAGATTGTTCACATTAGACCATTACAAAACCAATCCTGGCATCAGAACATATATTTTTGGAAGTGCAAATACCACTTCCTCCAATAGTTTGTTACAGAAAAATTGAACACAGACAAACAGCACCGAACTTCCAAGATATTAACAACTGGACAGGCACATATTTTAAGCTGTCAAACTAGAACGGAAAAGGATTAGCTGCTCACATCTAAATTATGAAATTAAATTAGCGATCACAGTTTATACACATCTAGCACAGTAGCACTGTAAACATGGTATATGATGAAACTGTATCCAGAAGATGTACCTTTCCTGTAGAAGTGACACGATCCCCATTATTCAACTTGACAAACTTGTTCTGCAATAATAAAGTAAGGATTAGCATGACCAAACGTGAATTTGCATATTGCAGATCGATATGTTGCTAGGAAAAGTTATACCTTCATCCAGTGATATCGAGTTTTCTGGGCTTGCATTCCAGAAGTTTCATCATCGACTAAATCAAGGACAGCAGCATCCAATCTGCACACATCATTAAGCTTTATTGAAACTTTCAAAGTAGCATGGTGTTGAAACTGCAGACCTATTTCATGAATAATGAGAGCAAATTTGGATACGCTAAATTAATTTGCAATGGAAGCTTTATTCAAAGTGGCATGGTGTTGAAACTGCAGACCTATTTCTTGAATAATGAGAGCAAATTTGGATACGCCAAATTATTTTTCAATGGAAGCATGGGCCAAAATTTCTTAGAACTGAACGGCAGCCCTACTCAGTGTCAGATTTTTAAATAACAGTTAGTTTTGTTGTACTTTCGGCTGAATCATGACCACACTATTAATGCTGGAGAGCGGGCAAGAATAACACGAAAAACACAAGTGTTAATGGACATTCAACAAAAAGTAAGCACATTCAACATGATGATGCAACTTTGTAGTTAAAACCAGGGACGATATGACCTGTGGTAAGCCGCCGGTTATCTGTCCTGCTGGCTAAACTGGTAAGTTCCATATGCACAGGATGATGTGATGTGATCTCAAGCTAATTTTATGAAATCTTGATGTTTATGATTATAAAAGACAAAAAGGTAAAGAAGAATAGCAAACAGAAATTGACCGGGAACTGAAAACCAGGTTTTCTCACCATACTTCTCCCTACACTAGTACATCTCCCAGTATCAGATATACTGATCATTTCCTATGGCTATTGATAGTGGCTCACTTCCACATCAAACAAAGAGTCAATTGTATATCAGGAAACGTGCACAGCATACCTATCTTGAACAAATCCTTCATTTCCCTTTACTGACAACCCAGCTTCTGAATGCTGAAGGGGGAAAGGAATAGTGAAATCAAAATTATGCAGAAATGCTAGTGCAGTAAAAATTAAGGATATTTCTATTTAAGCTGCATACTTGGTTTTGAGGCACTGAACTTATGTAGTGATCCTCATCTCTAAAGCTTTGTGACTTCCGCTTCTTACCACAAACTTCTGAAATTGATAGATAACAAAAATATTATAATCACCATAATAAGAGGGGATGAACTTTTTCTAGGAATAGTGTTACAGAGCTCAAGATGCACTTTGACATTGAAACAGCAATGACAGGTATTAATCTCACTACACTACAGCTCACAGGAAGGAAAAGAAATGTAGACCTTTTTTCTCCCAATTAGAAATGTTTTCTGTATCTTCTTCCTGCATAAAATATAGCCATAAATCACTGTACAAAGCATAAGAACAAAGTACCATATTCAGTGTGGCACTCGCAGAAGAACGAATAAAGGTAGGCTTATTAACATTAGAGTGTTATGCTGTCCATTAATCTATAACTTTCGAAGGGATAAGTGGAAACTGTTCATAAAACACGCAGAATAGGCCATATACACAGAACTGGTGTGTAGTGGATACCAGAACAAGTACTGGCCATAAACGAAACTATCAACCTACAAAAAAAAAATTACGGAGCAAACAAACGAATTCGCTTCAAATGGATCTGGCATGATTGATGCATCCACTGTGTGTTTCATCTAAATTAGCAAGGCCAAATTATTCAGAGCATTCAATAGAAGTAAATATTGGAGACCAAACAACTAAAGAAAATCACAACCAAGACCACCATCTGCAAATTTCAGAACACGGAACATGAATGTGCTGCAGTTTTAAACAAATCAAAGACACGTAACAAGTGCTTATGAGGCCATTTTTGAGTCACAAAGACAACAGTCATGAAAAGTATTGACCTTCGAGGCCAGTGCAATATATTATTGCTAATCAGCTATGCAAGAAATGAATTCTCCACTTTAGTTTGTTCCAGGCATCTTTGCTGGAATAACCAATCTTTTTAGGGTTAATTTTCCATACAGATGATAAGGCACACCAAAGTAGTATAATGGTTAGGCTAATACTACACCTTAACCCAGTAAACATTGTCATATGTAGTATTTCAAGGTACATTGTATCAAGTGATTATTATGTCAGCACTTACATATCTATGTGGTGGTTTGCAACTTGCTATGCTTAAATGAGAAGTTGAGAACAAACAAAGGTATTACTTCAGAGTAATAATTACCTTTGTTGCCAGATCACCAGACTGTTCATGCACCAAATTTATGATTCCCTCATGGACTTCTCTTTTCTTCTTCATCACATCTAGCCATTGATTGCTACCCTAGAAGGAAGAAAAGATGGTCGTGTTAGTTTTAAAAAAGATACGGTGATATGTAAATATATGTACGGTTTGCCTGAACCACATCTGGAATGCCTAAAAATCATATGAAAAGTTGGTTCCAGAATTAGTCAAGTAATCAGATCAGAGTTATCAGTATACTAAGTTACTAACTGCATGTTGTTTGGTAATACACCAATTTGTATTTGGCCACTATTATTAGTGAGTAAAAGGATTCATGTCACTTCAGAGTCCCAAATAATTCAGTTAGGAATCGACATATAGAGATTTAATCTCATTCCTTACATTTGTTCTCCTCTTCTATGCCCCCACCCAAATAAAAAAAATGTTCTGATTGCTGAGGCAGTCCCTGCCGCAGCTGACTTAGGAACACTATGTGTTGTTTTTGAAACACTCAACTCCTAGCAGTGGCGCTGGATGTCGAACGGTTCACTCTTCTGCAAATGCTGTTGTTGAAGAGGGCATCAAATTTCAGATGAAGATGTGGTTCTCTAAATGCGAGGTGTGGGCTTGTTGGCGTGCGGCGAATACTGTAGCGAATGAACAATGAAGATGTGGTTCTCTAAATGTGAGGTGTGGGCTTGTCGGCGTGCGGCGAATACTGTAGCACATGAACTGGCTAAAATCAGAAGCCCGTTGCCCAACTGTTAAGTAATTAAAGCTATTGCTTTCCCTCAAAAATACCCTACATGTTTCTGCAATGTAGAACCAGTAAGAAACTCTGCCACAAAGGGCATGTGCAATTAGAAGCTCCATTTTCCATGCGCTTACAAGTTAGCTTAAGCAGTAATCAAGTATTCAGATCAGAGCTACTAGTATACTAGCTGCATGTTGCAGACGTAGGAGAATAACTTAATATGATACTGAAATTTCTCAGAACTAAGAAAATAAGATGCAGCAACGCATTACTTTAGAACTTCTTGATCTAGCAGCTTCACCTTCAGCCTCTAGAATAGTCTGCTTTGGCCTGACAAGCATTAAGAATGAAAAAGGACCATTAGATTGCACAAAGCGGGCAAATACAAGCAAAACAAAGGATTGCTAGACGAAGAACCTACCGAAATGATTTCAGCCGCTCCGAGAACGCAATAGCTGAAATTTCATCTGGTCTAAGAACATCTCTGAAAATTGGATGAAGACCTTCACGAGGCAAATCTTTTGCCCTTCTGACAGATTCTTTTGAAGGCATAGCACGGGTCTTCAGATACAAGCGGAAAGCATTAGCGCATGGCTTTTCCAATGCAATCAGATCTGTGCATCCACTGATGACTTCTTTTACTCCATCAGAGCAAAGATCAAGTATTGTCTGAGGAAAACGGCCATATATCGTTTCCCCATCAGCAAGAGATTGGTTGATTTTTAAATTCATTCCATCCATGTCTTTCAGCAGTTCCTCCTCCGTTGGAGCAGGTCTAAGAGGTTTTGAAAGAAAGAGATGTAGGTCCAGTAAAAATGGCATGTCCTCTGAAGTGACAAATGTAAATGCTGTACCAGTTCTACCTTGCCGAGCTACTCGGCCAACTCTATGAATAAATAACTTTGGTTTAGCAGGAAAGTCCCAGTTCACTACATTATCAAGCAATGGAATATCCAGACCCCTTGCAGCAACATCTGTCACTATAAGTAGCATGGTCTTCCTTGCCCTGAATCTTGAAATGTGAATAGTGCGGGCTTCTTGATCCATGGCACCATAGGAAAGGGAAGCTTCTAAGCCCTCTTCTCGGAAAAGAATATTCAAGAACTCTACATGATACTTCGTTGAAACAAATATCATTGTCTGCTCCTCAGAGCTGATACGCTCCCGGACCAAATACAGCAAAGCAGCTAGTTTCTCTTCCTGACGCAGTGTGAAAAAGGCAAGCTTCAGATCAGGGCTGATCTTTTTGTCCAAATCAAGTCTTATGACTTGAGGATCACGCAAGCCAGCTTTTGCGAATTCTGCGAGGGCTTTCGGCATAGTAGCACTGAAGAGCAATGTTTGCCTTGTATCACTCAACTTGTGTAGAATTTTGTGTAACTGCTCGGCGAACCCCAAGCTAAAGAGGGAATCCGCTTCATCAAATACAACATATTCTACCGATCGCAGTGACAAGTCATCAACCATTGACAAGATGTGCTCAAACCTACCAGGTGTTGCAATTATTATATCGGGATTATCAGCCAATACTTCAAACTGACTCTCCATACTACCTCCACCAACAATTAGGCCGGTTTTTAGATCTGCAGAAAAGACAAAATTACATAGTTCATCAGCACTTGTAGCTTGTTTTGTAGCAGCATAGGAGTACAATGGTGCTTTCCAAACTTTCTACACCCCTAGTAAATTTGTGTACAAAAAGTAGTAGTAATTCTGAAATAATTGTTCACTATCCAAGTACATTTCCCAAAAAATATTCTATGATGTATATTACTTACTATATTTTGTGAACTTGTAATAGGGGGTGTATAATAACCTATTCCAAACAATTATGAGGATTCAATCACCACTAACAATTTACTCAAACACCATGTTTCATATCTCAATTGGCTATAGTGACATAATGCATGACAAGTACAAGATCAGTTGTAATATAAATTTTACACACATGGAACTCTTGGGCAGAATAATAACCAGTGATACTGAAATACTTATGCTATCCATAACACTAGGCATATTTATCACATCCATACATGAAGCAAAGTGACATAGACTGTTCTAAGCACGGATGGCGATGATATCATACAACATCAAAGTCTCAAATTGCCACTAGCTAGAATAGAAAGGAGAGACCAGGATCCTGAGATGGCCTGTCACACACAAACCACAGTTCAAACCGTGGAAAGCGTGGCATGGTTATGAGAGCGGTACGCACCGGAGAACTTGCCGAGCTGGTGGGTGAACTTGAGCGTCTGGGTGGCGAGGTCGCGGGTGGGGGAGAGGATGAGGGCGCGGATGCCGGCGCCGGGGTCGCGGTGGCGGAGGCGCTGGAGCATGGGCACCAGGAAGGCGGCGGTCTTTCCGGACCCCGTGCGGGCCATGGCGGCGACGTCGAGCC
Organism: Triticum urartu; assembly: GCF_056163025.1. Lineage (NCBI taxonomy): Eukaryota > Viridiplantae > Streptophyta > Magnoliopsida > Poales > Poaceae > Triticum > Triticum urartu. The sequence continues at coordinate 650,776,364 of NC_141877.1, read as the reverse complement.
CCGCGAGGATGAGCGGCATCGCCTTGCGCTGGATGGGCGTGGGCACGCGGTAGCCCTTGTGGCGCACCCCGCGGTAGACCTCCTCGCACAGCCCCATCGACTCGAACCCGCCCGACTTTGGCTTCTTGTTGTGCGCCGCCTGAGCCGCCTTCTTCTTCCCCGCAGCCTTCGACTTCATCTGCGGCCGCCGCCACGGCTTGCGGTCCGCCGTGGAGGAGGCCGCGGCGTCGGCGGAGGGGCTGGACTTACCGCTGGGCGCCATGGGTGGGAGGCGGGGCGGGGGGCGGCGGAGGGGAGACGAGAGATGGTTTGGGTTCAGGGCTTTAGGTCTCAGCCGCGGCGGCGAGATGGCGTGCGGGCTGCGGAGGAGGAGGTGCTGGTGACTTTGTGGACCGGGCTGGACTTATCTGGCTCGAAAGGACCAGCTCGAATTGAAATTTTGATCATGGACCGGCCCATATTGTCCCAAATGGCTTTCATTCTCCATCGTTCTCGGTTAGTAGTAGCGGAAGGATCCGTATGAGACACATGCTTTCGTCATGAGATTTATCTCTCAACTTGATCAGCTAAAGGATCCTTCGGTAACAGAAGCTAGAACGCTATCCTGGGCCAGCCAAGGCGAAAGTGGATTGCACCACAGGAAGGTCATGTCAAGATCAATGCGGATGCTGGGGTGTCAGTTCACCATAATATGGGATCAGCTGCTGCGGTCTGTAAAACGAGGGAAGGAACCTATCTTGGAAGCTCACTGCTGGCAGTTCATGGTCTACTTAATCCGGAGATGATGGAAGCAATTGCTTGCCGGGAAGCGATCGCCCTAGCCCAAAATCTGGGGGTGCAGAATATTCAAATTGCTTCAGATTGTCAGCAAATCGTCAACCACATCCATCTTGGAGCTGGATGAGAGGATGGAGGCATCATCAAAGAGATTTTAGAGAGTTTTGGACTGTTTCAGTCTTGTAATTTTTCTTTCGAATACAGAACTTCCAATATGGAAGCTCATAGGCTTGCTAGGTTTGGAGTCTCTCTTACTCAAGGGAGATACATATGGCTAGGTCTTCCTCATGATCCTGTTGCCATTCCTATAAACATTTCAGTTAATCAATAAATCCTAGCAGGTTTCGCTCAAAAAAAAGTAGTAGCGGAAGGAGTGGTGGCATTGTAATCTTTTTTTTAGATCCGCATTGTAATCTTTTGGAATGATGAAATAAAATTGGAGGTTTCTAGTTATTCGAAATATCATATTGATGCAAGGGTTTTGGAGCTGTGCCTTGTGGTCCCTTGGAGGCTCTCATGTGTTTATGGTGAAGCGCAGGTCCCGGAAAGGCATAAAACATGGACCCCCTTGTGTAATTTAGTAGCGACAATGGGTGATCCGTGGGTGGTTATAGGTGATTTCAACGAAGTTCTCAAGCATTTTGAGTATGAAGGGGTCGGTCAGCGAAGTCAGGACCAACTTGACAAATTCAGAGATGCACTTGATGTTTGCGGTTTGGCAGATTTGGGTTGTGTGGGAAACAATGGACGTTCGAGAAAAAGGTGGCGGGCGGGACGTACACCCGAGTGCGTTTGGATAGAGCTGTTGCAGATCCAAGTTGGTGCTCCCTGTTCCCAATGGCGAGTGTGACGCATGTGACAGCAGCGTGCTCGGACCACACGCCAATATGGCTGCAGTTTTCTGAGGATCTGAAGGCAAAGAAGGGGGCAAAACCTTTCAAATATGATCTGATGTGGGGAACCCACCCGGAGCTAAAAGCTTTTGTCGAAACTGGATGGAAGGATCAACCAGTAAGCACGACGGTTAATGAGCTTTAGGAGAAACTAAAACAGCTTGCCGGGAACCTATCATCCTGGGATCGGGACACATTCGGCAATGTCAGAAGGGAGATCAAGCGCATGAAGCAAGAGTTGGAAATTCTACGTAGTGTTCCTGGACGTTCGGGGCCAAGTGCACAAGAACTGAAAATTACAGAGCAGCTGGTAGAGTTATACCATCGTGAAGAAATACTCTGGAAACAAAGGTCGAGGGTGGAATGGTTGGTAGGAGGAGACAAGAATACTAGATTCTTTCATCTGAGGGCCACGATGAGAAGAAGAAAAAACCTCATAAAATCCTTGTTAGGAGCCAATGGAGATGTGGTTACAGAGATCAATGAGCTTGAAGAGATGGCAACTCAGTTTTATACTCAATTATATATGTCAGAAGGAGTGCATAATATGCATGAGGTGCTAGACTCGATCCCAACAAAAGTGACGCCACAGATGAATGAAACCCTATATGCAGCTTATACGGGGGAGGAAGTCAAAAGAGCTCTATTTCAAATGTTTCCATCCAAAGCACCTGGTCCGGATGGGTACCCAGCCCATTTTTTTCAAAAGCACTGGGATGTTTGTGGAGAGGAAGTAACTAAAACTGTTATCCGAATTGTGGAAGGGGTTGAGAGTGCCGAGTGCATCAACAACACGTGTCTGGTTCTCATACCAAAGGTGAAGAGCCCGACATCTTTATCTCAATTTCGTCCGTAAGTCTATGTAATGTTCTCTATAAGATTGCATCTAAAGTCGTTGTTAACCGCCTCAAGGAGATGTTGCTAGAAATAATATCACCGGAGCAATCTGCCTTTGTTCCTGGTAGGCTCATTACGGACAATATCATCATGGCATATGAATGTTTGCATTTTATGAAAATAAACAAGGCTCTGAAACATCGTCATTGTGCTCTGAAATTAGACATGATGAAGGCATATGATAGAGTTGAATGGGAGTATTTGGAAGCGGTAATGCTCAAACTGGGCTTTTCACCAGTGTGGGTTAACAGAATAATGGGGATGGTAAGATCGGTGTCTTTTTTAGTCCTTTTCAATTGGAGAAAGTTGGAGGAATTTAAACCTACAAGAGGTATTCGACAGGGAGACCCAATATCACCCTACCTTTTCTTGTTAGCAGCAGAGGGCCTATCAGGCCTCCTCAAATCTAGAGATCAGTCATCGCATGTTGGTGGAATTCAAGTGGCCCCCTCAGCGCCTCCAGTTAGCCATCTTTTTTTGCTGATGATAGTCTGCTGTTTTTCAAGGCGAACGGTGCGAGGGCGACAAAGGTGTCAAACTTACTGAATTCATATTGTCAAGCTTCAGGGCAAAGGATCAATAATAGTAAGTCATCTGTTTTTTTTCAGTAAAGGGTGTCCGGAGGTGGTTAGGGAAGAGGTAAGAGGTATCCTTGGTGTACATACAGAAACATTAAATGAGAAATACGTGGGGTTGCCGTCTGACATGGGGACATCGAAAACAGGGGCTTTCAAATATCTAAAAGATAGACTTTGGAGCAAAGTGAAAGGTTGGATTGAGAAAACTATTTCTGCTGCAGGCAAGGAGATTTTGATCAAGTCAGTGGCTCAAGCGGTACCGGTTTTTTCTATGTCATGTTTCAAACTGCCACGGGGTTTATGTGAACATCTAAACAAACTCATTAGGCAATTTTTCCGGGGTAGCAAGGAAGGGCAGCGGAAACCCCATTGGGTATCGTGGAAGGCCATGACACAACCGAAGAGATGTGGGGGTCTTGGTTTCAAAGACCTTGAGTTATTCAACTTAGCATTATTGGCACATCAAGCTTGGAGGCTCTTAACAGTTCCTGACTCACTGTGCGCTCAACTTCTCAAAGCTATCTACTTCCCAGAAGGTGACATTTTAAATGCCATCTTGGGGCCTCATCCATCACAAGTATGGCGATCACTGATGGAGGGAAGGGATGCTTTGTCGATGGGCTTGATTAAGAAGATTGGTGATGGCACTTCCACACAGATCTGGTCGCAGAACTAGATACCGGGAGATCATGCGATGAGGCCAATAGCTTGCATAGGCCAAAACCCACCGACAGTGGCGGCAGAGCTAATTAACCCAATTTCAGTGTCCTGGAGAGCTGACGTTTTATCTCAATTCTTCCTCCCAGTCGATGTGACAGCAATTCAAAATATTCCTTTGTGCACACGATCTATGGCAGATTTTTGGTCCTGGCAGTACGAGACGTGGGGAGTTTTTCGGTAAGATCAGCATATCGGATGCTTTGGGAAACAAAGAAAAGAGGAGAAGATCTGTTGAGCGGAAGAGCATCATCATCGGATCATACTCCGGATGAGAAGGGGTGGTCCTCACTCTGGCAGACTAAAGTCCCATCGAAAATCAGATCGTTCTTGTGGAGGCTTGCAAGGCAATCTCTGCCAACAGAGGATGTTCGGCAACACAAAAACATGAGTATGGTGGACAATTGCCAATTATGTGGTAACATTGACTCGTGGAGACACTCTTTGATTGAATGCTCTATGGCACGGTGCGTATGGGCCCTAGCAGATGAAACCATGGTTGAAACTATGATGGAAATAGTGGAACCGATTGCTAAACACTGGCTATTTTAGATGCAAAGGTCATTATCACATGCCCAGTTCATGGAAGCATGACTCTTTGGGCGATTTGGATGGCGAGAAGGAAGGCCATTCACGAGGAAGTTTTTCAGAGCCCGCTAGCAACTGCTTTCGTTCAGCGTTTTATCCAGGAGCTCAAAAGTATAGAAGTCTTGACAAAAACAGCATCGGCATCCAGTACGAGGCGAACCGCTATCCCGATTGGTGCATGGCATCCTCCGCCTGAGGGTCACATGAAGATCATGGTGAAGGGGGGTATCGACCAGGAGCAAGGGAAAGGGGCGGCAGTTGCAGTATGCCGAGATCATCTGGGACATTATATGGGCTCCTCCTCGCTGGTCATCTCCGGGAATGTTGATCTAAATATTCTGGAAGCAGTAGCGTGCCGGGAAGCGTTGGCCTTGGCTCAAGACTTGCTGGTGCAGAAGGTGGTGGTGACTTCGGACTGCAAATGATTGATATCAGATATCCATGGAGGGACGGGTGGAGTTTACCTGTCGGTGATCAAAGAAATTTCTCTCACAAGCTCTATTTTTGATAGTTGTAGCTTTATTTCTGAACGTAGATCAGCAACCAGTGAGGCGCTTTGCCTTGCCAGCTCTCTTTCACTTGATCAGGGGCGCCACCTGTGGCTGTTATCCCCTCATGATTCATCTTGTATACCTCTGAACTCTTTCATAGATCAATAAAGTGTCTGGTTTCCCCTAGAAAAAAGCCAGGGGACTAAGATTTTTTCCTAAAGAAGAAAGTATACTTTTCCCCCTCAAATCTCTTTAGTTGGATCAAATTCCCCCCAAAGTCTAAAACCGGTTAAACCACCCCCTCAACTCTTCAATACCAGATCAATTAGCCCTTTGAGTGGTTTTTGGAAGGATTACAGGTGGTTTTGACTAAACATTGTTGACTGGGGATAATGATGCTGACGTGGCAATGAACGTGAGCAATACGCCGCCGTGCTGCCCATACTTACCCGCCGTGAACAGAGAGTAACCACCATCGCGGTCGTCCACTAGCGGGCTGCCATGGCTGGACTCGGCCAACACCCTCCTGTACCACGCACACGCAACCCTGTCTCATGCTTGACCCGTTCGCCTGGCTCACCTACGCCATCCATGGCCGAGGCCATAGCCCCGAGCTTGGCCGGCCACACCCTGACCACCTTGCAGCCGCGCCCCACACCGCGAGCATGCCCCTAGACGCAGCCGCGCTGCCGCACTACAGCGCACACACGCCCCTGCGTGTGTCTGCAGATGCCCAGCTGTTGGGGATATTACTACTGGGCGTAAACCAGCCTATCTGGGTCGGGTTAACTTCGTCAGTAGTTAAGTATGTTAAAGCCCAAGAAGACAGAGGAGGGTTCAAGGCCCATGGTCACTTCAAGGCCTATAGCCGTAAACCGGCGTTAGTAGTTAACCTGTATTGTAAGTTAGGAATAAGTAGAGACCAAACCGGACACATCTATGAGCCGGTATTGGGACTCCGTAAGCCGACGGGAGTCACCCGTGTATATAAGGGGACGACCTGGCGGCGGTTCAAGGATAACAGACAACAACTCGAGGCATAGGTGAAGCTTGTTTGCTCCCTAGTCATCGAAACCCCATCAATTCCATAACAACTAGACATAGGCTTTTACCTTCATCGAAGGGGCCGAACTAGTATAAACTCTCTTGCGTCCTTGTGTCCGCCTTAACCCCTTCAAGCTAACCCGTCGCGATGGCTCCACGACTAAGTCCTTTCTCTAGGACATCTGCCGTGACAAAACCACGACAGTTGGCGCCCACCGTGGGGCTGGCGCACAAGGGTTTCCGGTTCTTGGAGGGCCGCTTTGAAGGAATCGAGGGCTACGCTGTAGGCCGGATGACTAAGAGTCATCGCGGTAAGCTCTACATCGACGACGCAGGCTGGGGCCCCGAGGCCGGCTCAGTTGAGTACGGGTACCGGGTCCCCTTTGGTAGCATTCATGTTTTCATTGGCAAGATCGGTGAGCCGGTCCCTGAGCCAGACATCTGCACCGACCTCGTCAAGACGGCTCAGCGTGCGCGATCCGCCCGGGTTAAACCGGCCATGAAGCGTGCCTTCGTGGGAGTCATCCATGGAGGAAGTTATGAGGACGGATCGGAATTTCACAGTGCGACCGTCGTTTGTTCCGGTGACGAATCTTCAACCGGAGAAACCGAATCTCTTTATCAGCTACAAGATGGCCGGATTGGGAGTTGTTCCGATGGCGATAGTATGTCGGACCCCTCTGATCTGCCCAACCGGGTTGGAATATTCATGGCCGGAACACAAGCAGCGCTTCATTCTTCGACAGCTGCGGCAACGGTCTCCGGTTCAGCAGCGGTGACGGCTGCCGGGGCAGGAGGCCCTGTGCGCCCGCCGGCTCAGGTTCTATCAGAACTATTTGATGTGTTGGCTGTGCTTATGGCGGAAGTTAATCCGCCGGATCAGGACGTTCACAACGCGGAGATTGCAAAGGTAAAGGAATAGATCACCCAGGCCAAGGCGGATCTGGCGGCTAAGGACACCAGGATGGCCGCAGAGCGGGCCGCTTTAGATGCACAGGCCTACAAGCTTATGTTGGACCAGAGCGCGTCGCGTGAAGTCATGAGGAGGAAGCACCGATCCCGCTTACCTCCGGTTTTCGAGGCCAGAGACCTTTTCAACACTCCAGGACCAAGAGCCGGCAATCCGCTGGAGGGAAACCGGGCAGAAGCCCCTGGGATCGGTGCACCGGTTCAGCCTCGTCAGATGGACCCGCCTCGTCAAAACACCGTTGTACCTCAGGCTGCTTTAACACCTCCGGGTCACTACTCCAACCCAATGGACAATCTTGTTGCCGCTGCTGCACGGCTGGAGGCCATTTCAATTGAAGGTGACTCGCCGCAGGTAGTAGAGACGCGACGGGTCAAGGAACTTCTGAGGACAGCTTTGGCCCAACAGGAAGCGTACTCATACAGCCGTGACCGGATCCACTCGACCCCCCGTCCAAGCCGGAGCTATAGCAGACACATGGATGAACCGGCAGTGTCGAGTAATGAACGACGTGGGGCACCCCGTGACAACAACCCGGCGGGTGGTGCTGATGACGCTCAGGGAGTGGTGGACCGGGCCCGCGTGCGCAGGGAGGCCGAGTTAGCCACACAGCATCAGGCTCGGCAGCTCACGCCGGTTCGTCCAATCACCTTGGCTGAACCTGGTGTTACTTCTAGTTCTTTAGAGGTGCCTTGCCTTATCCCCGCTTTACGCAACATGCGCCTGCCCAAGGATTTCAAAGGCCCACGCAAGGTACCAAATTACACGCCCGGTTTATCAGCAATTTGGTTAAAAAGCTTGCTTGATGTGGCCATGGACATGGGTGGAGAGCTATGAGATGGCCATGGAGATGCTTGATGTGGATGATGCGGCGTGTGCGAAATACTTCACCATGATGCTCGAAGGAACGGCCCGCACTTGGTTAAAAAGCTTGCTTGCTAATTCTATCAGTTCATGGGCCCAATTACGAGCCCGGTTTATCAGCAATTTCAAAGATACCTGTAAACAGCCTATGTCGATAGTGGACTTAGCTGCATGCGTCCAGGAGGAAGGAGAATCAACGACTCATTGGGTGCGCCGGGTTTCACAAGTGTTGCACTCCTCAGACCGCATCAACGCTGACACCACAGTATTAACCCTAGATGGCAACTGCCGGTTTGGACCCTGAAGTTGAAGTTGGGACGGATGAAGCGTCATTGCACCGACATGGGGACTCTCATGGCCGCTTTGGTGAAATATGCTGATTCTGATAGTACCAAGGATCCCGAATCTGATGATGACAAGACAGGGAAAGGGAAGAAGAACAGCAGCTCCAAAGGTCAGCAGCATCACTGGGCAGGCAATGGTGGAGGAGGCAAGCGTAAGGCGAATGGTAACATGGACTTTGTGGCTAATACCAACGCACATGACAATGGCCAGCGACGCAAGGGTAGGCCGAAAAATCGTAATGGAGCGCCCAACCCTAACCCAAACCGCCTAAACTATCTGCTAAGCCAGCCCTGTCCAAGACATGGGACGAAGGAGGCGCCGGCAAACCACCTTTGGAAAGATTGCTTTATTATGCAGGAGTTCAAGAATTCTAATAATTTCTGGTATGATCACGAATCTGGCGGTGGCTCGGGATCCGGGCCGGGTTACGGAGGAGGAAGTTCCGGTTTAGGATTCAATGGTAATCCGGGCGGACATAATGGTCAAAATAGTCAAAACAACCAGGGTGGTTACAACCAACAACAGCAACAGTCAGGTTACCAGAGCAACCCAAAGCAGTTGAGTAATGGGCAGTACCATGTCTTCACCGCTAGCTTGGACAAGCGAGACCGGAAATTTCAGAGGCAGGCGGTCAACTCTGTTGAACCGGCCATACCCCGTTATCTACGTTGGTCTGAACAGCCAATCATATGGATCAGAGAAGATCACCCTCCCCAGGTCGATAATCCGGGTCAGTTGGCTTTGGTGGTGGCGCCTCAGGTGGGAGGTTACAAGTTCACCAAGGTGCTCATGGATGGAGGGAGCAACATTAACATCCTGTACTATGAGACCTTCCGTCGTATAGGACTAACAGATAAGAATCTCAAACCGTCTAATACAGTATTCCACGGTGTAGTGCCTGGCAGATCAGCATATCCCGTTGGTAAGATAGCTCTGGAAGTGGCCTTTGGGGATGATCATGATTCCAGGTCGGAGATATTGACATTTGAAGTGGTGAAAATCCAAAGTCCATATCATGCCCTGTTTGGGCGACCGGCCTACGCCAAATTTATGGCTCGGCCCTGTTATGTGTATTTGCAGCTCAAGATGCCGGGTCACAAGGGGACAATAACGGTTCACAGAAGCCGCAAAATCGCTTTGGAATGCGAGGAAGGAGATGCGGCTTATGCAGAGTCGGTTTGTGCCACCGAGGAGTTGAAGTACTATAAAGACAATGTTGATCCGGCGGACATGACTCCGTTGAAAAAGCCAACTACGGAGCATGATCCGGCCCTGAAGTTCAAATTGGCAGCAGAAACTAAGCTTGTTGACTTCGCACCTGGTGATTCGTCCAAGCAGTTCAGCATCAGTGCTAACTTGGATCCGAAATAGGAAAGCGCGCTCATCGAGTTCATCCGTGAGAATCGGGACATTTTTGCATGGAAGCCCTCTGACATGCCAGGTGTACCGAGGCAACTCGCTGAGCACACACTTAATGTGGATCCTAAATATAAACCGGTGAAACAGTTCCTCCGCCGGTTTAACGAAGAAAGACGCAAGGCAATTGGAGAAGAGGTAGCCAGGCTCTTAGCAGCTGGCTTTATTGTTGAAGTTTTTCACCCTGAGTGGCTTGCCAATCCGGTGCTGGTCCTCAAGAAAAACGGCACCTGGCGCATGTGTGTGGATTACACAGATCTTAATAAGGCTTGTCCAGCAGATCCTTTTGCTCTCCCCCGTATTGATCAAATTATTGATGCTACGGCGGGCTGTGAGCGTTTAAGTTTTTTGGATGCGTATTCTGGCTATCATCAGATCAAAATGGCAGTTAAGGACCAGGAGAAGACGGCATTTATAACTCCCTTTGGAGCCTTCTGCTATGTGTCTATGCCCTTCGGGCTCAAGAGTGCCCAAGCGACTTACCAACGGTGTGTACAAAATTGTCTTCACAAGCAGATTGGCCGTAATGTACATGCTTACATGGATGATATCGTGGTTAAGTCTAGGGAGAAGGAGACTCTGATTGATGATTTGAAGGAAACCTTTGATAACCTGAGGACATACAAGATGATGCTTAATCCGGACAAGTGTGTCTTTGGTGTACCGGCGGGCAAGTTATTAGGCTTCTTGGTGTCCAATAGGGGAATTGAGGCTAATCCGGAGAAGATCATAGCCATCACCTCCCTCGCTAAACCGAAGTGTATCAATGATGTTCAGCGCTTGGCAGGCCGGATTGCTGCGTTAAGCCGGTTTATCAGTCGCCTCGGTGAGAAGGCAATCCCTTTGTATCAGATGTTGAAAAAGACGGATCAGTTTGTCTGGAGTTCTGCTGCTGATGAAGCATTTGAGGACTTAAAACGGCAATTGGCCAATCTGCCTGTGCTCGCTGCTCCCATTGACAAGGAGCCGTTGCTGCTATATGTTGCTGCTAATGCTCGGGCGGTCAGCGTGGCTATTGTGGTAGAGCGAAAGGAGGCAGGTAAGGAGCATCCGGTTCAACGTCCGGTCTATTATATCAGCGAGGTGCTCATTGAGTCCAAGCAAAGGTATCCGCATTGGCAGAAGCTGGTGTATGGAGTTTTTATGGCAAGCCGGAAGCTTAAACAATACTTTCAAGGGCATCCAATTACAGTGGTCAGTTCTGCTCCTTTGAGAGATATCATCCAGAACCGGGAAGCAACTGGCCGGATTGCCAAGTGGGCTATAGAGCTGGGGCCGTACAGTTTGAAGTATGTGCCTCGGACAGCGGTTAAGTCTCAAGCACTTGTTGATTTCATCAATGATTGGATGGAAATGCAAGCACCTGAAGAAAAGTTGAATCATACGTATTGGACCATCCATTTTGACGGATCCAGGCAATTGGAATGCTCGGGGGTTGGAGTCGTATTAACCTCCCCACGAGGTGATAAGTTTTGTTATGTTCTCCGCTTAATGTTCCCTTGTACTAACAATGCAGCTGAGTATGAAGCCTTGCTCCATGGTCTCCGGATTGCTAAGGAGATGAATCTAAGTCGAGTTAAGTGCTTCGGTGACTCGGACCTTGTGGCTCAGCAGGTGTCTGGCACTTGGGACTCCAAGGACCCACTCATGGCAGCATATCGTCGTGAGGTGGATATTGTTGCAGGTTATTTCATAGGCTATCAGGTGGACCACGTGGACCGGCGGAAAAATGAAGCGGCGGACGCTTTAAGCCGGCTGGGCTCTCAGCGCAAACCGGTCCCGCCCAATGTTTTTCTGGATGTGCTGCACAACCCGTCAGTGAAGAGGATTTGGCTATTCCTGATCTGGAGGCTCAATTGGTGGCAGCTCTTCATGTTATTCTGGATTGGACGCTTGCTTACCTGGCGTACAAGAACCGGGGCGAGTTGCCAGAGGATGAGATTCTGGCCCGACAGATAATCCGGCGATCCAAGTCCATGGCTATCATCAACGGCGAGTTGCATCATTGCAGTGTATCAGGAGCTTTTCAATGTTGCGTGTCCCCTGAAGAAGGCCGTGAAATTTTGCGTGAGATCCACGAAGGAGATTGTGGTCACCACACCGGTTCAAAGTCTCTGGTGGCTAAAGCGTTTCGCCATGGCTTCTATTGGTTAACTGCTCATGCTGATGCGGAGGATCTGGTCAGATGATGTGATGGTTGCCAAAGGTTTTCAAGACGTGCTCATGTACCGGCTCAAGAATTGAGAATGATTCCAATTACTTGGCCGTTTGCGACTTGGGGGCTGGATATGGTTGGGCCTTTCAAAAGGTCCAAAGATAAGAAGACCCACCTCTTGGTGGCGGTTGACAAGTTTACAAAGTGGGTGGAGGCAGAACCTGTTAGCAAGTGTGATGCGGCCATGGCGGTTCAGTTCATCAAAAAGGTGATTTTCCGGTTTGGCTTTCCGCACAGTATTATCACAGATAATGGTACCAATTTGTCCAAAGGTGCTATGAAGGAGTTCTGCGAACGGGAGCACATCTGGCTCGACGTTTCATCAGTGGCACATCCACAGTCCAATGGTCAAGCAGAAAGAGCTAATCAAGAGATCCTGAGAGGCATCAAGCCCCGGCTCATGGTTCCTTTGCAGAGAACGCCGAGTTGTTGGGTAGAAGAATTACCATCTGTGCTATGGAGCATCAATACAACACCCAACAGATCAACAGGATACACACCGTTCTTCATGGTTTATGGAGCGGAGGCGGTTCTCCCCAGTGATATCCATCATGATTCACCTCGTGTAACGGCTTATATTGAAGCGGACAACAAGACAGCACGGCAAGATGCTTTGGACCGGTTGGATGAAGAGCGTGACATCGCAGCCGCCCGATCGGCGATTTACCAGCAGGATCTTCGTTGTTATCACAGTCGCCGGGTCAGAACCAGAACCTTTCAGGAGGGAGATTTGGTGCTTCGGCTCATCCAAGATCAGACTGGTATGCATAAGTTGTCCCCACCTTGGAAGGGGCCTTTCATGGTCAGCAAGAATCTGCACAATGGGTCATACTATCTGATCGATATTCGAGAACATAAGGACTCACGTACATCAGAGGAGGAGACCAACAGGCCGTCGAACATAGCTCATCTTCGGCCTTATTATACCTGAGCCATTGGTTCTACTTATGTACATATTACAGCGATGTATATATTAACTATAATAAACCGGAACCTCAGCTAAAGCGGGGTATCTGTTCTTTTACATCATGTGTGGTTACACTGAGTTGTTTTAAAGCGGCTTCCGGTTTACCCCTTGAGTTCGCTTTGCTAAAAGCATCATGTTATATCACTTGGAGGATTGGTCGTGTCCGAACCAATACCATGCCTCTTGATAGGCGAGAGCCACCAGATCACTTGGGGACTTGGTCATGTCTGAACCAGTCATGCCTCTTGATCGGCCTAAGGCCACAGAATCACTTGGGGGCTTGGTCGAACCCGAACCATGACCATGCCATTTGGTCGGCATAAATGCCACGGTTTCATTTGGGGACCTGGCTGACTAGAACCATAGTTACACCTAACGGGAGCTTGGTCGTGTTTGGCCATGGTAACGCCATTTGATCAGCTTAAATAAACCTTTTTTGGCAAACGGTTTTGTCATTGCTTTTGCTTCACACTTTTCTTTGAAGGGGTTTTTTTTGCTTTTTATTGCATTTTTTAAACTGACAATTTTTTTAACCAATCAATTGACGGAACACAGTTCACGTCAATCCGGAGACTATTTGCCCGGTTTGATCCTTGTTGTTAACATCCTCTTATGGAGTAACACGGTGATTATTATAACCCGGCACGGTTTACATGGTAAACCAGCGTCATATATATATACAGGAGCTGTTATCTCCTCCAACAGTGTGGGTTTGCAAAACTCCGCTTCAAGATTGGCCAAGCCAACTTCACACTCAACGATGGCAGGTATTATGTATCTCAAAAATTTGATCATATACTTAAAATTTTGTTTTGGATGTTTTGATTTCATATATACAGACATCATATTCCGCCTGACGGTACAACCGTGGTGGCACTTGACGAATTTCTCATTTCAGAAAGTGTTTTGGAAAGTTCATTACCACAGGAAGAACAAATTATGCACGAAGGCATATCAACATCAAAGGTATCAGCTAGCCTATTACAAGGCAACATGGTGCCCATAATAATATAATTGTTTTTCACAAAGGAGAGGCAGTTTTAAAACCGGCTTCTGGTTCAAACTTGGTCACCAGCCTGGCCTGATGGTTGTGGGTCATCCTGCGCCGCTTCAGCCTCCGTTTCTCTACCCAGCGGCTGGAAATCCACAGTTGTCCAGTCGATTCCCATTAATACTTGAAAAACAGCTTCATCATGGATCAGCAATGACGGGTCAATATCGAGAGTGTAAGTATGCTTATGGATCGGAGGGATCAGATTTTCCGATTCATGGATTGGTGCAGCTATTCGCTTGTTCTGACTGTCATATTGCGCTTGATAATGAGACAAGTCTGCTTCCTCAGCCAACTGACAAGCTAGCGGACGTACCTCCCGGTTTATTGCTCGCAGATCCGCTTCACCAAATTCTGACCCATCTTCCTTCAAGCTGGGATAGCCCCGAGCCGCTTCAATAGGATCAAAATCCGGCACCCAGGCTTTTGCCCGGATTAAGGCGTTGATTGCACTGGTTCGAGCAGCAGATTTCTTCATCTTTTCAACCTGGGTAGGAAGCACTGACAGTTTCATCAGAGTATCTTGAATCAAAGTGGGCGCCGGTTTGTTATGAGACGCGGTACAGATGATCCGCTGGGCACCAGTATACAATTGTTCAACCAATGTATAGGTGGCTTTCAATTTCTTCCACACATCTGACCCCAAGTGACCAATGCGTGTCCCTGAAATACCATAAAGGGTTAATAAACCGGCGACTCTGTAAGAAGGCAGAGCCAATTCAGAAGGCAAGCTGGCTTACCAAAGATAGTAGTGGTCATGGCATGCACGTGCCGTTTTATGCTGGCCAGTTCATCCGTCACTGGTTTTAGTGCAGCCTCGGCATCCTCTGCTCGTTTGATCAAAGCGGACTTTTCAGTGGCCCAATCCGCCCATTTCTTCTTGAAGTTCTCCTTAAGTTGTTCCATGGCACTTAAAGCGCTGGCCAATTCCTCTTTTGCTTTGGAGGTTTCAGCCTGTTGGGTTTTCAGGTTTTCTTGAAGATCGATGACTTGGTTTTCTTCCGTCTTCAGCTCCGCATGCATGCATACAGATATATGCTTCAACAAATCGGTATAAGGATTCAAGTACCAACCACATAACAAGTTATGCGCTTAGCACTTGGGGGCTAATGCATATTCGATCTTCATCTTTCAATTGTTTACAAAGTCCCAAGATCAATACAAGTATTCAGCTTGGCACTTGGGGGCTAATGGCTATTTGATCATATATATTCTGATGCGGCAGTTTCAATTACTTAAAGTACCGGTTTAACTACGCTAAGTTGAACCGGCCCTTGGGGGCTACATCAGCGAATTTCAAAGCATCAAGATTTATATTATTAAGTCCCGGTTTGAAAGAATATTTCAGTTCATATTTATCTTTCATCATATTAACCAGACCGGCTTCATAGTCACGACTGGTATACAACCGGTTCAGATAGCCGGAATGGATATCTTGGGCGTTCAGAGCAGCGTAAGTCGTCAGATCAGCGTTCCACTTGCCTTTGCCAAAGGCATCAAATTCTTCCTTGGCAGAATGTTTGGATAAAGCGACAGGATTTCTTGGCTCGGTATGGCCAGTGCCAATAATGACAACCTCATCATCCGTGCTACCGCCGGTTTGCACTGGAGCTGTTGGCTTGTCAGTAGGTTTTGCTGGACCGGTGGAGCTTTCAATCCGGATGGAACCTGTGGGCTGATGGATAGGACCTGAGGTATCAGTAGGTCTCTCTTCAGCAATAAGATCATCATCTTGCTGCGGTGGATCGTTGGGAATATCCTCAGGAATAGCCGCTTCAGCATTAGGTGTCTTGCCTGCTTCAAGAACGACATCTTCTTCGGCCGTTTTGTCCAGGTGGGCCTTCTTGCTTGGCCTAGGTTTGGCCCTGAGAAGAATAATAAATCAAATACAACATATGTTCTAAGGCGATGTACTGCAAATATCACAATAAGTATAGCTTACCAAAGCACTGTTTTAAGCGGTGGGAGCTGAGTAGCCGATGACTCGCCAGAAGATGAGTGGGAAGTAACCTGGTAATCGGAGTCAGACGGATTAAGAGGTTGACGAAAGCAGCCCGCTTTAGGACAAGCACTGACAAGCCAATTAGAGACCTCTGAATGGCGTTTCTGAACCAGACTATTTGGTAAACCGGCGGAGGTAACTACCTGGCCGCTGTGCCGGGTTGTGCGACGAGCTTCGTATTGTTGGGTCTTCATAAGAAATTTAGGATCCAAATAAGCAAGAGGATGAGTGAAAGTGTGTTATATCGACTAGAGGGGGGGTGAATAGGCGATTTTTATGAAAGTCTTCAAAACGTGGGAGTTATGAAGACAAACAGTGAAGATTATGCCTATTACTATGCAGCGGAAGTTAGATTACACTAGGCTAGCCATGGTCATGTATTCAATAGAGTGAAAGAACAATAACAAACAACTTCAGTGTAATAAGGATTAGGTAGGAAGAAGTTATGAAGCCAATCAGATCATACATTCACGTTGTGAAGACAAAAGATAGAGCAAGCATGCAATGGCTTCACAATGAGTAACAGTAAGAAAAGGAAGTGAAGATGAAACCAGTGACTCGTTGAAGACAATTATATGTTGGACCAGTTCCAGTTGCTGTGGCAACTGTACGTCTGGTTGGAGCGGCTAGGTATTTAAACCTTAGGACACACAGTCCCGGACACCCAGTCCTGAACACACAGTTCAGGACACCAAGTCCTCACCGTATTCTCCTTGAGCTAAGGTCACTTAGTCCTCGCCCAATCACTCTGGTAAGTCTTCAAGGTAGACTCCCAAACCTTCACAAACTTCGTTCACTGGCAATCCACAATGTCTCTTGGATGCTCTGAACGTGACGCCTAACCGTCTGGAGGATTCACAGTCCTCAAGTGTAATAAGTCTTCAGATCACACAGACACGAAGACTTAAGTGATGCCCAATTTACTCTGGCTCTGGATGGTTAGGGTTTCTCCTCACAAGGAATTTTCTCTCAAAGGCTTCGAGGTGGGTTGCTCTCAAACGACAAAAGCCGTGCACTAAAATCTGAGCAGCCAACCGTTTATGGTTGTGGGGGTGGGCTATTTATAGCCACTTGGCAACCCGACCTGATTTGTCCGAAATGACCCTGGGTCACTAAGGAACTGACACGTGTCTCAACGGTCAGATATCGAACTCTCATGGCAACTTTACTTGGGCTACAAGTAAAGCTGACTTGTCCGGCTCTGGACAAGATTTGCTCTCATTGTCTTCACTCGAAGACATAGGTTTTTGATTTAGGCATCACTTCAGTCATTCTGACTGGTTCTCCTGGACCCCACTTAACAGGACGGTGGTTCCTATGACTCAACACAAAAGAAAAAGAACTACGAAAGATCTAAGTCTTCGAGCTCCATAAGCTTCATAACGTGTCTTCTTTTGTCATAGTCTTCAATGTGAATATCTTCATATACCACCTTTGTCTTCAATGTCTTCATACAATTTTAGGGGTCATCTCTGGTAGTAAAACCGAATCAATGAGGGACTTCTACCTGTGTTTTCCTGCAATTCTCACAAACACATTAGTCCCTCAACTAGGTTTGTCGTCAATACTCCAAAACCAACTAGGGGTGGCACTAGATGCACTTACAATCTCCCCCTTTTTGGTGATTGATGACAAACTAGTTGAAGTTTTCAACGGGGAATATAAAGTGTGAAGTTTGTAAAGGATAGGGAATTGTCTTCATAAGTTGCAAGGGCTCCCCCTGAAGATGTGCATATAAGTTAATTTGCTTTTGGAATGCAAATGCACATGGCAGGTTGTACTTGTGGAGATCCACTTCAGCTTATGATGACAATCCACTATGCATGTGAAAGTATATGAAGATAATGACATGCATAATGGAAAATGGACGTCTGCAGAATGAGATAAGTGCGGAATTTATTGTCGCACATGCGGAATTTATCTTCGCAAACAGAGTGGCAAAACAAGTAGCAGACGACCATCGAGTTTTAGTGTTTACAACTCAAAGAACCAAATGAAGCAAAAACAAGAGTTGTAAACACGAAGCAAAATATAACAAAACATAAGGCACCCGCCCATATTGACCCGCTTGAAGACTATAAACATCATATGCTTCTCCCCCTTTTGTCAGTAATGACCAAAAAGGTTTGAAGACATAGAGTTTTCTACGCGTTCCCAGGCGCATCAGGGTCGGTGGAGTTGTTTGGCGGTGCAGAGCTTGGATGTGCCGAAGCAGGTGGTGGTGATGTAGCATCGTCGTCTTCATCAATGATCCTTGCAGTAACTGTGGCAGCAGATGAAGAAAACTCAGAGTCTTCAAGTGATGGTGTGTTGCGCATCACAGCCCTTTTAGGAGGTGTGGTGTCAAACTTGAAGCGCTATGTGAAGCCATCCTCTTCAAGTTCAGCTTTAGTGCATATCATTGAGAGCCCTTTCCATGTACGACGGCAAGTCTCATGTGTAACGAAGGCATTCTTGGTGGCAAGGTTTCGAAGACGATTGACATCCACCAAGAGGCTCTTCATCTGACGCTTTAGCCAGTCGTGATGCCTATCTTACTTTTGGTGAAGGGCCACAAGAAGCTCTCGGTCAGTGAGAACACGAGCACGCTTCTTGGGTCTTGGAGCATTTGTGCTGTCTGTGGCTTCAGTAGATGCTGGTGCACGTGTAGTGCCAGCCAACGGATATACCCTGGATATGGCTTCAACACCTTCAACATTCTGCGTGAAGCTCTGGTGTTCTGCATTCTGAAGACTTATTGGTTGCTTGGCAGGTTCGAGATATATGGCTTCATCAGAGGTATCCACATCTGGCAAGAAGATCCGATGGTTTTAGGCTGAGGG
Source organism: Triticum urartu (assembly GCF_056163025.1). Lineage (NCBI taxonomy): Eukaryota > Viridiplantae > Streptophyta > Magnoliopsida > Poales > Poaceae > Triticum > Triticum urartu. The sequence goes on along the minus strand of NC_141877.1, from coordinate 650,757,730 downwards.
TTGATACGAGATTGCAGAGTGCAGTTTGATTAGCCTCATCACCCAAGGAGCATAGAACTTCAAACCAAACAATTCTGAGCCTGACGCTGCAAGTTGGCGTATGAAGAGATCCTGTGCGTTGAAGCATTTGCCATGCAGGATATAGAATATGAGAGTCTTCATTGCACCCTCGATCTTGGCATGTGGTGAGTGTCCCTTAATGGGCCAGAGAGTCCGCCGGATGATGTGATATATTATCCTGGGCAGGTACTCTAGGTCTTCAACGAAGAACTCAGTTGGATAGGGTGCATCCTGAGGCAATGGCTTCATCATTGAGAGCATCTGACTCATATTTGGTTCAGGCCTTTGGAATATGCTTTCAATGGCTTCAGAATGTAGCTGACAGCCTTCCTCGAAGAATTCGCCAGGAGTGGGCAGACCGGTGAGTTCAATGATATTCAATGCATTGGCTTCATGATGGACATTGCTAGTCATCCACTCCAGGACCCATGTCTTCGGATCTCTGTTGTATCCTTTTATATGGAGAGTGGCATAGAACTGAAGCAGAAGCTCTTCATTCCAGTGTTCTTCATCAGTCACAAACGGCAGCAGACCCACTTGCTTGAAGCAATCCAAGGCTTCCTCAAGACATGGCAGACCGGCAATGGCTTCAACCTCAAGGCGCTTGTGCGGGAAGATGCGACCTTGGTTGTATAAGATGCATGAATAATAGCTGCGCTGAGAATAGCTCCAGAACCTGTCTGATACAATCCTTTCCCTTGAATAGGGGTTCTTGGAGCTGTTGAAAAATGTATTGTCTGCCTTGAAGCTGTTAATATCAAAGGAGCCAGGTGCTGATGCAGGACCTGGGAACCTTGAAAGCCTTGGGACTGGCTTCTGGACATGAGGCCTGTGCTCAATATGATAATCAAACTATGGACCTGCAGCAGACTCAGGAACAGAAGTGTCTAGCTCAGTAGCTTCGCTGTCCACTGAAGCATTTGGTGGGGCGGGCTCCACATTGGCTTCAGTGTTTGTGGTGGCAGCCGCAACATTTTCTTCCTCCACTTGTGTAGTTGGAGGAACAACCTCAGGCACGTTCTCTCGGAGAACTGCATCTTGATGGAGCGGGGGAGTGGGTTCTGGTGGTGCTTCTTTATTGTCTTCGGCTGATGCAGCCGGAATCTCTGCAGTATGGACTTGAGGCCTTGGACCTTTGTGAAGCCTACGGAATGCAGACGACGCATGTGGGGTTGGAGTGGGCTGGGCCTCAAAGTTTTCATCCTCCTGAGGGCGATCCGCCCATGACTCATCTTGTGCCATTGGCGTCAGAGGACGACAAATACTGATGAGTTCGCTTGTTTCAAGCGGAGGAAGGGCTATATCATCTTGTACATTGTCTTGGTGACCAATGTCTTCAGCAGCTATGGGGTCGGCTACTGGAATATCTTCAGCTTCAGGGGCCTCTGTGGGAGCAGGCTCATGAACTGTCAGTCGTCTCTCTGCATTGGGGTGAATGACAGAGAGGGGTTCAACCATCAAGGGCTCTGTGGGAGCAGCCCGAGATTTCTTGATCTTGCGCTTCTTTTTGCTGGAGGCAGTAGGAGAGGCTTCAGAGCTCTTCCTTTTTCTGGCTTCAGCCTCTGCAGTTCTTGTCTTCTTTAGCTCTAAAGCTGTTGACCGGCTCTTTGGCTTCGAGCCAGTCGTTGCAATGGGGAAGACAATTTGAGACGCTTCTTGCCTAGGTGCCTCTGGTTCATTCACAACAGGTTGCTTCTTCTTCTTCGCGGCCATCTTGGGGTCGATGCCAGGACGCCCAAGTGCCTTGCGCTTCTCGGCCTCATTGTAGGCCTGCACACATCGTTCTGCCAGAGACTTCATCCGCTCACGCGAACCTTGAGCTTCTGCATGCTTCTTCAGAAAATTTTCCTTTAGCTCATGCAGCATTTTTTTGAAGCTCTTCACTTCCTGTACGCTGAGCCTGGCCATGTGCTTCTTGAACTGAGCCTTTTCATGATCAATTTTCTGCTTCAGCTCAACAATGCGCTGAGCAATGGCCAGTTCTGAAGCAATTGCGCCTTGGAAGGCGACGCTGAGGCCAACAGGCAGCTGCAGATTTTCGAAGCTGATGTATGGTGAGGCAAACCATTCATCGATGAAGTTGTGGATGATGGCGACATCAAAAAGAGGTAAATTGTTGAAGATTTCAGCTTCTTCTTTGCTTTTGATAAGCTGCTCTAGAGCGTCATCTCCCAGATCTTCATCACTTGATAGATCAATGGCTTCGCTGCGCAGAATGGCAGCAGCAGTGAGCTCTTTGCCTGTTTGTTTCTGGGGCTCCTTTTCCTTCTGGGGCTTGGAGACGCGGGATATATCTTCAGAATGCACACTGACTTCAGGAGGTGCAGTTTTCAATGGCTTCGCCCTTGAGATTTTTGAGGCAGGGGCCGGCTTTGAAGCTTTTGGTTTCTTCGTCTGCTTTGGCTTCGGCACAGCAGGAGCTTCATCAGACTCAGAGTCAGCTAGAGGATCATTTACGGCAGTCCCTTGGACTAAGATGTGAGTGATCAGGCCCTCAAGATTGGCAAACGGACCGATGACATTGGGTTCCGCGTCACGTGTGCCATCTGCCCTTGGTGCGGAGGGACCAGGGTTGAAGTCTAACCCAAATTTCTTCTTGTTTAGCTTCGCTGACTGTTGAGCAAACTGAAAGTTGCGCTTGAAGAGATTGTCATCACGACACCAGAGGAGTGACGACGGATGCGCATCATCAGGCTGTGGTCCTCGGACCATGCATGGGTAGAAGCCTTGAGCAATGGCTTCATCTCTGGTTCTGGGTAAGAGATTCTTGAAACGGATGTCCCCCCATGGTCTCCTGATGGCACTTTTCTCAGCATACTCCTCAGTGACGAAGCGGTATTTGAACCACTGTTCTGGCCAATAGCGTCGAATCCATTGGATTCGGGTCTTGCGCTGCCCATAGCTCTCTTCTGGATCTGTTTTGTACATTTCTGCCAAGTCTTCAGGCAGATCCTTGGAAGTTCCCTCACGTCTCTGTCTGCCCCCCTTCCTTGCTGCTGCTTCTGAAGCCATAAACTAACTTGAAAGGCTTCAAAACTTTCAAAGGCTTCAAAGGCTTTCTTTTTCTGGACCAACAGGAACTGGCTTCAGGAGAGTTTATGTGATGCTGTAGGAATTCTGAAAATGAATGCAGACTATGAGAACCGAAGGATTCTCCCACGGACATGTACCTGTGACAGCATTAAGGTGCGAGGGAAGGGGAAGAGGTCATATGCATTCTCAGAAGGTTTTGAAGATTAATCAGTTTAGAAGACATTGACCTCATCGTGCAAAGACATTCACTCATAGATAAGAAGTTGGTTCCAGATTTGTACGAACCCACAGATCAGTACAAGTGAGGAATCTAACTACTTTATGAAGCACAAGTGAATATACTAGGCATGTTATGAGATGCAGTGAGAGATCTAACTAGTGTGAAGAGAAACTTCTTATGGTAGAAAGTGACAGAACCATGAGATCAAAAGAGGCTGTAAAAAGAAGTTTTATTTACCACACTGGAACTGCTAGACGGAAGGGAGTTGATGCCGAGCAGTTCAGTCCTCCGTGCCCTAACTTGGCGACAGAAAACACCTACGGCGACGGCGGAGAGGACGATGTCCGCGGTCGGCGTGAGGACGGCGTTGGAGAGGTTGCGGCAGCGAAGCGCTTCGTCTCCGGCGTCGTCGAGTGCTAGCGGTGGCGCTAGGGTTCGTGCGAGTGTGGAAGAAGGAGATAATGACCGCGGTAAGTGTGAATTTATAGGCTTAGGGGCGGCACTGTGCTATTACACAGGTGCCCCTGGCGGTTCGCATTTGAGGAATGCGTGGCCAGTTAGCGGAAGTTTGGGGTTTGTTCCACGTCCCACGTGCGCCTAAATTGTCGGGCGGTTGTTCCTGCTTCTCCGGATTTTATGTGGAGGAATGAGCATTAAAAACGGACTTTATGGTTGTCACTATATCTTCAGCTGACAAGGACACAGTGAAGACATTCGACAGTTTCAATGGAATGCATATGACTTGGAGAGATAGAATTTGAGATAGAAAGCATAGAGAGATTAGGGTCCGATCACATTCACTTAGTTCAAAAGATTCAACCAAGAATACATAGCTATAAGTGAATGTTGTAGAGGATAGAACACTAGTATGTATATATCTACATAATCAATGTAGTGAAGATAATCATGAAGACATGTTGAGTTTGAAGCCAAACCAAATGTGAAGATATTGCAAGGTAACGCCATGAGTGAAACACTTCAAAATGGAACGTTTGGTGGTGGCGTTACCCACCGTATAGGAAGTATTAGACCCAGACACGGCGCACAATTATCGTGGCGCTCCGAAGTCAAATTCACATTAATGTATTCACACTTAGAAGGTATGTCTTCATTGATTGAAGATATACTTTACTTTGTGTGTTGCACATCTAAGTCATCAATATGCATAAGTGTTTGGATGTGTGCCTGATCATAGGACATTTGAGGATTCCAGGATATTTAGCTCACACCGTAACTTGCGAAACCTCTTCTCATCCAAGGGCTTGGTGAAGATATCTGCCAATTGCTCTTCAGTGTTGACGTGTATGATATCAATGTCTTCTTTCACAACATGATCTCTGAGAAAGTGATGATGAATTTCAATATGCTTTGTCTTCGAGTGCTAAACTGGGTTGTTGGCAATCTTGATGGTGCTTTCGTTGTCGCAGTAAAGTGGCACTTGCTTCAGATGAATGCCATAGTCCTTGAGTGTTTGCTTCATCCACAGAAGCTGAGCGCAGCAAGATCCAGCAGCAATGTATTCAGATTCAGCAGTGGAGAGAGATACACAGTTCTGCTTCTTTGAAGACCAACATACAAGTGATCGTCCCAGAAAGTGACATGTGCCTGATATAGACTTTCGATCAACCTTGTCACCAGCATAATCAGCATCCGAAAATCCAACCAAATCAAACTCTGAGCCCTTTGGGTACCATAATCCTAGAGTTGGGGTGTGAGCCAAATATCGAAGAATTCGCTTCACAGCTAAGTGATGCGACTCCTTTGGTGCCGCTTGAAATCGAGCACACATGCAAACACTAAGCATAATATCTGGCCTAGATGCACATAAATAAAGCAAAGACCCAATCATGGAGCGGTATACCTTTTGATCGAACTCTTTACCATTGTCGTCAGGACCTAGATGATGTTTGGCTGGCATTGGTGTTGTGAAGCCTTTGCAGTCTTGCATATCGAACTTCTTTAGGCAATCTTTGAGATACTTCTCTTGAGATATGAAGATGCCATTGCGTTGTTGTTGTATTTGAAGACCAAGGAAGAACTTCAACTCCCCCATCATGGACATCTGATATTGCTCTTGCATCATATATCCAAACTCTTCACTATACTTCTGATTGGTGCAGCCGAAGATAATGTCATCCACATATATTTGGCACACAAACAGTTCACCATCATATGTCTTCGTGAAAAGAGTGGGATCCAGGGAACCAGGTATGAAGCCTTTGCTCTTCAGGAAGTACTTGAGTGTGTCATACCAGGCCCTAGGGGCTTGTTTGAGGCCATATAGTGCCTTGTTGAGCTTGTATACCATGTCAGGATGTTTTGGATTTTCAAAGCCAGGCGGTTGTGCAACATACACTTCTTCTTCAATCTTGCCATTGAGAAAGGCACTTTTCACATCCATTTGATATAGAAGTATGTTATGATGATTTGCATAGGCCAGCAGTATGCGTATGGCTTCAAGCCTAGCCACAGGAGCAAATGTTTCATCGAAGTCAATGCCCTCCACTTGAGTATATCCTTGAGCAACGAGACGAGCTTTGTTTCTGACAACTTGACCATGCTCATCTTGTTTGTTGCGGTATATCCATTTAGTGCCTATAATGTTGTGCTTCCGTGGATCAGGACGCTTAACCAGTTCCCATACATTATTCAGCTCAAACTGTTGAAGCTCTTCTTGCATAGCTTGAATCCATTCAGGTTCCATAAAGGCTTCTTCAACTTTCTTGGGTTCTGATATTGATACGAATGCGAAGTGCCCACAGAAATTTGCTAGCTGAGTTGCCCTTGAACGAGTGAGTGGACCAGGTGCATTGATGCTATCAATTATTTTGTCAATCTGCACTTCATTGGCAACACGAGGATGTACAGGGCGAAGACTTTGCTCTTGCTGATCTGTGTTGTTGTTGGGAGGAATGTCTTCAGGCCTTTCAATGTCTTCATGTTGATCAGGTGCTGAGATGATAAGTTCTTCTTCAGGATGAGCTTCAGAAGGTATAATCTCTCCAGTTCCCATAAGCTTGATTGATTCACTAGCTGGAACTTCATCTAGAACATTTGGCAGTTGCTCTCTTTGTGAACCATTTGTCTCATCAAACCGCACATCCACTGTTTCAACCACTTTGTAATGGAAGAGATTGAAGACTCTGTAGGAGTGTGAATCCTTTCCATATCCAAGCATAAAGCCCTCATGTGCTTTTGGTGCAAACTTTGAGGTGTGGTGTGGGTCTTTGATCCAGCACCTTGCTCCAAATACTCTGAAGTAATTGACATTTGGCTTCTTGCCAGTTAGGAGTTCATACGATGTCTTGTTAAGAAGCTTGTGAAGATAAACACGATTGATTGTATGGCATGCATTGTCAATGGCTTCTGTCCAGAATTTTCTTGGAGTCTTGTATTCATCTAGCATTGTTCTGGCCATCTCAATGAGTGTTCTGTTCTTGCGTTCGACGACGCCGTTTTGCTGTGGCGTGTACGGAGCTGAGAATTCATGTGTGATGCCCAAGGTATCAAGATATGTATCAAGGCCAGTGTTTTTGAATTTAGTGCCATTGTCACTTCTGATGTGCTTTATCTTGGTGCCAAAATTGTTCATAGCTCGATTTGCGAAGCGTCTGAAGACATCCTGCACTTCAGTCTTGTAAAGGATTATGTGCACCCAATTATATCTAGAGTAATCATCAACAATGACAAAGCCATAGAGGCAAGCAGAAGTAGTAAAAGTTGAGTAGTGAGTGGGACCGAAAAGATCCATGTGGAGCAGTTCGAAGGGTTGTGTAGTAGTCATGATTGTCTTCGAAGGATGTTTTGCCCTTGTCATCTTCCCTGCTTCACAGGCACCGCATAAGTGATCTTTCTTGAACTTGACGCCCTCGATGCCTATGACATGCTTCTTCTTCGCAAGGGTGTGGAGGTTCCTCATGCTAGCATGCCCAAGCCTCCGATGCCAAAGCCAGCATTCTGAAGCTTTTGCAAGAAGACATACTGCAAGTTGTGGCCCTGCTGAAAAATCTACCACGTACAAATCACCCTTTCGGTACCCTTCAAACACTAGAGACTTGTCAGATTCCATTAGTACTAGGCAGCGATATTTTCCAAACATTACAATCATGTTCAAATCGCAAAGCATTGAGACAGACATTAAGTTGAAGCCAAGGGATTCAACAAGCATGACTTTATCCATGTGTTGATCCTTTGAGATTGCAGCTCTACCTAGACCCAATACCTTACTTTTACCAGTGTCAGCAAATGTGATGTGGCTCTTGTCGGATGGACGTAAGGTTGAGTCCATAAGAAGGCTTCTTTTGCCAGTCATGTGATTTGTACACCCATTGTCAATAATCCATTCTGAAGACTTTGAAGTCGCTGGTGTCGTACCCTACAGTGCAGTTAGGGGGATAGGCTTCACGAAGAGAATTGTGAAGCAAAAACATTCGACGAACCAGTGGGTTATGAAAACTTAGATCCAGATTAGGACTAATAGGGAGAGTAGCATGCGATTCAGGAACGAAGTACATAATGATGCCATTCGGGCATTTTATCTTGCGCCCTACAAGATTTTTAAGGTCCCCAGCAATAGCGTCAAAAGATTTTGTTTTTTTGCTGGAGACCTTTCCCTGCAAAAGAGAGTTAAGCTTTCTTAACCACCCACATCTTCAAGGGTGGCTTAGAAGCAATAAGTCTAAGTGCAGCATCTGAGAATTTTGGCTTTGAAGCCTTAGCAAACAGTCTAGCAGGTGGACAATAATACTCATAGGAATAAGCAGAATAATTTTTGGTCATATGAACATGACGATTCGAAGAACCGCTCTCATATTCATATGCCTGAGTATGGTTTCCCTGCAAAACATTTGCGTTAGTGTGACTTAGGTGAGTCCTTTGTTTGTATGAAGCCTTTGGACCATATGAAGCCTTTGGTCTGATGTTTGTCTTCTTTAAGTGAGGTGTCATGAAGATATTCACAGGAAGATTTTCCAGACACCTTTTCAGAACCCAGATCTTCTTCATAGGCGGTCCATTCCTGTAGTTAGTACCAATGTACCTGGCAACCACTTCACCATTTTGATTCTCAAACAGTTTATAGTTTGCATCAAAGGATTCATCAATGATAATGGGGTTAGCACAAGTGAAGCCAGATAAATTGGATGGATCTGCTGAAAGTTCCTTTGCAGCAACCCATGTGGTTTTGGGGTACTGCTCAGGTTTCCAGTAAGAGCCATCTGCATTTATTTTCCTCACGAACCCAACACCCTCTTTCCTAGGGTTTCGGTTCAGAATCTGCTTCTTGAGGACATCACATAATGTCTGATGTCCTTTAAGACTTTTGTACATCCCTGTTTCAAGCAATGTCTTCAACCTAGCATTCTCATCAGCAATAGCAGTGGTATCCTCAGCAGAGGGGTTAGTTACCACATCAACAGTTGAAGATATTGCAACAGCAGTAGCAGTGGAACATTCAGCAACATAAGTAGCATTATCACGCTCAATGCATTTAAGACATGGTGGTTCAAATCCTTCCTGAGCTGGACTGATCTGTTCGGTGCGAAGTGACTCATTCTCCTTTTGAAGATCTTCATGAGCCGCTCTCAATTTCTCAAGTTCTTGCTTCCTTTGAAGATAATCATAGGAAAGCTTTTCATGAGTTGTTGAGAGAGTATCAAGTCGATCTTCAAGTTCCTGATACTTAACGTGAAGGTTTTTTATGTCTTCAATTAAGGATTCAGATCGAGTCATTTCGGCACCCAACAGATCATCGCTTCTGTCTAACAGTTTTTGAATATGTTCCATAGCTTTCTGTTGTTCAGTTGCAATTTTAGCAAGTGTTTTGTAGCTGGGTTTTGAATCACAGTCAGAGTCATCGTCACTAGATGTTTGATAGCGAGTAGTGCGTGTGTTTACCTTGGCACCGCGTGCCATGAAGCAGTAGGTAGGAGTGGAGTCGTTCTTGTCATTTGCGTCGGTGTCGGTGATGCAGTCATTGTCTTCAGTATTAAAGATGGACTTGGCGACGTATGCTGTAGCCAGACTCGCAATGCCAGAATCAGACTCCTCCTCAGACTCCACCTCTGCCTCCTCAGATGCGGACTCCTCCTCTGAATCCATCTCCTTGCCAACAAACGCACGTGCCTTGCCAGATGAGCTCTTCTTGTGTGATGAAGACTTTGAAGAAGACTTGGAAGAAGACTTTGAGTATTTCTTCTTCTTCTTGTCGTCAGAATCATATTCCTTGCTCTTCTTCTTCCTTCTGTTCTCATTGTCCCACTGTGGACACTCAGAGATGAAGTGTCCAGTTTTCTTGCACTTGTGACATGTTTTCTTCTTGTAGTCATGAGCAGAAGCTTCATCATTCCTTGAGCTTGATCGTGAAGATTTTATGAAGCCTTTCTTCTTGGTGAATTTTTGGAACTTCTTCACTAGCATTGCAAGTTCTCTTCCAATGTCTTCAGGATCATCAGAACTGCAGTCAGATTCTTCTTCAGATGAGGAAACAGCTTTTGCCTTCAAGGCACGAGTTCGCCCATGGTTTGGACCGTAGATATCTCTTATCTCAGAAAGCTGAAACTCATGTGTGTTGAGCCTCTCAAGTATGTCAGACGGATCGAGTGTCTTGAAATCAGGACGTTCTTGAATCATCAGGGCCAGGATGTCAAACGAACTATCAAGTGATCTCAGTAGCGTCTTGACGATTTCATGTTTGGTGATCTCAGTGGAGCCGAGGGCTTGAAGCTCATTTGTGATGTCAGTGAGCCGATCAAATGTGTGCTGGACATTCTCATTGTCATTTCGCTTGAAGCGGTTGAAGAGGTTGCGAAGAACACTGATTCTTTGATCCCTCTGGGTTGAGACGCCTTCATTGACCTTGGAGAGCTAGTCCCAGACCAGCTTGGATGTCTTCAAAGCACTCACACGGTCATACTGTCCTTTTGTCAGATGACCACAGATGATATTTTTGGCAGTAGAGTCCAGTTGAGTGAACTTCTTGACATCAGCAGCAGTGACACCTTCTTCAGCCTTGGGAACGCCGTTCTCGACGACATACCATAGGTCGACGTCAATGGCTTCAAGATGCATGCGCATCTTATTCTTCCAGTAGGGATATTCAGTTCCATCGAAGACGGGGCACGCAGCGGAGACTTTGATTATCCCTGCAGTCGACATAGCTAAAACTCCAGGTGGTTAAACCGAATCACACAGAACAAGGGAGTACCTTGCTCTGATACCAATTGAAGTGCGTTATATCGACTAGAGGGGGGGTGAATAGGCGATTTTTATGAAAGTCTTCAAAACGTGGGAGTTATGAAGACAAACAGTGAAGATTATGCCTATTACTATGCAGCGGAAGTTAGATTACACTAGGCTAGCCATGGTCATGTATTCAATAGAGTGAAAGAACAATAACAAACAGCTTCAGTGTAATAAGGATTAGGTAGGAAGAAGTTATGAAGCCAATCAGATCATACATTCACGTTGTGAAGACAAAAGATAGAGCAAGCATGCAATGGCTTCACAATGAGTAATAGTAAGAAAAGGAAGTGAAGATGAAACCAGTGAATCGTTGAAGACAATTATATGTTGGACCAGTTCCAGTTGCTGTGGCAACTGTACGTCTGGTTGGAGCGGCTAGGTATTTAAACCTTAGGACACACAGTCCCGAACACCCAGTCCTGAACACACAGTTCAGGACACCAAGTCCTCACCGTATTCTCCTTGAGCTAAGGTCACTTAGTCCTCGCCCAATCACTCTGGTAAGTCTTCAAGGTAGACTCCCAAACCTTCACAAACTTCGTTCACTGGCAATCCACAATGTCTCTTGGATGCTCTGAACGCGACGCCTAACCGTCTAGAGGATTCACAGTCCTCAAGTGTAATAAGTCTTCAGATCACACAGACACGAAGACTTAAGTGATGCTCAATTTACTCTGGCTCTGGATGGTTAGGGCTTTTCTCCTCACAAGGAATTTTCTCTCAAAGGCTTCGAGGTGGGTTGCTCTCAAACGACAAAAGCCGTGCACTGAAATCTGAGCAGCCAACCGTTTATGGTTGTGGGGGTGGGCTATTTATAGCCACTTGGCAACCCGACCTGATTTGTCCGAAATGACCCTGGGTCACTAAGGAACAGACACGTGTCTCAACGGTCAGATATCGAACTCTCATGGCAACTTTACTTGGGCTACAAGTAAAGCTGACTTGTCTGGCTCTGGACAAGATTTGCTCTCATTGTCTTCACTCGAAGACATAGGTTTTTGATTTAGGCATCACTTCAGTCATTCTGACTGGTTCTCCTGGACCCCACTTAACAGTACGGTGGTTCCTATGACTCAACACAAAAGAAAAAGAACTACGAAAGATCTAATTCTTCGAGCTCCATAAGCTTCATAACGTGTCTTCTTTTGTCATAGTCTTCAATGTGAATATCTTCATATACCACCTTTGTCTTAATGTCTTCATACAATTTTAGGGGTCATCTCTGGTAGTAAAACCGAATCAATGAGGGACTTCTACCTGTGTTTTCCTGCAATTCTCACAAACACATTAGTCCCTCAACTAGGTTTGTCGTCAATACTCCAAAACCAACTAGGGGTGGCACTAGATGCACTTACAATGAGAAAATTTAACTTTCCGGTTTGCCTGGCGGATTTTTTGTGAAGGCAAAGTTTCTGAATCGGAAGAGAGAATAATTACCTCTGCAACATCCGCGTGGCTGGCTTCGGCATCATCCTGACAAATATCATCATCAAAAAGACGCATGAAAAATAAACCAAGTGAGTCAAGCTCTACCTCAAAGTCCGGATTATCCACATCATCATCAGGGGGCGGATTAGAAGATGCAGTGGTTCTTTTCCTGTGGGCAGTCTTCTTCACAGCTTTAGTCTTTTGCCGGGTTGCTCTTTCCGGTTTGTCTGGTTTTTCTGGTTTCTCCCGCGGCAGTTTTTTGCTCCAAAACGGATCATTGCCCTGATTATGCAGACACTGATATTAAACAATGACCAGACATATCAATAACAGATTCAGCAAAGAGAAAAATCAAAGTCTTACAGCTAGCGGTTTGTTGGTGGCACAGAAGGGAAGCAGGCCGGTTCTAGCGCAGACGTGTTCCGGTTCATTCAGCATCTTATTCACAGCCTCTGTGATTTCTTCATCGGAGAGCTGGATTTTTGAATGTCGCAGTGGGTCATCAACACTGTCAGTATACTCGCACATCAAATCGGAGCGCTGACTAAGGGGCAGTATGCTCCATGATATCCAACAGCGAGCGAGATCAACCCCTGTTAAACCGTTGGCCATAAAGGCTCTGAGCTTTGACAGTTGGGGAGCATATTTGCTTCTCTCCTGGGCAGTCAATCTTTGAGGAAAAGGGTGTGTATTGCTGAGCCGCTTCGGACGAAAGCCAGGCAAGGGATTCTCACCAGCAGGGGAGGTGTCTTTGCAGTAGAACCATGTCTGATTCCACTCCTTGGGGTGACTGTGCAGCTTGGCGTGAGGGTATGTGACCTCTTTTCTTTTCTGAATCGCCACGCCACCCAACTCTGTATTAGAGCCATCAGTAAACTCAGTACGGCGGTTTAGATGGAAAATGTCTCTGAACAATTCCACTGTGGGCTCCTCTTGAAAGAACACCTCACAGAGTACTTGGAAGTGACACATATTTGTAACAGAGTTGGGGCCAGTGTCTTGCGGATGAAGTTGGAAATCGGCTAAAACATCCCGGTAAAATTTAGAACCGGGCGGCTTAAAGCCCCGGGCTAAGTGATCTACGAAAACAACAACCTCTCCTTCTCGAGGTGTGGGAGGGCATTCTTTGCCAGGAGCCCTCCAATGGATGGTATCTTTGCTGCCTTAAGCACCAATCAGGACTAAATCGTCCAATTGATCCTCTGTGACGCGAGAAGGAACCCAATTGCACTCATATACTTGCTTGTCCATGATGGAATCTGCAAGGTAGAAGATCCCGGTTCAAAAATGCATTTGATCAAGGTACGTTGGTATGTGCACTGTTAAACCGGAGACAGAACTATCTGAACCGGAGTTTCATGAAGCAACCAACATCTGGCGGTTCAATAAGGGGACTAATGGCATATACCGGTTTGGAAAATTTTCTATAAGGTTAAACCGCCTGATCTAAGCATTGAAAAGCTGAGATTGCGGATGGACAAGTACGCAGAAACATATTTCACAAGATTTCTTTACAGCATTGGATCTGAAGCAAGTTCAGAAAAAAAAATGCTTAGAGGTTCAAAGGAGCAGTACCGAACCAATGAGCAAAACGTTCATATAGATCTATGGTTTGAGATGCATAAGTGAAGGCGAAGGTCAAACAAACTATCATTGCACAGAGTAAAGATTTGCGGATTCATCTAAAGATCTATCGTATGAGCAAGATGCAGACGATGAACACTGAAGAACTGCGAAACCCTAGGCCAGATCTACGGGGGAAAGGATAGAAGGTTTACCAGAGCTGAGGAAGATGCGGAAGGTTGCCGCGATGTTCTGGTGCGCTCAGGTTGATGCAACGGCCAAGGATGAGGCAGAGGTCGATGGCGGCGGCGGAGCTCCGAGGCTGGCGACGCGAGGAAGACGAAGAAGGCACAGAAGGAGAAAAGAAATGACCCTTCGGTCCTATTTATAAGGCGAAAGAACACGAGTCACGCGCGACAATCAAGGGGCCACAAAACGGAGCCGTCGCCTCGATTTCCGCCGATCTATTAAACAAAGAAGCATAATGGATAGCTTCGTTATGACAGGTGACGTCACTCCGGTTTACAGCAGTCAGAGAAGATGACATCATGGCGGTTTAACAATTTATAAAAAGATGTTGAAGATGAAGCTTTTATTAAAGGATTGACATGAACCCGTTCAAATCAATCTGGGGCCTAATGTTGGGGATATTACTACTGGGCGTAAACCGGCCTATCTGGGCTGGGTTAACTTCGTCAGTAGTTAAGTATGTTAAAGCCCAAGAAGACAGAGGAGGGTTCAAGGCCCATGGTCGGTTCAAGGCCTGTAGCCGTAAATCGGCGTTAGTAGTTAACCTGTATTGTAAGTTAGGAATAAGTAGAGACCAAACCGGACACATCTATGAGCCGGTATTGGGACTCCGTAAGCCGACGGGAGTCACCCGTGTATATAAGGGGACGACCCGGCGGCGGTTCAAGGACAACAGACAACAACTCGAGACATAGGCGAAGCTTGTTTGCTCCCTAGTCATCGAAACCCCATCAATTCCATAACAACTAGACGTAGGCTTTTACCTTCATCGAAGGGGCCGAACTAGTATAAACTCTCTTGCGTCCTTGTGTCCGCCTTAACCCCTTCAAGCTAACCCGTCGCGATGGCTCCACGACTAAGTCCTTTCTCTAGGACATCTGCCGTGACAAAACCACGACACCAGCCACCCGTGCTTGTGCCTGGAGAGCTCCCTTGGCCCGCCATGGCCAAAAGGACCAAGCTCTGTTGCCATGTTTGCACTTTTGGACTGAACCCCTAACCTCACATGAACATCCAGCCACCCAGTCTGCCATGTTTGCCAAGCACAGCACAAGCACGAAGGCCAAGCATGCACGCGTAGCACACTCAAGGTCTGAGCATACTCGACGAACGGTTCACCGGCCTCGGTGCGGCAGGCTCAACGACCCGCGTCGACGTCGCCAGCGCCAGTGATCTCGACTTCTTTTTTGCGTCAGTCCCGCGCCCGCCGGCCTCGTTTCCCCCATCGCCTCCCTCCCGCCGGCGCGCGTGGCGAACGCGGCGAGGCAGCTCGAGGCGCCCATCGGAGCTGGGCAGGAGCGATGCCATATTCACCATGAGGACGCACCTTGGGCACCTCTCCTGAGCCCCGGCGACCGCACACTTGGCTATGATCTCCGCGGCGCTAGCGCCAACAACCTCAACCTGGATGAATGGTCAGAGCCACTACTTGCCCGACGCGATATGCTTGCTCATCAAGAACATTGCATCGCGGGGCACAAGTCAACAACCTATAGTCAAAACCAGCTGCAATCCTTCCCAAAAACACCCGAGGGGCTTATTGATCCGGTATTGCAGGTTTTTTTTTTTTTGGGGGGGGGGGGGGTGTGATTTAACCGGTTTTAGACTTTTGGGGGAATTTGATCCAGCTAGATGGATTTGAGGGGGGGGGGGGGGGGGGGGGGGGGGTTATACTTTCTTCTTTCCTAAATGATAAGTGGCACTCGTCAGGATTCTTGGACTTGGGCCCAAACGCTTTGTCCGCTGACCATCTCACTACACTAATATTGATGCATAGGGCTTGACACGTCATCTTCATGAATCGTTCGATACAAAGGTCGACCGAACCGAACACATCGTCCCACCAGTCCAACACTCCTCTTTCTCCTCTATCTACTCCTCAATCCCCATTGTTTGATCCCATCTACTAATACACTGGCGAGCCGCGGTGGCCGGTGTGACCACGGCGGCGAGCAGTTTGGTGGCGGGTTCAATCCGGACGAGGATGGGGAGGCTACCGCCATGGGGCTCTGCGGTCGGACAACGCCTCTGCTACGCGAGGGGCCCCGTGTTGCCGGGAGAGCCACGCCTGCGCGTGCGATGTCCCGTGTGCGATGGTGGCTCCGGGCGAGGGCTGGACAAGGCAGGCGCGGGTGGACGTGGAGGCCGCCTTCATCCCGGCGAGATGCAGTTTCGCCGCCGCCGTACGTCGTAGAGCTGCAGGCGCTCATCGACGAGTGCCTCCGTGCTTTTCTTTTTTGCTTCTCCTCCTTGCTCATATCCAGGCGCCGGCGGCCAGAGATGGCTCGCGCCGACGCCACGATGGCTCTGCTCGGGGGCGCCCCTATGACTGTGTTCCTAATCTGCAACCCTACAGCAGTATCAGCAAGAGGAGCAAGCCGAAGGCGTGGAGCAATTCTTCGATCATGTACATCATATTTCATCTCAATGCTTAAATCCGGAAAATCCATCAGCGAAGAGCTTTTTAGAGTGAGCAGTGCTTTGACTCCTATGTCATTCCCCGTCAATGCTTATCAGTCATCCCGTGCATAACTGCCTGTTAAGAACATTCACGTAATGGCAATTCCACATTAATTTGTTCAATCCCATGGCAAATTTCTAATAAAATGTATCCTTAATCACGTCAATTTCTGTACACGGTAAATGATGGACATGACAATTACACATTATTTTTTTGTTCAAAGTTCATGGAACTCGTTTATACTTTGGCAAATTCGTATCTCGTCGCACGGAAAATTCTACAACAAAAATGGTGGCCATGTCTCTTGGTATATACTAGCAAATTTTACAACAAAACCTTTTTCTATGCTTTTAACATGGCAAAAATTGTTAGTGAATTTGCCACGAGCAAATTCTCTTGATGTCCCACGGCAAATCTCCTTCAAGTTTATGCCGGGCGGAAAAGGTGAGCGTCCAGGGCACTTACGGTTTTGTGTGTCTGACATAGTGGCCCTGACTGAAAATGCTCCGCTGGACTCGGTGGGCAGGCATTCCTAGCAATCGTCTACATATAGTTGGCCCCACAAACTATAGTCTTCTGCCGTTTCCCTGCCGCTTTTCGGGTCAACTTTGCCGTCCTCCACGAGAGCACGCACCTGGTCGTTGCCGTCTCCTGCCAGTGTCTTGACAGCGCCGTGCGTGCTGCCGTCGCGCTCGAGCGCGTGGGCGCTGCCGCCCGCTGGCAAGCGGCTCCGTCGTCCACACCTCAGGCAGTTTGTGCTGCAGCGTCCATGGCCACCACACAGAGAGCACGGGAAGACGGGCATCTAACCGTAGAGGTTGGTCATAAGATCTTCGTCACCAAAAAATGCTGCACGCACCACCGAGGGTGTGTAGGTCTGCATGCATGTTGCCGTGTCGTTAGCGACGACATCCTCCGCGAACGCATGGCCGTCCGGAGCGACGGGAGGACGACCTCGACTTCCTTCGCTTGGCGCCGTCCGCCGAGCTGCGCTCATCCGCGAGCGCACCATCGCTCTCTACGGGCACGCCGTCGTGCAGGTTGACGACGTCGTCCGCAAGCGCCCTGCAGGACGCCGGCCTCCACGGGCACGCTGTCGTGCAGGTTGACTGTTGGGACGAACCCCGGACCAGCCTCTCTCTCACTCGCTCAGACAAAGATGAAAGAAGAACCACACTATTTTTTTTCCCGGTGCACAAATGCCTCGCCGTACGAACGACGCTTTTTTCTCTGAGCTCGAACTCTGGCTCGGCATATATCGGCACCAAATACACACGGGAGACCTACTGGAGACTACAACTCTCCTAACTTCTCTCCGGACACACACGCACTAACCATTGGAGACTAGTACTGGAGACTACATCTCTTCTTATGGCTACCGCGCCTCTCTACACAGCACCACAATGGTTTGAATCGAAGTACAGAGTACCCACCACCGTGCTCGGCCACTAACCAACTAACTGAGGCAGCACTTGCGCAATCAACAACCATGCATGCACTAACAACCACGCACCGCACGACCCAGCCAAGGGTGCACAACTCGCAGCTTCAGTTTGTTGCCAGCTCCGCGCGGACGACTCGAAGACTCCACTCACCACGGCCACGGGCGCGGACACACCGGCGTCCGGACTCGATCAACACGTGCACATGCTGACCACCGCCGTGGCGTAGCTTAGGCCAACTCCATCGCGCGACCCTATCCTGTCCGCCCCCGTTCGTTTGAGGTAAAACGAACAAACGAGACGGCCTAGCGCGCGGGCGCAAACGGATTTTTGTCCGCTTTCGACCCATCCCCGGCCCAAGTTTGCGCCGGTTTTGGGGTGAAACGGACAGCGCGCAGATGGGCGGGACGCGCGCGCTTGTCCTTCTCTGGCCCGCCTGTCGGTGGGAGAAACCAAAACCCACCCACGCCCATTTGCCGCCATTTCCCCCAAACCCTTCCACGTCCCTCCCGCCGCCCCTCTCACCCCCGGCCATGGCCGACGCCCCGTCGAGTTCCGGCGGCCTGGCCGTCGACCAGCCCACAAAGGTGAAGAAGAAGGCGCCAAGGAAGCCGTGGTCGGAGTGCACGCCGGAGGAGATCGCCAAGTTGGACGCGGAATCGGCGAAGAGGAGGGAACGGAGAGCGGCCGTCAAGGTCAATGCCGCCGCGGCCAAGTTCGCCGCCCAACGTGAGGAGCTGGAGGCCGCGCGGCGCAAGGCCGCTGCCGACGAGAAGGAGGTCCTCGTCAACAAAGCACACGCCATCCTCATGCTTGGCGGCATGGGCTGTCCGGCCGGGTTCCCTGCAGCGGTCGTCGGCCCGGCGAGCACAGGCTCATTGGTCGCCCGGCCTACGCACTGCCAATTGCCGACGTCGTGCGCCGCGCCCATGTCGCCCGGCTTTCCTCCGCCAAGGCACGACGGCCAGACCCGTTTCTCGGCGTCGCCGGACGTGGGCTTGTTCGCGCCGTCCACACCGCGCCCCGCGACCGTCATCGACCTCAACGTCACGCCTGGGTCCAGCAGCGGCGGGCGGCCGTCCGTCGAGATGCAAAAAAAGCAGGCACGGGCACCATGCCGACCCCCCGCGTCTTGTTTGACGGAATGCCAACCCCAACGCCAACGGTCGACGACCCCTTCTACAGCCAGTACATGGAGGACGTGATCTTCGAGAGTGGGCATGGCCGTGCCTACGACCCCGAGGAGACCCAAAGTCAGGATGGCCGCGCCGAGTACGTGCCCGATGAAGAGGCCGACGACCGTGCTGACTACGACCATGATGACTCGTGGCATGAAGATGATGACATCTATGTCGAAGGTGATGAAGAAGAAGGCAATGACGTTGATATTAGTGGCGAGCCATTGTTCATCGACGAGCTCACCCAAAGAGCGGAAGCACAAAAGAAGAGGAAGAGCATTCGCACGGGTTCATACACACAAGTGAAGGAAATATGCCCTAGAGGCAATTATAAAGTTATTATTTATTTCCTTATATCATGATAAATGTGTTATTATTCATGCTAGAATTGTATTAACCCGAAACATAATACATGTGTGAATACATAGACAAACAGAGTGTCACTAGTATGCCTCTACTTGACTAGCTCGTTGATCAAAGATGGTTATGTTTCCTAACCATAGACATGAGTTGTCATTTGATTAACGGGATCACATCATTAGGAGAATGATGTGATTGACTTGACCCATTCCGTTAGCATAGCACTTGATCGTTTAGTTTATTGCTATTGCTTTCTTCATTATTTATACATGTTCCTGTGACTATGAGATTATGCAACTCCCGTTTACCGGAGGAACACTTTGTGTGCTACCAAACGTCATAACGTAACTGGGTGATTATAAAGGTGCTCTGTAGGTGTCTCCGAAGGTACTTGTTGGGTTGGCGTATTTCGAGATTAGGATTTGTCACTCCGATTATCGGAGAGGTATCTCTGGGCCCTCTCGGTAATGCACATCACTTAAGCCTTGCAAGCATTGCAACTAATAAGTTAGTTGCGGGATGATGTATTACGGAACGAGTAAAGAGACTTGCCGGTAACGAGATTGAACTAGGTATTGAGATACCGACGATCGAATCTCGGGCAAGTAACATACCGATGACAAAGGGAACAACATATGTTGTTATGCGGTCTGACCGATAAAGATCTTCGTAGAATATGTAGGAGCCAATATGAGCATCCAGGTTCCGCTATTGGTTATTGACCGGAGACATGTCTCGGTCATGTCTACATAGTTCTCGAACCCGTAGGGTCCGCACGCTTAAAGTTTTGGTGATGATTATATTATGAGTTTATGTGATTTGATGTACCGAAGGTAGTTCGGAGTCCCGGATAAGATCGGGGACATGACGAGGAGTCTTGAGATGGTTGAGACGTAAAGATCGATATATTGGACGACTATATTCGGACATTGGAAAGGTTCCGTGTGATTCGGGTATTTTCGGGGATACCGGAGAGTTACGGGAATATGAGGAAGAAGTAATGGGCCTCATGGGCCAAGTAGTGGAAGAGAGGAGGCAGGGCGCGCGGTCCCCCTAGCCCAAACCGAATTGGACTAGGGGGCCGGCCCCCTTTCCTCCTTTTCCTCCTTCTCCTTCCTTCTCCTTCTCCTCCTTCCTTTCCTCCTCCTAGTAGGAGTAGGAAAGGGGAGTCCTACTCCTACTAGGAGGAGGACTCCTCCTCCTGGCGCGCCCATAGAGGGCCGGCTGGCCTCCCCCTTGCTCCTTTATATACAGGGGCAGGGGGGGACCTCTAGACACACAAGTTGATCAGTTGATCTCTCCCAACCGTGTGCGGTGCCCCCCCACCATATTCCACCTCGGTCATATCGTAGCGGTGCTTAGGCGAAGCCCTGCGTCGGTAGCAACATCATCACCGTCACCACGCCGTTGTGCTGACGGAACTCTTCCGTGAAGCTCTGCTGGATCGGAGTTCGCGGGACGTCATCGAGCTGAACGTGTGCTGAACTCAAAGGTGCCGTGCGTTCGGTACTTGGATCGGTCGGATCGTGAAGACGTATGACTACATCAACCGCGTTGTGCTAACACTTCCGCTTTCGGTCTACGTGGGTACGTGGACAACACTCTCTCCTCTCGTTGCTATGCATCACCATGATCTTGCGTGTGCGTAGGAATTTTTTTGAAATTACTACGTTCCCCAACAGTGGCATCCGAGCCAGGTTTTATGCGTTAATGTTGTGCACGAGTAGAACACAAGTGAGTTGTGGGCGATATAAGTCATACTGCTTACCAGCATGTCATACTTTGGTTCAGCGGTATTGTTGGATGAAGCGGCCCGGACCGACATTACGCGTACGCTTACGCGAGACTGGTTCTACCGACGTGCTTTGCACACAGGTGGCACACCGGGTGTCAGTTTCTCCAATTTTAGTTGAACCAAGTGTGGCTACGCCCGGTCCTTACGAAGGTTAAAACAACACCAACTTGACAAACTATCGTTGTGGTTTTGATGCGTAGGTAAGAACAGTTCTTGCTTAAGCCTGTAGCAGCCACGTAAAACTTGCAACAACAAAGTAAGGACGTCTAACTTGTTTTTGCAGGGCATGTTGTGATGTGATATGGTCAAGACATGATGCTAAATTTTATTGTATGAGATGATCATGTTTTTGTAACCGAGTTATCGGCAACTGGCAGGAGCCATATGGTTGTCGCTTTATTGTATGCAATGCAATTGCGCTGTAATGCTTTACTTTATCACTAAGCGGTAGCGATAGTCGTGGAAGCATAAGATTGGCGAGACGACAACGATGCTACGATGGTGATCAAGGTGTCACGCCGGTGACGATGGTAATCATGACGGTGGTTCAGAGATGGAGATCACAAGCACAAAATGATGATGGCCATACCATATCACTTATATTGATTGCATGTGATGTTTATCTTTTATGCATCTTATCTTGCTTTGATTGACGGTAGCATTATAAGATGATCTCTCACTAAATTTCAAGATAAAAGTGTTCTCCCTGAGTATGCACCGTTGCCAAAGTTCGTCCTGCCCAGACACCACGTGATGATCAGGTGTGATAAGCTCTACGTCCATCTACAACGGGTGCAAGCCAGTTTTGCACACGCAGGATACTCAGGTTAAACTTGACGAGCCTAGCATATGCAGATATGGCCTCGGAACACTGAGACTGAAAGGTCGAGCGTGAATCATATAGTAGATATGATCAACATAGTGATGTTCACCATTGAAAACTACTCCATTTCACGTGATGATCGGTTATGGTTTAGTTGAGTTGGATCACGTGATCACTTAGATGATTAGAGGGATGTCTATCTAAGTGGGAGTTTTTTAAGTAATATGATTAACTGAACTTCAATTTATCATGAACTTAGTCCTGGTAGTATTAGCATATCTATGTTGTAGATCAATAGCTCGCGATGTTGCTCCCCGTTTAATTTTTATATGTTTCTAGAGAAAACTAAGTTGAAAAATGTTAGTAGCAATGATGCGGATTGGATCCGTGATCTGAGGATTATCCTCATTGCTGCACAGAAGAATTATGTCCTTGATGCACCGCTAGGTGACAAACCTATTGCAGGAGCAGATGCAGACGTTATGAACGTTTGGCTAGCTCAATATAATGACTACTTGATAGTTTAGTGCACCATGCTTAACAACTTAGAATCAGGATTTCAAAGACGTTTTGAACGTCATGGACCATATGAGATGTTCCAGGAGTTGAAATTAATATTTCAAGCAAATACCCAAGTTGAGAGATATGAAGTATCCAACAAGTTCTATAGCTAAAAGATGGAGGAGAATAGCTCAAGCAGTGAGCATGTGCTCAGATTGTCTGGGTACTACAATCGCTTGAATCAAGTGGGAGTTAATCTTCCAGATAAAATAGTGATTGACAGAATTCTCTAGTCACCATCACCAAGTTAGTAGAACTTCGTGATGAACTATAATATGCAAGGGATAACATAAACGATTCCCAAGCTCTTCGTGATGCTGAAATCGACGAAGGTAGAAATCAAGAAAAGCATCAAGTGTTGATGGTAAAAAAACCACTAGTTTCAAGTAAAGGGACAAAGGGCGGAAAGGGGAACTTCAAGAAGAACAGCAAGCAAGTTGCTGCTCAAGTGAAAAACCCAACTCTGGACCTAAGCCCGAAACTGAGTGCTTCTACTGCAAAGGGATTGGTCACTGGAAGCAGAACTACCCCAAGTAATTGGCGGATAAGAAGGATGGCAAAGTGAACATATGTATATTTGATATATATGTTATTGATGTGTACTTTACTAGTGTCTATAGCAACCCCTCAGTATTTGATACTAGTTCAGTTGCTAAGAGTAGTAACTCGAAACGGGAGTTGCAGAATGAACAGAGACTAGTTAAGGGTGAAGTGACGATGTGTGTTGGAAGTGGTTTCAAGATTGATATGATCATCATCGCACACTCCCTATACTTTCGGGATTAGTGTTGAACCTAAATAAGTGTTATTTGGTGTTTGCATTGAGCATGAATATGATTTGATCATGTTTATTGCAATACGGTTATTCATTTAAGTAAGAGAATAAATTGTTGTTCTGTTTACATATATGGTTACACACCCAATGAAAATGGTTCGTTGGATCTCGATCGTAGTGATACACATATTCATAATATTGAAACCAAAAGATGCAAAGTTAATAATGATAGTGCAACTTATTTGTGGCACTGCCGTTTAGGTCATATTGGTGTAAAGCGCATGAAGAAACTCCATGCTGATGGACTTTTGGAATCACTTGATTATGAATCAGTTGATGCTTGCGAACCATGCCTCATGGGTAAGATGACTAAGACTCCATTCTCCGGAACAATGCAGCAAGCAACAGATTTGTTGGAAATCATGCATACTGATGTATATGATCCGATGAATATTGAAGCTCGCGGCAGGTATCATTATTTTCTGATCTTCACAGATGATTTGAGCAGATATGAGTATATCTACTTGATGAAACACAAGTCTGAAATATTTGAAAAGTTCAAAGAATTTCAGAGTGAAGTGGAGAATCATCTTAACAAAAATAAAAATTTCTACATATGATCGCAGAAGTAAAAAAATTTGAGTTACGAGTTTGGCCTTCAGTTAAAACAATGTGAAATAGTTTCACTACTCACGCCACCTAGAACACCACACTGTAATGGTGTGTTCGAACGTCGTAATCGTACTTTACTTGATATGGTGCGATCTATGATGTCTCTTACAGATTTACCGCTATCGTTTTGGGGTTATGCATTAGAGATAGCTACATTCATGTTAAAAAGGGCACCATCTAAATCCATTGAGGTGACACCGTATGAACTGTGGTTTGGCAAGAAACCAAAGTTGTCGTTTTTTAAAGTTTGAGGTTGCAATGCTTATGTGAAAAAGTTTCAACTTGATAAGCTAAAACCCAAATCGAAGAAGTGCGTCTTCATAGGATACCCAAAAGAAAATGTTGGGCACACCTTCTATCACAGATCCAAAGGCAAGTTATTCATTGCTGAGAATGGATCCTTTCTAGAGAAGGAGTTTCTCTCGAAAGAAGTGAGTGGGAGGAAAGTAGAACTTGATGAGGTAACTATACCTACTCCCTTATTGGAAAGTAGTTCATCACAGAAATCTGTTTCTGTGACTACTAGAACGATTAGTGAGGAAGCTAATGATGATAATCATGTAACTTCAGATCAAGTTACTACCGAACCAAAGTGAGATCCGCACCAGAGTGGTACGGTAATCATGTTCTGGAGGTCATGTTACTTGACCATGACGAACCTACAAACTATGAGGAAGCGATGACGAGCCCAGATTCCGCGAAATGGCTCGAGGCCATGAAATCTGAGATGAGATCCATGTATAAGAACAAAGTATGGACTTTGATTGACTTTCCCAAAGATCGGCGAGCCATTGAGATTAAATGGATCTTCAAGAGGAAGACGGACGTTGATAGTAGTGTTACTATCTACAAAGCTAGAATTGTCGCAAAAGGTTTTCGACAAAGTTCAAGGTGTTGACTACGATGAGAGTTTCTCACTCGTATCTATGCTTAAGTCTGTCCGAATCATGTTAGCAATTGCCGCATTTTATGAAATCTGGCAAATGGATAAACAAAACTGCATTCCTTAATGGATTTATTAAAGAAGAGTTGTATATGATGTAACCAGAAGGTTTTGTCAATCCTAAAGGTACTAACAAAATATGCAAGCTCCAGCGATCCATCTATGGACTGGTGCAAGCATCTCGGAGTTGGAATATGCGCTTTGATAAGTTGATCAAAGCATATAGTTTTATACAGACTTGCGGTGAAGCCTGTATTTATAAGAAAGTGAGTGGGAGCACTACAACATTTCTAATAAGTATATGTGAATGACATATTGTTGATCGGAGATAATGTAGAATTATTCTTCAAAGCATAAAGGAATGTTTGAAAGGAGTTTTTCAAAGAAAGACCTCGGTGAAGCTGCTTACATATTGAGCATCAAGATCTATAGAGATAGATCAAGACGCTTGATAAGTTTTTCAATGAGTACATACCTTGACAAGTTTTTGAAGTAGTTCAAAATGGAACAGTCAAAGAAAGAGTTCTTGCCTGTGTTACAAGGTGTGAAACTGAGTAAGACTCAAAACCCGACCACGACAGAAGATAGAGAGAGAATGAAAGTCATTCCCTATGCCTTAGCCATAGGTTCTATAAAGTATGCCATGCTATGTACCAGACCTATTGTATACCCTGCCCTGTGTTTGGCAAGGGAGTACAATAGTGATCTAGGAGTAGATCACTGGACATTGGTCAAAATTATCCTTAGTGGAATAAGGATATGTTTCTCGATTATGGAGGTGACAAAAGGTTCGTCGTAAAGGGTTACGTCGATGCAAGTTTTGACACTGATCCAGATGACTCAAAGTCTCAATCTGAACACATATTGAAAGTGGGAGCAATTAGCTAAAGTAGCTCCGTGCAGAACATTGTTGACATAGAAATTTGCAAAATACTTACGGATCTGAATGTGGCAGACCCGTTGACTAAACTTCTCTCACAAGCAAAACATGATCACACCTTAGTACTCTTTGGGTGTTAATCACATAACAATGTGAACTAGATTATTGACTCTAGTAAACCCTTTGGGTGTTGGTCGCATGTCGATGTGAACTATGGGTGTTAATCACATGGTGATGTGAACTATTGGTATTAAATCACATGGCGATGTGAACTAGATTATTGACTCTAGTGCAAGTGGGAGACTGAAGGAAATATGCCCTAGAGGCAATTATAAAGTTATTATTTATTTCCTTATATCATGATAAATGTTTATTATTCATGCTAGAATTGTATTAACCGGAAACATAATACATGTGTGAATACATAGACAAACAGAGTGTCACTAGTATGCCTCTACTTGACTAGCTCGTTGATCAAAGATGGTTATGTTTCCTAACCATAGACATGAGTTGTCATTTGATTAACGGGATCACATCATTAGGAGAATGATGTGATTGACTTGACCCATTCCGTTAGCATATCACTTGATCGTTTAGTTTATTGCTATTGCTTTCTTTATGACTTATACATGTTCCTATGACTATGAGATTATGCAACTCCCGTTTACCGGAGGAACACTTTGTGTGCTACCAAACGTCACAACGTAACTGGGTGATTATAAAGGTGCTCTACAGATGTCTCCGAAGGTACTTGTTGGGTTGGCGTATTTCGAGATTAGGATTTGTCACTCCGATTGTCGGAGAGGTATCTCTGGGCCCTCTCGGTAATGCACATCACTTAAGCCTTGCAAGCATTGTAACTAATAAGTTAGTTGCGGGATGATGTATTACGGAACGATTAAAGAGACTTGCCGGTAACGAGATTGAACTAGGTATTGAGATACCGACGATCGAATCTCGGGCAAGTAACATACCGATGACAAAGGGAACAACGTATGTTGTTATGCGGTCTGACCGATAAAGATCTTCGTAGAATATGTAGGAGCCAATATGAGCATCCAGGTTCCGCTATTAGTTATTGACCGGAGACATGTCTCGGTCATGTCTACATAGTTCTCGAACCCGTAGGGTCCGCACGCTTAAAGTTTCGGTGACGATTATATTATGAGTCTATGTGATTTGATGTATCAAAGGTAGTTCAGAGTCCCGGATGAGATCGGGGACATGAAGAGGAGTCTCGAAATGGTCGAGACGTAAAGATCGATATATTGGACGACTATATTCGGACATCGGAAAGGTTACGTATGATTCGGGTATTTTCAGGGGTACCGGGAAGTTATGGGAATACGAGGAAGAAGTAATGGGCCTCATGGGCCAAGTAGTGGAAGAGATGAGGCAGGGCGCGCGCCCCCCTAGCCCAAACTGAATTGGACTAGGGGGCCGGCCCCCCTTTCCTCCTTTTCCTCCTTCTCCTTCCTTCTCCTTCCTTCTCCTTCTCCTCCTTCCTTTCCTCCTCCTGGCGCGCCCATAGAGGGCCGGCCGGCCTCCCCCTTGCTCCATTATATACAGGGGCAGGGGGCACCTCTAGACACACAAGTTGATCAGTTGATCTCTCCCAGCCGTGTGCGGTGCCCCCCTTCACCATATTCCACCTCGGTCATATCGTAGTGGTGCTTAGGCGAAGCCCTGCGTCGGTACCAACATCATCACCGTCACCACGCCATCGTGCTGACGGAACTCTCCCGTGAAGCTCTGCTGGATCAGAGTTCGCGGGACGTCATCGAGCTGAACGTGTGCTGAACTCGGAGGTGCCGTGCGTTCGGTACTTGGATCGGTCGGATCGTGAAGACGTACGACTACATCAACCGCGTTGTGCTAACACTTCCGCTTTCGGTCTACGAGGGTACGTGGACAACACTCTCTCCTCTCGTTGCTATGCATCACCATGATCTTGCGTGTGCGTATGAATTTTTTTGAAATTACTACGTTCCCCAACAGCAAGATGAGGACAAGTTGATTTGCCAAGCTTGGATGGAGATTAGCCAAGATCCGAGGACCGGCGCGCAACAAAAGGGCATTGTTTTTTGGACGAGAGTCCACAAAACATTCCATGAAAGGAAGATGTTTGAGCCCTACCAATTTACAAGCAACCATGGCATCGGCTCGATTCAAAAGAGATGGTTGTTCATCCAACAAGAGTGCAACAAGTATTGCGCCGCATTAGAGGGCGTTGAAGCACGGCCCGTGAGTGGTCTCGGCGTTGGGGACATGGTATGCTCTCCTCTTCGTAGCCCTTTCCTTGCTACGGCCATGACACTTTGGCCGTGTATATGTTTGCATGTTCACTTGTTGTTGATCATGTGATTTAGGCATTTCAATCTTTGGAGGCATTCAAGGCCCGGCACAATGACAAGACATTCACTCTTACGCATTGTTGGACGATTATCAACAATTGCCCTAAGTTCAAGGACCAATACCGTGAACTACAAAGGAAGAGAGGACTAAAGACGGCCAAGTACGCCAGAGGTGGAGATGGCGAGGCCTTGAAGAGGCCGAGGGGCAAGACCAACTCCAAGGTTGATGACATACGTGATGCCTCATCCATGGCATTGCATGACACTTTGCATGGCATGATGTCCCAAAAGGATGTGAGGGACGAGAAGAAGCGGCAAAGCAAGGAGGAGCAAATGAAGCAATACCTAGACCTTCAAACAAAGAAGCTTGAGATGGAGGAGGCGGCCAAGAGGAGGAAGATCGACATGAAGGAGGCGGCTCGGCAAAGGCAGCTCGACATCGAGGCCGACAACGTCAAGGCCAGGCAGAGGCAGCTCGACATCGAGGCCACGAACGCCGCCACCAAAGCGAAGGAGGTGGCCCTTGCGATCATGAGCGTGGACTTGTCGAAGATGAGCGACAAGACGAGTGCCTGGTTCGAGGCCAAGCAGAAGGAGATGCTCGAAGCTGAAGGCCTGAACTAGGTCGTCCGATCGGCCGTGGCCGTTCTTTTTGGAGGCTGGCATGGGTGCCGCCCGCCCGCTGGGCCGCTGACTGTGTGCCAGCCAGAAAACATTCATTTTGGTGGCCGGCTGTGTTGTCGGCCGCTGGCTGTGTTGCCGGCGAGGACAACTAATCATTTTGAAGGCTGGCTGTGTTGCCGGCCGCTGGCTGATGCCGACGATGGACATGTAGGCCGCTGACTCTGTTGCCGGCGTGATGAACCGGGGCCGCTGGCCTGAACTAGGGCTTGGCATTTGAAACGTTGCTACTGGTTTTCTAAATAGACGCGGACAGGATGGGGCAAATGGATGCGACCGCACGCTGGGTGCACGACCACCGCATCCCAGGACACGCCCGGACACGATCCCAAATCGCTACCCAAACGGACAAAATCCGGACAAAACAAACGTCCGTTTGAGGTTACACGGTGAAGTTGGCCTTACTCCTAAATTAACGACGTCGTCCGTGAGTGCCCTACGTTGTCGTGCAGGTCGACGACGTCGTCCGCGAGCGCCCTCCACGTGCAGGAGGATGACGCCGTCCGCGAGCACGCAGTCGGCCTGCAGGACGCTGCCCTCCGTGGGAACGCTGTCGTGCGGATGGACGAGGCCGTCCACAAGCGCGCCGTTGTCCGGGACACCGCTGTCAGTGAGCATGCTTTCCTCCACAAGCAGGGTACCATTCACAAGCTCGATGACTTCTAGAGGCTGGCTGTTTTACTACAAGTGGCTAAGATCCGTGAGGATGAGCATGACAGGGAAGAGGAGAGGCGGATGGAGATGTAGAAGGCGAAGAGATAGGAGGAAGAGGCGTATGCACTGGTATCAGAAAGAGGGAGAGAAAGCACCACATGCCTGCCTTGCCGCGAGTGGACCTGACCTGAAGCTCATAGACTGAAACAGTGTAGCTTCTCCCAAAGCCCTTTTTTTTTGCGAGGGTCCCAAAGCCAAATAGCAAGAAGCATAGATTGGTTACTGATTGACGCGGGTGCGGCGCCATTGATCGCTACCTCTCAGCACTGTCGCACATGCTTTCACCAGACCTACTAACATGAGTAGTAGGACCGAAGCATTACAAGTTTACGAACTCACTTGCCTGTCTAAGCAATCAGCCCTTTGTAAAGTTTATTAATCAGCAAGCAGCTCTTATCCATTTTCTAGCCCTACGCTCCAGAATTCTAACCTACACTAGTTCAGCTTATATTGACAATCTTCTGGTAAAAGGAAAGAAAGATAGGATACACAACAAGGTTTTTAATTTCCGAAACAAAATAATTTCAGACCCCACTGAAATATGCAATTTCGGATTTTGAGTTTCAAATTTCACTTAATTTTATTGAATTCTGACATAACTTAAATTTATTTTCAACTCAGTTTGAAAATGCCTCGATATTTCAGGGTTAAAATATTTTAGACCCCACTGAAATATGTGAAATTTTATTGAAATTTTTAACTCTGATACACAAAGACACATAACAGAACATGTAACGGACGCTGCTAGCCGAGCGCAGCGGAGCACGTAGTTCACTTTATTGCGCAAGGCAAGTTTATTTTTCAAGACAATGTCAAACTTTTTTTATTATGGACCATGGCAAAATCGCTTTATGTATTTCACTTCATGACCATGGCAAATTTGCGCAGGTTCCACTTTATTCTCCTAGAGATTAAACTTGAGCGGGGAGTAGTAACCGTCTTAGACTCGAGACAAAAAGATCCCGAGGACTATGCGGACATGACTCAAATTCTCCAGAAGTAAGTTCAATCGATCATTATCGCACCATATAGGCAATTTTGTTCATTTCCTGATATCAAGTAATTATTTTTTTTGTCTGACAGGGTTTGGAAAGAGTTCATCGTAATTTCTCCGGGACTACCGAGCGAGCTGCGATTTACACATCCGAAAGTAAGTACTACTACCTAGTTCCGCGCTTCTCCCATTGATTCTAGCTAGTTTCATCAATACCATTTAGCATGCTTACTTATCAGTTTGATTGACCTCTATTTCTCGTAAAGTGCTTGTGGCAGGAATCCTGTAAGTGCATCTAGTGCCATCCCTAGTTGGTTTTGGAGTATTGACGACAAACTTGGTTGAGGACTAATGTGTTCGTGAGAATTGCAGGATAACACAGGTAGTAGTCCCTTATTGATTCGGTTTACCTATCAGAGATGACCCCTAAAAATGTGTGAAGACATTGAAGACAATGGTGGTCTGTGAAGATATTCACAATGAAGACTATGACATGTGAAGACATTCACATGAAGACTATGGAGTGCGAAGACATAGTTGCTTCGCAGTTTCCTTTTCTTCTTTGTTGAGTCATAGGAACCACCGTACTGTTAAGTGGGGTCCAAGTGAACAAAGTTAGAGTGACTAATGTGATGCTCAACCAAATCCTATGTCTTCGAGCGAAGACAATGAGAGCAAATCTTATCCAGAGCTGGATGAGTCAGCTTTACTTGTAGCTCAAGTCAAGCTGCAGCGTGTGTTTGAAATCTGACCGTTGGACACGTGTCAGTTCCTTAGTGACTCAGGGTCATTTCGGACAAATCAGGTCGGGTTGTCTCATGACTATAAATAGCCCACCCCTTACACCATAAATTGGTGCCTGCTCAAAGTTAGTGCACGACTTTTATCATTTGAGAGCAACCCACCTCCGAAGCATTTGAGAGAGAGATCCTTGCAAGGACAAAGCCCAAAACACCTAGAGCCAAAGAGTGTTAGGCATCGCTGAAGTCTTTCTGTCTACGTGACCTGAAGACTTGTTGAAGGAAATATGCCCTAGAGGCAATAATAAAGTTGTTATTTATATTTCCTTATATCATGTTAAATGTTTATTATTCATGCTAGAATTGTATTAACCGGCAACTTAGTACATGTGTGAATACATAGACAAACAAAGTGTCCCTAGTATGCCTCTACTTGACTAGCTCGTTAATCAAAGATGATTAAGTTTCCTAGCCATAGACATGTGTTGTCATTTGATGAACATGATCACATCATTAGAGAATGATGTGATGAACAAGACCCATCCGTTAGCTTAGCACTATGATCGTTTAGTTTATTGCTATTGCTTTCTCCATAACTTATAAGTGTTCCTATGACTATGAGATTATGCAACTCCCGAATACCGGAGGAACACTTAGTGTGCTATCAAACGTCACAACGTAACTGGGTGATTATAAAGATGCTCTACAGGTGTCTCCGATGCTATTTGTTGAGTTGGCATAGATCGATATTAGGATTTGTCACTCCGATTGTCGGAGAGGTATCTCTGGGCCCTCTCAGTAATGCACATCACTATAAGCTTTGCAAGCAATGTGACTAATGAGTTAGTTACGGGATGATGCATTACGGAACAAGTAAAGAGACTTGCTGGTAACGAGATTGAACTAGGTATTGAGATACCGACGATCAAATCTCAGGCAAGTAACATACCGATGACAAAGGGAACAACGTATGTTGTTATGCAGTTTGACCGATAAAGATCTTCGTACAATATGTAGGAGCCAATATGAGCATCCATGTTCCGCTATTGGTTATTGACTGGAGAAGTGTCTCAGTCATGTCTACATAGTTCCCAAACCCGTAGGGTCCGCACGCTTAACGTTCGATGACGATCGGTATTACGAGTTTATGTATTTTGATGTACCGAAGGTAGTTCGGAGTCCCGGATGTGATCATGGACATGACGAGGAGTCTCGAAATGGTCGAGAAATAAAGATCGATATATTGGAAGGCTATGTTTGGACATCGGAATGGTTCCGGATGAGTTCGGGCATTTACTGGAGTACCGGGGGGTTACCGGAACCCCTCGGGGAGTCAATGGGCCTTAATGGGCCCTAGTGGAGAAAGAGGGCAGCAGGCAAGTGGTGGGGCGCGCCCCCTAGGCCCAAACCGAATTGGTTTAGGGTTTGGGGGGCCGGCCCCCCATTCCTTCTCCTCTCCTCCTCTTTCCTCCTTCTCCTAGTAGGAATAGGAAAGGGAGGGGGACCTACTTGGACTAGGATTGCCCCCCTTAGGCGCGCCTCCTCCTAGGCCGGCCCTCTCCTCCTCCCCCTTTATATACGGGAGAAGGGGGCACCCCATAGACACACAAGTTGATTGTTTAGCCGTGTGTGGTGCCCCCCCTACACAGATTTCCACCTCGGTCATATCGTTGTAGTGCTTAGGTGAAGCCCTGCGTCGGTAACTTCATCATCACCGTCATCACGCTGTCGTGCTGACGAAACTCTCCCTCGACCTCAGCTTGATCTAGAGTTCATGGGACGTCACCGAGCTGAACGTGTACAGATCGCGGAGGTGCCGTACCTTCGGTGCTAGGATCGATCGGATCGTGAAGACGTACGACTACATCAACCACGTTGTTGATACCTCTCCAACGTATCTATAATTTTTGATTGTTCCATGCTATTATGTATTCTGTTTTGGATGTTTAATGGGCTTATTTATACACTTTTATATTATTCTTGGGACTAACCTATTAACCGGAGGCCCAACCCGAATTGTTGTTTTTTTGCCTATTTCAGTGTTCGCAGAAAAAGAATATCAAACGGAGTCCAAACGGAATGAAACCTTCGGGAGCGTGAGTTTTGGAACAAACGTGATCCAGAGGACTTGGAGTGGACGTCAAGCAATCAACGAGGAGGCCATGAGGCAGGAGGCGCGCCTACCCCCCTGGGCGCGCCCTCCACCATCGTGGGCCCCTCGTGGCTCCACCGACCTACTTCTTCCTCCTATATATACCTACGTACCCTGAAAACATTAGAGGGCACCACGAAAACCTAATTCCACCGCCGCAACCTTCTGTACCCGTGAGATCACATCTTGGGGCCTTTTCCGGAGCTCCGCCGGAGGGGGCATCGATCACGGAGGGCCTCTACATCAACTCCATGGCCTCTCCGATGATGTGTGAGTAGTTTACCTCAGACCTTCGGGTCCATAATTATTAGCTAGATGACTTCTTCTCTCTCTTTGGATCTCAATACAAAGATATCCTCGATTCTCTTGGAGATCTATTCGATGTAATCTTCTTTTGCGGTGTGTTTGTCGAGATCTGATGAATTGTGGGTTTATGATCAAGATTATCTATGAACAATATTTGAATCTTCTCTGAATTCTTTTATGTATGATTGGTTATCTTTGCAAGTCTCTTCGAATTATCAGTTTGGTTTGGCCTACTAGATTGATCTTTCTTGCAATGGAGAAGTGCTTAGCTTTGGGTTCAATCTTGCGGTGCTCGGTCCCAGTGACAGTAGGGGAAACGACACGTATTGTATTGTTGCCATCGAGGATAGAAAGATGGGGTTTATATCATATTGCATGAGTTTATCCCTCTACATCATGTCATCTTGCTTAAAGCGTTACTTCGTTCTTATGAACCTAATACTCTAGATGCATGCTAGATAGCGGTCGATGTGTGGAGTAATAGTAGTAGATGCAGGTAGGAGTCGGTCTACTTGTCATGGACGTGATGCCTATATACATGATCATACCTAGATATTCTCATAACTATGCTCAATTCTATGAATTGCTTGACAGTAATTTGTTCACCACCGTAATACTTATGCTATCTTGAGAGAAGCCACTAGTGAAACTTATGGCCCCCGGATCTATTTTCCATCATACAAGTTTCCAATCTATTTTATTTTGCAATCTTTACTTTCAATTTATATCATAAAAATACCAAAAATATTTATCATATTATTATTATCTCTATCAGATCTCACTCTTGCAAGTGGTCGTGAAGGGATTGACAACCCCTTTATCGCGTTGGTTGCGAGGTTCTTATTTGTTTGTGTAGGTACGAGGTGACTCGCGCGTGGTCTCCTACTAGATTGATACCTTGGTTCTCAAAAACTGAGGGAAATACTTACACTGCTTTGCTGCATCACCCTTTCCTCTTCAAGGGAAAACCAACGCATGCTCAAGAGGTAGCAAGAAGGATTTCTGGCGCCGTTGCCGGGGAGTCTACGCACAAGTCAAGACATACCAAGTACCCATCACAAACTCTTATCCCTCGCATTACATTATTTGCCATTTGCCTCTCGTTTTCCTCTCCCCCACTTTATCCTTGCCATTTTATTCGCCCTTCTTCTGTTCGTCTTTCCATTTGCTTTGATGTCTTACTTGGCTCGTTTGCTCGTTTGGTTGGAATAGTTGTTTATTTATTGCTAAACATAGAACCTAAGATCTATGGATCCTCATCCGCTTGCTAATCTTTTTAAGAGATCCAATTATGATGAACCAATTGCTAGTGAGTTTTGTGCACTAGATTATCTTTATGAGGTTTTGCTTGAAATTCATGAATCTGAAAAGTGTGATGAATTACTTTATGAAGCGATTCACGATAGATCTTTGAATAAAAATCATGATTGCAATGATTTTATTATAAATTCTATTTATGTAAATTGTGCTAATAATATGCAAAACCCTAAGCTTGGGGATGCTAGTTTTGCTATGTCCTCTACTTGTTGCAATGATCATGATTGGGGTGATTCTTCTTATGATCTTGAAAATTTGTTTAAGCCCCATGATGAATATGAGATTGATAATAGTGTTTGCAATATTATTGAATGTGGGTTTGGAAGAGTGTCAACTTTAGAGGCCACATATTTGGAGAATGTTCAATCTTATGAAATTTTTGATAAAAGTGGGTTTGGAGAGGTCATGACTTTAGTTAATGTTAATCCCACTATTTTGGAAGAGTGTCAACTTTGCACGCATGTGGATCGTGTTGAAAATATTTTATGTGATAGATATTTTGTTGAATTTTATTATGATCCTACATGTAATTATTATGAGAGAGGAAAATATGGTGGTAGAAATTTTCATGTTACCAAATTACCTCTCGTTATGTTGAGATTGCTATTGTTTCTTTCCGCTTTCTTGCATATGCTAGTTTTTGCTTGCCTTGATAATTTGTTTGCCTATAAGATGCCTATGCATAGGAAGTATGTTAGACTTAGATGTGTTTTTCACATGTTTTATGATGCTCTCTTTGTGCTTCAATTCTTGTCTTTCATGTGAGCATCATTGAAATAATATGCCTAGCTATAAGGCTTTAAAGAAAAGCGCTTGTTGGGAGATAACCCAATATTTTTCCTTGATGTTATTCAATAAATAATTTATCTATCCTCTGTTTTGGTTGGGCTTTTTGTGTTTAATTAGTGTTTGTGCCAAGTAGAACCGTTGGGAAGACTTGGGGAAAGTCTTTTTGATCTTGCTGTAAAAAACAGAAACTTTAGCGCTCGCGAGAATTGCTGCCATTTTTTATTGGAGAGTGATATTTATTTAGTTATTTTTGCAGATGATTAATAGATAAATTACTCACGTCCAGAAATTTATTTTAGAATTTTTGGGGTTCCATAAGTATGCGTTTGATACAGATTACTACAGAGTGTTCTGTTTTTGACAGATTCTGTTTTTCGTGTGTTGTTTGTTTATTTTGATGAATCTATGGCTAGCAATGGAGTTTATAAACCATAGAAAAGTTTCAATACAGTAGGTTTAACACCAATATATATATAAATAATGAGTTCATTACAGTACCTTGAAGTGGTGTTTTCTTTTCTTTCGCTAACGGAGCTCACGAGATTTTCTGTTAAGTTTTGTGTTGTGAAGTTTTCAAGTTTTGGGTAAAGATTTGATGGATTATGGAACAAGGAGTGGCAAGACCCTAAGCTTGGGGATGACCAAGGCACCACAAGGTAAAATCCAAGGACACCAAAAAGTCTAAGCTTGGGGATGCCCTGGAAGGCATCCCCTCTTTTGTTTTCGTTCATCGGTAACTTTACTTGGAGCTATATTTTTATTCACCACATGATATGTGTTTTGTTCGGAGCGTCTTGTATGATTTGAGTCTTTACTTTTTAGTTTACCACAGTCATCCTTGCTGTACACACCTTTTGAGAGAGACACACATGAATCAGAATTTATTAGAATACTCTATGTGCTTCACTTATATCTTTTGAGCTATATAGTTTTTGCTCTAGTGCTTCACTTATATCTTTTAGAGCACGGTGGTGGTTTTATTTTATAGAAATAATTTATCTCTCATGCTTCACTTATATTATTTTGAGAGTCCTTTAGAAAAGCATGGTAATTTGCTTTTAGGCATAATAAAAACTTTCATATAAGTGCATTGAATACTATGAGAAGTTTGATACTTGATAATTGTTTTGGGATATGGAGATGGTGATATTAGAGTCATTCTTGTTGAGTAGTTGTGAATTTGAGAAATACTTGTGTTGAAGTTTGTGATTCCCGTAGCATGCACGTATGGTGAACCGTTATGTGATGAAGTCGGAGCATGATTTATTTATTGATTCCTTCCTTATGAGTGGCGGTCGGGGACAAGCGATGGTCTTTTCCTACCAATCTATCCCCCTAGGAGCATGCGCGTAGTACTTTGTTTCGATAACTAATAGATTTTTGCAATAAGTATGTGAGTTCTTTATGAATAATGTTGAGTCCATGGATTATACGCACTCTCACCCTTCCACATTTGCTAGCCTCTCTATTACCGTGCACTTTTTGCCGGTATCACACACCCACCATATACCTTCCTCAAAACAGCCACCATACCTACCTATTATGGCATTTCCATAGCCATTCCGAGATATATTGCCATGCAACTTTCCACCGTTCCGTTTGTTATGACACGCTTCATCATTGTCATATTGCCATGCATGATCATGTAGTTGACATTGTATTTGTGGCAAAGCCACCGTTCATAATTTTCATACATGTCACTCTTGATTCATTGCATATCCTGGTACACCGCCGGAGGCATTCACATAGAGTCATATTTTGTTCTAAGTATTGAGTTGTAATTCTTGAGTTGTAAGTAAAAAGAAGTGTGATGATCATCATTATTAGAGCATTGTCCTAGTGAGGAAAGGATGATGGAGACTATGATTCCCCCACAAGTCGGGTGAGACTCCGTACACACACACAAAAAAGAAAGAGGCGAAAAGAAAAAAAGGAAAGAAGGCCCAAATAAAAAAATGAGAGAAAAAGAGAGAAGGGACAATGTTACTATCCTTTTTACACACTTGTGCTTCAAAGTAGCACCATGATCTTCATGATAGAGAGTCTCCTATGTTGTCACTTTCATAAACTAGTGGGAATTTTACATTATAGAACTTGGCTTGTATATTCCGATGATGGGCTTCCTCAAATTGCCCTAGGTCTTCGTGAGCAAGCAAGTTGGATGCACACCCAGTTAGTTTATTTTGTTGAGCTTTCATACACTTATAGCTCTAGTGCATCCGTTGCATGGCAATCCCTACTCACTCACATTGATATCTATTGATGGGTATCTCCATAGCCCATTGATACGCCTAGTTGATGTGAGACTATATTCTCCTTTTTGTCTTCTCTACAACCACCATTCTGTTCCACCTATAGTGCCATGTCCATGGCTCACGCTCATGTATTGCATGAAAGTTGAAAAAGTTTGAGAACATCAAAAGTATGAAACAATTACTTGGCTTGTCATCGGGGTTGTGCATGATTTAATATTTTCTGTGATGAAGATAGAGCATAGCCAGACTATATGATTTTGTAGGGATAACTTTCTTTGGCCATGTTATTTTGAGAAGACATGATTGCTTAGTATGCTTGAAGTATTATTATTTTTATGCCAATATTAGAATTTTATCTTGAATCTTTCGGATTTGAGAATTCATGCCACAATAAAGAAAAATTACATTGAGAAATATGTTAGGAAGCATTCCACATCAAAAATTCTGTTTTTATCATTTACCTACTCGAGGACGAGCAAGAATTAAGCTTGGGATGCTATACGTCTCCAACGTATATATAATTTTTGATTGTTCCACGCTATTATATATATTTTGTTTTGGATGTTTAATGGGCTTATTTATACACTTTTATATTATTTTTGGGACTAACCTATTAACCGGAGGCCCATCCCAAATTGCTTTTTTTGCCTATTTCAGTGTTTCGCAGAAAAAGAATATGAAACAGAGTCCAAACGGAATGAAACCTTCGGGAGCGTGATTTTTGGAACAAACGTGATCCTGAGGACTTGGAGTGGACATTCAGCAATCAACGAGGAGGCCATGAGGCAGGGGGTGCACCTACCCCCCTGGGCGCGTCCTCCACCCTCGTAGGCCCCTCGTGGCTCCACCGACCTACTTCTTCCTCCTATATATACCTACGTACCCTGAAAACATCAGAGGGTACCACGAAAACCTAATTCCACCGCCGCAACCTTCTGTACCCATGAGATCCCATCTTGGGGCCTTTTCCGGCGCTCCGCCGGAGGGGGCATTGATCACGGAGGGCTTCTACATCAACACCATAGCCTCTCTGATGATGTGTGAGTAGTTTACCTCAGACCTTCGGGTCTTATTAGCTAGATGGCTTCTTCTCTCTCTCTCTTTGGATCTCAATACAAAGTTCTCCTCGATTCTCTTGGAGATCTATTCGATGTAATCTTCTTTTGCGGTGTGTTTGTCGAGATCCGATGAATTGTGGGTTTATGATCAAGATTATCTATGAACAATATTTGAATCTTCTCTGAATTCTTTTATGTATGATTGGTTATCTTTGCAAGTCTCTTCGAATTATCAGTTTGGTTTGGCCTACTAGATAATCTTTCTTGCAATGGGAGAAGTGCTTAGCTTTGGGTTCAATCTTGTGGTGCTCGATCCCAGTGACAGTAGGGGAAACGACACGTATTGTATTGTTGCCATCGAGGATAAAAAGATGGGGTTTATATCATATTGCATGAGTTTATCCCTCTACATCATGTCATCTTGCTTAAAGCGTTTCTCCGTTCTTATGAACTTAATACTCTAGATGCATGCTGGATAGCGGTCGACGTGTGGAGTAATAGTAGTAGATGCATGCAGGAGTCGGTCTACTTGTCACGGACGTGATGCCTAGATACGTGATCATACCTAGATATTCTCATAACTATGCTCAGTTCTATCAATTGCTCGATAGTAATTTGTTCACCCACCGTAATACTTATGCTATCTTGAGAGAAGCCACTAGTGAAACCTATGGCCCCCGGGTCTATTTCCATCATACAAGTTTCTAATCTATTTTATTTTGCAATCTTTACTTTCAATTTATATCATAAAATTATCTTATTATTATTATTATTATTATTATTATTATTATTATCTCTATCAGATCTCACTCTTGCAAGTGGTCGTGAAGGGATTGACAACCCCTTTATCGCGTTGGTTGCGAGGTTCTTATTTGTTTGTGTAGATAAGAGGTAACTCGCGCGTGGTCTCCTACTGGATTGATACCTTGGTTCTCAAAAACTGAGGGAAATACTTACGCTGCTTTGCTGCATCACCCTTTCCTCTTCAAGGGAAAACCAACGCATGCTCAAGAGGTAGCAGTTGTAATAATGCTTCCGCTTTCAGTCTACGAGGGTTCGTGGACAACATTGTCCCCTCCCGTTGCTATGCATCACCTAGATAGATCTTGCGTGATCTAGGAATTTTTTTGAAATACTGCATTCCCCAACAGTGGCATCCGAGCCAGGTCTATGCGTAGATGTTATATGCACGAGTAGAACACAAAGGAGTTGTGGGCCTGGGTATATACATATTGCTTGCCGTCACTAGTTGATTCTTGATTGAGCGGTATTGTTGGATGAAGCGGCTCAGACCGACATACGTGTACGCTTACGCGAGACTGGTTCTACCGACGTGCTTCGCCCACAGGTGGCTAGTGGGTGTCTGTTTCTCCAACTTTAATTGAATCGGATTCAATGAACAGGGTTCTTTCTGAAGATCAAAAAGAAATCACTATACCGCGTTGTGGTTTTTGATGCGTAGGTAAGAACGGTTCTTGCTAGAAGCCCGTAGCAGCCTGATACGTCTCCAACGTATCTATAATTTTTGATTGCTCCATGCTATATTATCTACTGCTTTGGACTATATTGGGCTTTATTTTCCACTTTT
Source organism: Triticum urartu (assembly GCF_056163025.1). Taxonomy (NCBI): domain Eukaryota; kingdom Viridiplantae; phylum Streptophyta; class Magnoliopsida; order Poales; family Poaceae; genus Triticum; species Triticum urartu. The sequence goes on along the minus strand of NC_141877.1, from coordinate 650,717,097 downwards.
ATATTATTTTTGGGACTAACCTATTAATCGGAGGCCCAGCCCAGAATTGCTGTTTTTTGCCTATTTCAGTGTTCCGGAGAAACATAATATCAAACGAAGTCCAAACGGAATAAAACCTTCGGGAACGTGATTTTCTCACCGAACGTGATCTAGGAGACTTGGACCCTACGCCAAGGAACAAAAGAGGTGGTCACGAGGGTGGGGGGCGCGCCCCCTGCCTCGTGGGCCCCTCGGTGCTCCACCGACGTACTCCTTCCTCCTATATATACATACGTACCCCCAAACGATCAGAAGAGGAGCCAAAAACCTAATTCCACCACCGCAACTTTCTGTATCCACGAGATCCCATCTTGGGGCCTGTTCCGGAGCTCCGCCGGAGAGGGCCGTCATCACGGAGGGCTTCTACATCATCATAGCCCCTCCGATAAAGTGTGAGTAGTTTACCTCAGACATTCGGGTCCATAGTTAGTAGTTAGATGGCTTCTTCTCTCTCTTTGAATCTCAATACAAAGTTCTCCCCCTCTCTTGTGGAGATCTATTCGATGTAATCTTCTTTTTGCGGTGTGTTTGTTGAGACCGATGAATTGTGGGTTTATGATCAAGTCTATCTATGAATAATTTTGAATCTTTTCTGAATTCTTTTATGTATGATTGGTTATCTTTGCAAGTCTCTTTGAATCATCCGTTTGGTTTGGCCAACTAGATTGGTAGTTCTTGCCATGGGAGAAGTGCTTAGCTTTGGGTTCGATCTTGCGGTGTCCTTTCCCGGTGACAGAAGGGGCAGCAAGACACGTATTGCATCGTTGCCATCGAGGATAACAAGATGGGGTTTATTTCACATTGCATGAATTTATCTCTACATCATGTCATCTTTCTTAAGGCGTTACTCTGTTTTTAACTTAATACTCTAGATGCATGCTGGATAGCGGTCGATGAGTGGAGTTATAGTAGTAGATGCAGAATCGTTTCGGTCTACTTGTCACGGACGTGATGCCTATATACATGATCATGCCTAGATATTCTCATAACTATGCTCAATTCTGTCAATTGCTCAACAGTAATTTGTTCACCCACCGTAGAATACTTATGCTCTTGAGAGAAGCTACTAGTGAAACCTATGGCCCCCGGGTCTATTCTCATCATATCAATCTCCATCACTTTAATCTTGCTTTGCTTTTACTTTTTACTTTGCATCTTTATACCAAAAATACCAAAAATATTATATCTATCAGATCTCACTCTCGTAAGTGACCGTGAAGGGATTGACAACCCCTAATCGCGTTGGTTGCGAGTAACTATCATTTTGTGCAGGTACGAGGGACTTGAGCGTGGCCTCCTACTGGATTGATACCTTGGTTCTCAAAAACTAAGGGAAATACTTACGCTACTCTGCTGCATCATCCCTTCCTCTTCAGGGAAAACCAACGCAAGCTCAAGACGTAGCAAGAAGGATTTCTGGCGCCGTTGCCGGGGAGTCTACATAAAAAGTCAACATACCAAGTACCCATCACAATCCCTATTTCTCGCATTACATTATTTTCCATTTGCCTCTCGTTTTCCTCTCCCCCACTTCACCCTTGGCATTTTATTCGCCCTCTCTCTCTCTCTCTCTCTCTCTCTCTCTCTCCCTCTCTATCCTCCCTCTCTATTTGCCTCTTTTGCCCGTTTGCTCTTGTTTGCTTGTGTGCTAGTTTGTTTGCTTGTCATCATGGATAGTCTCATATCTTCTCCGTTGTCTCCCGAGAGTGAAGTTCTAAATTTTAAACAAAGGGAGGGAGGAAATCTAAAAGATGCTTGGTATAGAATTTGCAATGCTCAAAATAGATCTACCCGGAAGCAATCTACCTTAGTTCTTCTCCGCAATTTTTATGTAGGCGTTAATCCTTGGTATAGATATATCCTCGATACCATTACCGGAGGAACTTCTTGGGTAGCCATACTTTTGATTCTTATAATGCTATGCTAAATTTATTTGGCTCACCACCTCTTTTGGTTAATGGAACCATGTTAACTTTTGAGCATGTTATGCAAAGACTTGAAATTATTGAAAATAAAGTTGCTACTATTGAATCAATTGAAAATCTAGATAAAAATATCCATAATCAAATTACTCAATATGGATCTAAGGTAGGACTGACTTTGAAAAATATTAAGGAAAAAGAACCCATAGTTAATGAGAAGATGAACTTAGATTCTACTAGAATTGATAAACTTGAGGGTATCATTACAAACTTGGGAACCGCTTTTTCTTCCGTAAAGAATACTCCAAGTCCTCCTACTAAAATTGCCAAGCTTATGTATGTTCCTAAAAATAAGGGTGAATCATCTAAGGAAACTGCGGATCTTAAATCTATAAGTATTCATCCCGCTCTTTTTGATATCATTAAGGAACCAATTGCTACAAATGAATTTTTCGATCTTGTGCCTAAAAGTTTAATAATTACTAGAAAGAAAGAAATTCCTAAGGGAAACATATGCCTCATCGAAGAATTGCCCACCAAAGATGGCAATACCTAGATCTATCCTCGCTTTTATGCCTAGCTAGGGGCGTTAAACGATAGCGCTTGTTGGGAGGCAACCCAATTTTATTTTTATTCCTTGCTTTTTGCTCCTGTTTAGTAATAAACAAATTATTTAGCCTCTGTTTTGGTTGTGTTTTTTTGTGTTTAGTTAGTGTTTGTGCCAAGTAGAACCGTTGGGAAGACTTGGGGAAAGTCTTGTTGAACTTGCTGTAAAAAACAGAAACTTTAGCGCTCACGAGAACTGCTGTCATTTTTATTTAAAGAGTGCTATTTAGTTAATTATTTTTGAAGATGATTAATATATAAATTACTCACGTCCATCAATTTATTTTAGAATTTTTGGGGTTCCAGATCTTGCGCTAGCTACAGATTACTACAGACTGTTCTGTTTTTGACAGATTCTGTTTTTCGTGTGTTGCTTGCTTATTTTGATGAATCTATGGCTAGTAAAATAGTTTATAATCCATAGAGAAGTTGGAATACATTAGGTTTTAACACCAATATAAATAAATAATGAGTTCATTACAGTACCTTGAAGTGGTCTTTTGTTTTCTTTCGCTAACGGAGCTCACGAGTTTTCTATTTTGAGTTTTGTGTTGTGAAGTTTTCAAGTTTTGGGTGAATTCTTGTGATGGATTATGGAACAAGGAATGGCAAGAGCCTAATCTTGGGGATGCCCATGGCACCCCCAAGATAATCCAAGGACACCAAAAATTCAAAGCTTGGGGATGCCCCGGGAGGCATCCCCTCTTTCGTCCACTTCCATCGGTAACTTACTTGGAGCTATATTTTTATTCACCAACATGATATGTGTTTTTCTTGGAGCGTCTTGTATTATTTGTGTCTTTGTGTCTTAGTATGCCACAATCATCCTTGCTGTACACACCTTTTGATAGAGCCATACACGAATTAAAATTTGATAGAATACTCTATGTGCTTCACTTATATCTTTTGAGCTAAGTAGTTTTTGCTCTATGTGCTTCACTTATATCTTTTGAGCTAAGTAGTTTTGCTCTATGTGCTTCACTTAGATCTTTTAGAGCACGGTGGTGGATTTGTTTTAAAGAAACTATTGATCTCTCATGCTTCACTTAAATTATTTTGAGAGTCTTAATAGCATGGTAATTTGCTTAATAATAACATGCTTGGTATTCAAGATTTGTGAAACTTTCTTTTGAGTGTGTTGAATACTAAGAAAAGATTGAAACATGATAATTGTTTTGAGATATGGAGGTGATAATATTAAAAGTCATGCTAGTTGAGTAGTTGTGAATTTAAAGAATACTTGTGTTAAAGTTTGTGATTCCCGTAGCATGCACGTATGGTGAACCGTTATGTGATGAAGTCGGAGCATGATTTATTTATTGATTGTCTTCCTTATGAGTGGCGGTCAGGGACGAGCGATGGTCTTTTCCTACCAATCTATCCCCCTAGGAGCATGCGCGTAATACTTTTCTTTGATAACTTCTAGATTTTTGCAATAAGTATATGAGTTCTTTATGACGAATGTTGAGTCCATGGATTATATGCACTCTCACCCTTCCACCTTTGCCAGCCTCTCTAATACCACGCACTTTTCACCGGTATCATACACCTACCATATACCTTCCTCAAAACAGCCACCATACCTACCTATTATGGCATTTCCATAGCCATTCCGAGATATATTGCCATGCAACTTTCCACCATCTAGTTCATCATGACACATTCATCATTGTCATATTGCTTAGCATGATCATGTAGTTGACATAGTATTTGTGGCAAAGCCACCGTTCATAATTTCTTCATACTTGTCACTCTTGATTCATTGCATATCCCGGTACACCGCCGGAGGCATCCATATAGAGTCATACTTTGTTTTAGAATCAAGTTGTAATCATTGAGTTGTAAATAAATAAAAGTGTGATGATCATCATTTAATAGAGCATTGTCCCAAAAAAATAGAAGAGAAAGGCCAAGGAAAAAAAAGAAGGCCCAAAAAAAAGAAAATAAATAAAAAGGGGCAATGCTACTATCCTTTTACCACACTTGTGCTTCAAAGTAGTACCATGATCTTCATAGTAGAGAGTCTCTCATGTTATCACTTTCATATACTAGTGGGAATTTTACATTATAGAACTTGGCTTGTATATTCCAATGATGGGCCTCCTCAAGTGCCCTAGGTCTTCGTGAGCAAGCAAGTCGGATGCACACCCACTAGTTTCTTTTGTTGAGCTTTCATACATTTATAGCTCTAGTGCATCCATTGCATGGCAATCCCTACTCACTCACATTGATATCTATTGATGGGCATCTCCATAGCCCGTTGATACGCCTAGTTGATGTGAGACTATCTTCTCCTTTTTGTCTTCTCCACAACCACCATTCTATTCCACCTATAGTGCTATATCCATGGCTCACGTTCATGTATTGCGTGAAGATTGAAAAAGTTTTGAAAAAGTTAGAGTACGAAACAATTGCTTGGCTTGTCATCAGGGTTGTGCATGATTTAAATACTTTGTGTGGTGAAGATAGAGCATAGCCAGACTATATGATTTTGTAGGGATAACTTTCTTTGGCCATGTTATTTTGAGAAGACATAATTGCTTTGTTAGTATGCTTGAAGTATTATTATTTTTTATGTCAATATAAACTTTTGTCTTGAATCTTTCGAATCTGAATATTCATATCACAATTAAGAAGATTTGCATTAAAATTATGCCAAGTAGCACTCCGCATCAAAAATTCTCTTTTTATCATTTACCTACTCGAGGACGAGCAGGAATTAAGCTTGGGGATGCCTGATACGTCTCCAACGTATCTATAATTTTTGATTGCTCCATGCTATATTATCTACTGCTTTGGACTATATTGGGCTTTATTTTCCACTTTTATATTATTTTTGGGACTAACCTATTAATCGGAGGCCCAACCCAGAATTGCTGTTTTTTTTGCCTATTTAGTGTTTCGGAGAAACAGAATATCAAACGGAGTCCAAACGGAATAAAACCTTCGGGAACGTGATTTTCTCACCGAACGTGATCGAGGAGACTTGGACCCTATGCCAAGGAACAAAAGAGGCGGTCACGAGGGTGGGGGGCGCGCCCCCCTGCCTCGTGGGCCCCTCGGTGCTCCACCGATGTACTCCTTCCTCCTATATATACATACGTACCCCCAAACGATCAGAAGAGGAGCCAAAAACCTAATTCCACCACCGCAACTTTCTGTATCCACGAGATCCCATCATGGGGCCTGTTCCGGAGCTCCGCCGGAGAGGGCCGTCATCACGGAGGGCTTCTACATCATCATAGCCCCTCCGATGAAGTGTGAGTAGTTTACCTCAGACCTTCGGGTTCATAGTTAGTAGCTAGATGGCTTCTTCTCTCTCTTTGAATCTCAATACAAAGTTCTCCCCCTCTCTTGTGGAGATCTATTCAATGTAATCTTCTTTTTGCAGTGTGTTTGTTGAGACCGATGAATTGTGGGTTTATGATCAAGTCTATCTATGAATAATATTTGAATCTTCTCTGAATTCTTTTATGTATGATTGGTTATCTTTGCAAGTCTCTTCGAATTATCCGTTTGGTTTGGCCAACTAGATAGGTAGTTCTTGCCATGGGAGAAGTGCTTAGCTTTGGGTTCGATCTTGCGGTGTCCTTTCCCAGTGACAGAAGGGGCAACAAGGCACGTATTGCATCGTTGCCATCGAGTATAACAAGATGGGGTTTATTTCATATTGCATGAATTTATCTCTCTACATCAGTCATCTTGCTTAAGGCGTTACTCTGTTTTTAACTTAATACTCTAGATGCATGCTGGATAGCGGTCGATGAGTGGAGTAATAGTAGTAGATGCAGAATCGTTTTGGTCTACTTGTCACGGACGTGATACCTATATACATGATCATGCCTAGATATTCTCATAACTATGCTCAATTCTGTCAATTGCTCAACAGTAATTTGTTCACCCACCGTAGAATACTTATGCTCTTGAGAGAAGCCACTAGTGAAACCTATGGCCCCCCGGGTCTATTCTCACCATATCAATTTCCATCACATTAATCTTGCTTTGCTTTTTTACTTTGCTTTTACTTTTTACTTTGCATCTTTATACCAAAAATACCAAAAAATATTATATCTATCAGATCTCACTCTCGTAAGTGACAGTGAAGGGATTGACAACCCCTAATCGCGTTGGTTGCGAGTAGCTATCGTTTTGTGCAGGTACGAGGGACTTGAGCGTGGCCTCCTACTGGATTGATACCTTGGTTCTCAAAAACCGAGGGAAATACGTACACTACTCTGCTGCATCATCCCTTCCTCTTCGGGGAAAACCAACGCAAGCTCAAGACGTAGCACAGCCATGTAAAACTTGCAACAACAAAGTAGAGGACGTCTAACTTGTTTTTGCAGGGCATGTTGTGATGTGATATGGTCAAGACACGATTATATGAATTGTTGTATGAGATGATCATGTTTTGTAACACAATTATCGGCAACTGGTAGGAGCCATATGGTTGTCTCTTTATTGTATGAAATGCAATCGCCATGTAATTCCTTTACTTTATCACTAAGCGGTAGCGATAGTCATAGCAGCAATAGTTGGCGAGACGACAACGATGCTTCGATGGAGATCAAGGTGTCAATCCGGTGATGATGGTGATCAAGACGATGCTTTGGAGATGGAGATCAAAGGCACAAGATGACGATGGCCATATCATATCACTTATATTTGATTGCATGTGATGTTTATCCTTTATGCATCTTATTTTGCTTAGTTCGGCAGTAGCATTATAACATGATCTCTCACTAAATTTCACGGTACAAGTGTTCTCCCTGAGTATGCACCGTTGCTACAGTTCGTCGTACCAAGACACCACGTGATGATCGGGTGTGATAAGCTCTACGTTCACATACAACGGGTGCAAGCCAGTTTTGCACACGCGGAATACTCGGGTTAAGCTTGACGAGCCTAGCATATGCAGAAATGGCCTCGGAACACTGAGACCGAAAGGTCGAGCGTGAATCATATAGTAGATATTGTTGGGGAACGTAGTAATTTCAAAAAAATTCCTACGCACACGCAAGATCATGGTGATGCATAGCAACGAGATGGGAGAGTGTGATCTACGTACCCTCGTAGACCGACAGCGGAAGCGTTATGACAACGCGGTTGATGTAGTCGTACGTCTTCACGGCCCGATCGATCAAGCACCGAAACTATGGCACCTCCGAGTTTTAGCACACGTTCAGCTCGATGATAATCCCCGGACTCCGATCCAGCAAAGTGTCGGGGAAGAGTTCCGTCAGCACGACGGCGTGGTGACGATCTTGATGTTCTACTGTCGTAGGGCTTCGCCTAAGCACCGCTAATATTATCAGGGAGTATGGTGGAAGGGGGCATCGCACACGGCTAAGAAAACGATCACGTGGATCAACTTGTGTGTCTAGGGGTGCCCCCTGCCCCTGTATATAAAGGAGCAAGGGGAGGAGGCCGGCCGGCCCTATGGCGCGCCAAGGAGGAGGAGTCCTCCTCCTAGTAGGAGTAGGACTCCCCTCTTTCCTACTCTTACTAGGAGGGGGAAAGGAAGGGGGAGAGGGAGAAGGAAAGGGGGGCGCCGCCCCCCCTCTCCTAGTCCAATTCGGACCAGAGGGGGAGGGGGCGTGCGGCCCACCCTGGCCGCCCCTCTCTCTCTCCACTAAGGCCCATAAGGCCCATTACTTCTCCCGGGGGGGGGGGGTTCCGGTGACCCTCCGGCACTCCGGTTTTCTCCGAAATCACCCGGAACACTTCCGGTGTCCGAATATAGTCGTCCAATATATCAATCTTTATGTCTCAACCATTTCGAGACTCCTCGTCATGTCCGTGATCACATCCGGGACTCCGAACTAACTTCGGTACATCAAAACTCATAAACTCATAATATAACTGTCATTGAAACCTTAAGCGTGCGGACCCTACGGGTTCGAGAACAATGTAGACATGCCCGAGACATGTCTCCGATCAATAACCAATAGCGGAACCTGGATGTTCATATTGGCTCCCACATATTCTACGAAGATCTATATCGGTCAGACCGCATAACAACATATGTTGTTCCCTTTGTCATCGGTATGTTACTAGCCCGAGATTCGATCGTCGGTATCTTAATACCTAGTTCAATCTCGTTACCGGCAAGTCTCTTTACTTGTTCCGTAATACATCATCTCACAACTAACTCATTAGTTGCAATGCTTGCAAGGCTTATGTGATGTGCATTACCGAGAGGGCCCAGAGATACCTCTCCGACAATCGGAGTGACAAATCCTAATCTCGAAATACGCCAACCCAACATGTACCTTTGGAGACACTTGTAGAGCTCCTTTATAGTCACCCAGTTACATTGTGACGTTTGGTATCACACAAAGTGTTCCTCCGGCAAACGGGAGTTGCATAATCTCATAGTCATAGGAACATGTATAAGTCATGAAGAAAGCAATAGCAACATACTAAACGATCGGGTGCTAAGCTAATGGAATGGGTCATGTCAATCACATCATTCTTCTAATGATGAGATCCCGTTAATCAAATAACAACTCTTTTGTTCATGGTTAGGAAACATAACCATCTTCGATTAACGAGCTAGTCAAGTAGAGGCATACTAGTGACATTCTGTTTGTCTATGTATTCACACATGTATTATGTTTCCGGTTAATACAATTCTAGCATGAATAATAAACATTTATCATGATATAAGGAAATAAATAATAACTTTATTATTGCCTCTAGGGCATATTTCCTTCAGTCTCCCACTTGCACTAGAGTCAATAATCTAGTTCACATCGCCATGTGATTCAACACTAATAGTTCACATCACCATGTGATTAACACCCATAGTTCACATCGTCATGTGACCTATACCCAAAGGGTTTACTAGAGTCAGTAATTTAGTTTACATTGTTTATGTGATTAACACCCAAAGAGTACTAAGGTGTGATCATGTTTTGCTTGTGAGATAATTTTAGTCAACGGGTCTGTCACATACAGATCCGTAAGTATTTTGTGAATTCTATGTCTACAATGCTCTGCACGGAGCTACTCTAGCTAATTGCTCCCACTTTCAATATGTATCTATATTGAGACTTAGAGTCATCCAGATCTGTGTCAAAACTTGCATCGACATAACTTTTTACGACGAACCTTTTGTCACCTCCATAATTGAGAAATATTTCCTTATTCCACTAAGGATAATCTTGACCGCTGTCCAGTAATCTACTCTTAGATCACTATTGTACTCCCTTGCTTAACACAGTGTAGGGTATATAATAGATCTGGTACACAACATGGCATACTTTATAGAACCTATGGCTGAGGCATAGGGAATGACTTTCATTCTCTTTCTATCTTCTGCCGTGGTCGGGCTTTGAGTCTTACTCAATTTCACACCTTGTAACACAGCCAAGAACTCTTTCTTTGACTGTTCCATTTTTGAACTACTTCAAAATATTATCAAGGTATGTACTCATTGAAAAAACTTATCAAGCGTCTTGATCTATCTCTATAGATCTTGATGCTTAATATGTAAGCAGCTTCACCGAGGTCTTTCTTTGAAAAAACTTCTTTCAAAACACTCCTTTATGCTTTGCAGAATAATTCTACATTATTTCCGATCAACAATATGTCATTCACATATACTTATCAGAAATGTTGTAGTGCTCCCACTCACTTTCTTGTAAATATAGGCTTCACCGCAAGTCTGTATAAAACTATATGCTTTGATCATCTCATCAAAGTGCATATTCCAACTCTGAGATGCTTGCACCAGTCCATAGATGGATCGCCGGAGCTTGCAATTTTTGTTAGCTCGCTTTGGATCGACAAAACCTTCCGGCTGCATCATATACAACTCTTCTTCCAGAAATCCATTCAGGAATGCAGTTTTGACATCCATCTGCCAAATTTCATAATCATAAAATGCGGCAATTGCTAACATGATTCAGACAGACTTAAGCATCGCTACGGGTGAGAAGGTCTCATCGTAGTCAATCCCTTGAACTTGTCGAAAACCTTTTGCGACAAGTCGAGCTTTGTAGACAGTAACATTAACGTCAGCGTCAGTCTTCTTCTTGAAGATCCATTTATTCTCAATTGCTTGCCGATCTTTGGGCAAGTCAACCAAAGTCCACACTTTGTTCTCATACATGGATCCCATCTCAGATTTCATGGCTTCAAGCCATTTTGCGGAATCTGGGCTCACCGTCGCTTCTCCATAGTTCGTAGGTTCATCATGATCTAGTAGCATGACTTCCAGAATAGGATTACCGTACCACTCTGGTGCGGATCTTACTCTGGTTGATCTACGAGGTTCAGTAGTATCTTGTTCTGAAGTTTCATGATCATCATCATTAGCTTCCTCACTAATTGGTGTAGGTGTCACAGAAACCGGTTTCTGTGACAACGTAACTGGGTGATTATAAAGGAGCTCTACAAGTGTCTCCAAAGGTACATGTTGGGTTGGCGTATTTCAAGATTAGGATTTGTCACTCCGATTGTCGGAGAGGTATCTCTGGGCCCTTTCAGTAATGCACATCACATAAGCCTTGCAAGCATTGCAACTAATGAGTTAGTTGTGAGATGATGTATTACGGAACGAGTAAAGAGACTTGCTGGTAACGAGATTGAACTAGGTATTAAGATACCGACGATCGAATCTCGGGCAAGTAACATACCGATGACAAAGGGAACAACATATGTTGTTATGCGGTCTGACCGATAAAGATCTTCGTAGAATATGTGGGAGCCAATATGAACATCCAGGTTCCGCTATTGGTTATTGATCGGAGACATGTCTCGGTCATGTCTACGTTGTTCTCGAACCCGTAGGGTCCACACGCTTAAGGTTTCGATGACAGTTATATTATGAGTTTATGAGTTTTGATGTACCGAAGTTAGTTTGGAGTCTCGGATGTGATCACGGACATGACGAGGAGTCTCGAAATGGTCGAGACATAAAGATTGATATATTGGACGACTATATTCGGACACCGGAAGTGTTCCGGGTGATTTCAGAGAAAACTGGAGTGCTGGAGGGTTACCGGAACCCCCCCAGGAGAAGTAATGGGCCTTATGGGCCTTAGTGGAGAGAGAGTGGGGCGGCCAGGGTGGGCCGCGCGCCCCCTCCCCCTCTGGTCCGAATTGGATTAGGAGAGGGGGGGCGGCGCCCCCCTTTCCTTGTCCCTCTTCCCTTCCTTTCCCCCTCCTAGTAGGAGTAGGAAAGAGGGGAGTCCTACTGCTACTAGGAGGAGGACTCCTCCTTGGCGCGCCATAGGGCCGGCCGGCCTCCTCCCCTTGCTCCTTTATATACAGGGGCAGGGGGCACCCCTAGACACACAAGTTGATCCACGTGATCGTTTTCTTAGCCGTGTGCGGTGCCCCCTTCCACCATACTCCTCGATAATATTGTAGCGGTGCTTAGGCGAAGCCCTGCGACAGTAGAACATCAAGATCGTCACCACGCCGTCGTGCTGACGGAACTCTTCCCCGACACTTTGCTGGATCGGAGTCCGGGGATCGTCATCGAGCTGAACGTGTGCTAAAACTCGGAGGTGCCGTAGTTTCGGTGCTTGATCGATCGGGCCGTGAAGACGTACGACTACATCAACCGTGTTGTCATAACGCTTCCGCTATCGGTCTACGAGGGTACGTAGATCACACTCTCCCCTCTCGTTGCTATGCATCACCATGATCTTGCGTGTGCGTAGGATTTTTTTTGAAATTACTACGTTCCCCAACAGTGGTATCCGAGCGTGGTTTTATGTGTTGATGTTATATGCACGAGTAGAACACAAGTGAGTTGTGGGCGATATAGGTCATACTGCTTACCAGCATGTCATACTTTGGTTCGGTGGTATTGTTGGACGAAGCGGCCCGGGCCGACATTACGCGTACGCTTACGCGAGACCGGTTCTCCCGACGTGCTTTGCACAAAGGTGGCTAGCGGGTGTCAGTTTCTCCAACTTTAGTTGAACCGAGTGTGGCTACGCCCGGTCCTTGCGAAGGTTAAAACAACACCAACTTGACAAACTATCGTTGTGGTTTTGATGCGTAGGTAAGATTGGTTCTTGCTTAAGCCCGTAGCAGCCACGTAAAACTTGCAACAACAAAGTAGAGGACGTCTAACTTGTTTTTGCAGGGCATGTTGTGATGTGATATGGTCAATACATGATGCTAAATTTTATTGTATGAGATGATCATGTTTTGTAACCGAGTTATCGGCAACTGGCAGGAGCCATATGGTTGTCGCTTTATTGTATGCAATGCAATTGCGCTGTAATGCTTTACTTTATCACTAAGCGGTAGCGATGGTCGTGGAAGCATAACATTGGCGAGACGACAACGATGCTACGATGGTGATCAAGGTGTCACGCCGGTGACGATGGTGATCATGACGGTGCTTCAAAGATGGAGATCACAAGCACAAGATGATGATGGCCATATCATATCACTTATATTGATTGCATGTGATGTTTATCTTTTATGCATCTTATCTTGCTTTGATTGATGGTAGCATTTTAAGATGATCTCTCACTAATTATCAAGAACTGTTCTCCCTGAGTATGCACCGTTGCAAAAGTTCTTCGTGCTGAGACACCACGTGATGATCGGGTGTGATAGGCTCTACGATCAAATACAACTGGTGCAAAACAGTTGCACACGCGGAATACTCATGTTATACTTGACGAGCCAAGCATATACAGATATGGCCTCAGAACACGGAGTCCGAAAGGTTGAGCATGAATCATATAGTAGATATGATCAACATAGTGATGTTCACCAATGAAACTACTCCATCTCACGTGATGATCGGACATGGTTTTGTTGATTTGGATCACGTGATCACTTAGAGGATTAGAGGGATATCTATCTAAGTGGGATTTCTTTAGTAATATGATTAATTGAACTTAAATTTATCATGAACTTAGTACCTGATAGTATCTTGCTTGTTTATGTTTGATTGTAGATAGATGGCCCGTGCTGTTGTTCCGTTGAATTTTAATGCGTTCCTTGAGAAAGCAAAGTTGAAAGATGATGGTAGCAATTACACGGACTGGGTCCGTAACTTGAGGATTATCCTCATTGCTGCACAGAAGAATTACATCCTGGAAGCACCGCTGGGTGCCAGGCCTGCTGCTGGAGCAACACCAGATGTTATGAACGTCTGGCAGAGCAAAGCTGATGACTACTCGATAGTTCAGTGTGCCATGCTTTACGGCTTAGAATCGGGACTTCAACGACGTTTTGAACGTCATGGAGCATATGAGATGTTCCTGGAGTTGAAGGTAATATTTCAAGCAAATGCCCAGATTGAGAGATATGAACTCTCCAATAAGTTCTATAGCTGCAAGATGGAGGAGAACAGTTCTGTCAGTGAGCATATACTCAAAATGTCTGGGTATAATAATCACTTGATTCAATTGGGAGTTAATCTTCCAGATGATTGTGTCATTGACAGAATTCTCCAATCACTGCCACCTAGATACAAGAGCTTCGTGATGAACTATAATATGCAAGGGATGAATAAGACTATTCCCGAGCTCTTCGCAATGCTGAAAGCTGCGGAGGTAGAAATCAAAAAGGAGCATCAAGTGTTGATGGTCAACAAGACCACTAGTTTCAAGAAAAAGGGCAAAGGGAAGAAGAAGGGGAACTTCAAAAAGAACAACAAGCAAGTTGCTGCTCAAGAGAAGAAACCCAAATCTGGACCTAAGCCTGAAACTGAGTGCTTCTACTACAAGCAGACTGGTCACTGGAAGCGGAACTACCCCAAGTATTTGGCGGATAAGAAGGATGGCAAGGTGAACAAAGGTATATGCGATATACATGTTATTGATGTGTACCTTACTAATGCTCGCAGTAGCACCTGGGTATTTGATACTGGTTTTGTTGCTAACATTTGCAACTCGAAACAGGGACTATGGATTAAGCGAAGATTGGCTAAGGACGAGGTGACGATGCGCGTGGGAAATGGTTCCAAAGTCGATGTGATCGCGGTTGGCACGCTACCTCTACATCTACCTTCGGGATTAATATTAGACCTAAATAATTGTTATTTGGTGCCAGCGTTGAGCATGAACATTATATCTGGATCTTGTTTGATGCCAGACGGTTATTCATTTAAATCAGAGAATAATGGTTGTTCTATTTATATGAGTAAAATCTTTTATGGTCATGCACCCATGAAGAATGGTCTATTCTTATTAAATCTCGATAGTAGTGACACACATATTCATAATGTTGAAGCCAAAAGATGCAGAGTTGATAATGATAGTGCAACTTATTTGTGGCACTGCCGTTTAGGTCATATTGGTATAAAGCGCATGAAGAAACTCCATACTGATGGACTTTTGGAACCACTTGATTATGAATCACTTGGTACTTGCGTACCGTGCCTTATGGGTAAGATGACAAAAACACCATTCTTCGGTACTATGGAGAGAGCAACAGATTTGTTGGAAATCATACATACAGATGTATGTGGTCCGATGAATGTTGAGGCTCGTGGCGGATATCGTTATTTTCTCACCTTCACAAATGACTTAAGCAGATATGGGTATATCTACTTAATGAAACATAAGTCTGAAACATTTGAAAAGTTCAAAGAATTTCAGAGTGAAGTTGAAAATCATCGTAACAAGAAAATAAAATTCCTACGATCTGATCGTGGAGGAGAATATTTGAGTTACGAGTTTGGTGTACATTTGAAACAATGCCGAATAGTTTTGCAACTCATGCCACCCGGAACACCACAGCGTAATGGTGTATCCGAACGTCGTAATCGTAACTTACTTGATATGGTGCGATCTATGATGTCTCTTACTGATTTACCGCTATCATTTTGGGGTTATGCTCTAGAGACGGCCGCATTCACATTAAATAGGGCACCATCAAAATCCGTTGAGACGACGCCTTATGAACTCTGGTTTGGCAAGAAACCAAAGTTGTCGTTTTTGAAAGTTTGGGGCTGCGATGCTTATGTGAAAAAGCTTCAACCTGATAAGCTCGAACCCAAATCGGAGAAATGTGTCTTCATAGGATATCCAAAGGAAACTATTGGATAAACCTTCTATCACAGATCCGAAGGCAAGACTTTTGTTGCTAAATTCAGAAACTTTCTAGAGAAGGAGTTTCTCTCAAAAGAAGTGAGTGGGAGGAAAGTAGAACTTGATGAGGTAACTATACCTGCTCCCTTATTGGAAAGTAGTACATCACAGAAACCAGTTTCTGTGACACCTACACCAATTAGTGAGGAAGCTAATGATGATGATCATGAAACTTTAGAACAAGATACTACTAAACCTCGTAGATCAACTAGAGTAAGATCCGCACCAGAGTGGTACGGTAATCCTGTTTTGGAAGTCATGCTATTAGATCATGATGAACCTACGAACTATGGAGAAGCGATGGTGAGCCCAGATTCCGCAAAATGGCTTGAAGCCATGAAATCTGAGATGGGATCCATGTATGAGAACAAAGTGTGGACTTTGGTTGACTTGCCCAAAGATCGGCAAGCAATTGAGAATAAATGGATCTTCAAGAAGAAGACTGACGCTGACGGTATTGTTACTGTCTACAAAGCTCGACTTGTCGCAAAAGGTTTTCGACAAGTTCAAGGGATTGACTACGATGAGACCTTCTCACCCGTAGCGATGCTTAAGTCTGTCCGAATCATGCTAGCAATTGCCACATTTTATGATTATGAAATCTGGCAAATGGATGTCAAAACTGCATTCCTGAATGGATTTCTGGAAGAAGAGTTGTATATGATGCAGCCGAAAGGTTTTGTCGATCCAAAGGGAGCTAACAAAGTGTGCAAGCTCCAGCGATCCATTTATGGACTGGTGCAAGCCTCTCGGAGTTGGAATAAATGCTTTGATAGTGTGATCAAAGCATTTGGTTTTGTACAGACTTTTGGAGAAGCCTGTATTTACAAGAAAGTGAGTGGGAGCTCTGTAGCATTTCTGATATTATATGTAGATGACATATTACTAATGGGAAATGATATAGAATTTCTGGATAGCATAAAGGGATACTTGAATAAGAGTTTTTTAATGAAAGACCTCGGTGAAGCTGCTTACATATTGGGCATTAAGATCTATAGAGATAGATCAAGACGCTTAATTGGACTTTCACAAAGCACATACCTTGACAAATTTTTGAAGAAGTTCAAAATGGATCAAGCAAAGAAAGGATTCTTGCCTGTGTTACAAGGTGTGAAATTGAGTAAGACTCAATGCCCGATGAGGGAGTCCTGGATTAAGTGGTGTCCGGACAGCCGGACTATATCCTTTGGCCGGACTGTTGGACTATGAAGATACAAGATTGAAGACTCCGTCACATGTCCGGAAGGGACTTTCCTTGGCGTGGGAGGCAAGCTTGGCGATACGGATATGTAGATCTCCTACCATTGTAACCGACTCTATGTAACCCTAACCCCATCCGGTGTCTATATAAACCAGAGGGTTTTAGTCCGTAGGACAACATACACATCAACAATCATACCATAGGCTAGCTTCTAGGGTTTAGCCTCTCCGATCTCATGGTAGATCTACTCTTGTACTACCCATATCATCAATATTAATCAAGCAGGACGTAGGGTTTTACCTCCATCGAGAGGGCCCGAACCTGGGTAAAACTTCGTGTCCCTTGCCTCCTGTTACCATCCGGCCTAGACGCACAGTTCGGGACCCCCTACCCGAGATCCGCCGGTTTTGACACCGACATTGGTGCTTTCATTGAGAGTTCCTCTATGTCGTCATCATCAGGAAGGATGCCTCACCCCGTCTTTAAAGAAGGCACCGTTGCTAAGGGAGCTTTGGCTGTCGGCCAAACCCTCCGGCTAGGTGGTTTTCTTATGACCGCCCGTTCGGCTTCTGCGCCGATGATGACCTCTCGGGCCATCGAAAACAATCTTCATGTCAGCTCGGAACTCGCCGAGAAGTTAGATCCAATGGAGCTCTCCTCCATAAATGAGCTCTTGGATCGCTTCGCCGCCCTGGGATTCGCTACGGATTATGACCAGATTGAGCCTAAACCCGATCTGAGAGAGATTAACTCTCCCCAAGTCACCCATCACATTGCCGTGGTAGAGGGACAGTGCGGCGACCCTTCATCTATCTTAAGGACTCGTTACGTCCGGATTCCTGATCCCTCCAAGCCAGATACCCGCGGAGGGGAGGATATCACTCAAGACCTGAACTTAGAGTCAGGCGACGCACTGGATTCGTTGGACAACATCCAGAAATCCAAATTTTCGAATTCGGAAATTCCTCGGCCTCCGAGCCTCAGATGGGGTGAGGCTTCGGATTTAATTCCACCCACCCACCCGAACATTAGCGATCTATCCCAAATCAGGCAAGAGCCCGAAGAAACAGTACATCATTACTGGGCCAGATTCCTCCTGGTTATGAACAGGATAAAGGACTGCCGCGAGGAAGACGCGATTTCATTCTTCTGCAATAATTGCACGGACAAGGGAATCCTCAACGCCATAAGTCTCCGCGATATTACACGCTTCGCTGACTTGGCGTCCATAGTACGAAAGTACTGTGCGATGGAAAGCGCCCGGAAAACCGAAATAAAATTTTGGGACAATCCGGCCCTGAATGCAAAACCAGTCCGAAATAAAAGGGTGCATCACCGCCAAACACCCGGGTCAAAAACCAAAAAGCAAAAACCCTCTACAGGGCATGGAACCGTATTGGAAGGATAGCTTAAAGGACCCTGTAAAATTCACAGTACAGAGGACGCCACACCAACTCACAGGCTTAGAGCATGTTGGATACTCCGGCAGGTGGCCAAAATTGGCGAAAATCTCCTAATTCCGGAGGCCACAGAAGGCCACCCCACAGACATCAATACGGTATTAACAATCTTCGAGACCTTCGCATCAAATAATGTGCGAAAAAGGACACTCCGCAGCCTTGCCGAAGTCTACCAAGTAGCAACAATAAACCCATGGAGTGACACGGCTATTACCTTTAACGCCAGTGATGAACCTAAATTCCGAACAGCCCGAGCACCAGCTGCATTGGTCCTCAGTCCAATAGTGGATGGCTTTCGTCTTACCAAGGTACTCATGGACGGCGGCAGCGGATTGAACCTCATTTATGAGGAAACTCTTCAAAAAATGGAAATAGACTGGAACCGCATCGAGCGAAGCAGCACAACCTTTAGAGGAATAATCCCCAGTCGGGAAGCGCGCTGTACAGGAAAAATCACACTAGATGTGGTGTTCGGCACGCCGGATAATTACAGGTCCGAAGAGGTCACGTTCCATGTGGCCCCGTTCAGCAGCGGTTATCACGCTCTGCTAGGGCAGGAAGCGTTTACAATCTTCCAAGCAATACCCCATTACGGGTACATGAAGCTCAAGATGCCCGGGCCCAACGGGATCATCACTCCCGCTAGTGATCCGGACATAGCACTCCGCGCCAAAAACAAGACAACCGCACTGGCCCTTGAGGCACTATCCGAAGCCCTAGCGGCTGAGGAACTGACTGCGCTGTGCTCTACGGTGAACAGGGACAACGTGGTACTCGACAAAAGATCCAAGTCCACCTCCTTTAAACCAGCGGACGAAATAGTCAAATTCCAAGTCCATCCAACAGACCCCAATAAAACAGCTTCCATCGAGGCACATTTAAATCCTGATGTAGATGCCGCACTGCGAGAGTTCCTACAAGAGAACTGGGACATTTTCGCCCGGCACCCTTCAGACATGCCAGGAATCCCACGCAGGCTGGCCGAGCACAGCTTAAATATCCAAACAGGATTCAAACCTGTCAAACAGGCTCTTCGGTGTTTTTCTGAACCTAAGAGACAGGCCATGGGAGAGGAGCTAGCAAAGCTATTGGAGGCCGGATTCATCAGAGATATAAAACATCCGGACTGGCTAGCAAACCTGGTGATGGTACCAAAGAAGGACAAATCCTGGCGCCTGTGTGTTGATTTTAAAGACCTTAACAAGGCCTGCCCAAAGGATCCCTTCCCCCTCCCCCGCATCGATCAAATTATCAATGCTACCGCAGGACACGATTCGTTGTGTTTCCTCGACGCATATTCCGGCTACCATCAAATCAAGATGGCAGAACCAGACCAAGCCGCAACGGCATTTATCACACCATACGGCCCATTCTGCTTCAACACGATGCCCTTCGGGCTAAAAAATGCCGGCGCAACATATCAGCGCATGATTCAGACATGTCTGGCAAGCCAGATCGGCAAAACAGTGGAGGCATATGTAGATGATGTGGTCGTCAAAACAAGACATGTTGAATCTCTAGTACACGACTTAAGGCTCACATTTGATAACCTCTGAACATACGACATCAAGCTCAACCCGGAAAAATGCGTTTTCGGCGTTCCAGCCAGAAAGCTCTTGGGCTTCATTGTATCCGGTAGAGGAATCGAAGCAAATCCAGCCAAGATCCGAGCTCTGTCGCAACTGGACATCCCAAAGGACCTCAAACAAATACAAAAGTTAACCGGATGCATGGCGGCTCTAAGCCACTTTATCTCCCGATTGGGAGAAAAGGCCCTACCCCTTTACTGCCTCCTTCGGCGCACCGAACACTTCAAATGGATGGATGCAGCCACGGCCGGCCTCGATGATATAAAGGCCATACTGGCAACAAACCCAGTCCTGGCCGCGCCAAACATTGGCGAACCAATGCTATTATACATTGCAGCAACACATCAGGTTGTAAGCGCAGTGCTCGTCGTCGAACGAGAAGCAGACGGACACAAATTCCCCTTCAAAAGCCGGTCTATTACGTGTCCACTGTCCTCACTCCCTGCAAATCACGGTACCCACATTACCAAAAGATTGCGTACGCGGTATTCATGGCATCCCGGAAGCTATGACACTACTTCCAAGAGTGTTCAATAACAGTAGCCTCGGAAGTACCACTTAACGATATTATAAACAACCGTGACGCAACGGGCCGGATTGCAAAATGGGCCATTGAGCTCCTCCCGTTCGACATAACTTATAAGCCACGACGAGCCATCAAGTCGCAAGTCTTGGCCGACTTCGTCGCAGAATGGACGGAGGCCGAACTCCCTAAAGAGTACGGCACATATTCAAATTGGATCATGCATTTCGACGGCTCCAAGATGTTGGCCGGACTGGGGGCTGGCGTCGTTTTGACATCCCCCACAGGAGACACAGTTCAATACATACTCCAGATTATGTACACGGACTCCAACAATGCAGCCGAATATGAGGCCCTTTTACATGGTCTCCGGATGGCAGTATCCATGGGCATTCAATGCCTAGAGGTGCGCGGGGATTCAAACCTTGCAATATCCCAAATAAATGGAGACTTCGATGCCAAGGATCCAAAAATGGCAGCTTACCGCAACGCCATCCTAAAAATGTCAGCTCGGTTCGAGGGGCTCGAATTTCACCATATAGCCCGGGAAAATAATCAGGCGGCAGATGTCCTGGCACGCATCGGCGCAAAACGCGATGTAGTCCCCCCCAATATCTTCTTGGAAAGGCTGTTCAATCCATCCGCAATATGGGAAGGGGAGCCGAACAATAACAGCCCGGACCCAACCGCACTGCCCGACACTGAACATTCTGACACAATCGGAGGCTCTGCCAATGAAATAACACCTTCAGCCCACGTAATAATGTCCGTCATCGCCCCGTGAACAGAACCATTCCTCGCCTACCTTATTAGGCAGGAACTCCCCGAGGACCAAAACGAGGCACGCTGCATCGTGTGGCGATCCAAAGCCTACAAAGTCCACGAGGGAGAACTTTATAAGAAAAGCACTACCAGAGTCCTTCAAAGGTGCATCTCCGAAGAGGAAGGGCGGAACCTCCTGGCTGAAATTCATGCCGGACTCGGCGGTCACCATGCTGCAGCTCGGTCCCTTCTGAGCAAGGCTTTCCGCACATGCTTTTACTGGCCGACGGCCCGGGCAAACGCCCAGGACTTAGTCCAACGATGCACCGGTTGCCAGCTCTTTGCAAACCAAAGCCACATGCCGCCCACCGCCCTCCAAACTATCCCCATCACTTGGCCCTTCGCGGTCTGGGGGCTTGACATGGTTGGACCCCTTAAAGGCGGAACCCACAAGCAAAAATACTTACTGGTCATGGTGGATAAGTTCACCAAATGGATAGAAGCTAAGCCTGTTAAGACGGCCGAATCCGGACCTGTGATAGACTTCATATCCGGGGTTGTACACCGTTACGGCGTCCCCCACAGCATCATTACTGATAACGGCATGAACTTTACGGCCGACGAGGTAAAACTCTAGTGCAAAAACATGGGCATCAAGCTCGATTATGCTTCCGTCTACCACCCACAAACTAACAGCCAGGTCGAACGTGCAAATGGTCTTATCATGAGCGGCATTAAACCCAGATTAGTGCGGTCCCTCACGGAATCCAACACGCATTGGGTAGAGGAGCTTGACTCCGTACTCTGGGGGCTGCGGACCACGCCGAATCGCACCACCGGATACACACCATTCTTTATGGTGTACGGCGCAGAGGCAGTTTTGCCTTGCGACATAATTCATGACGCACCTCGAGTGCGCATGTACGAAGAAAGAGAAGCCGAGCTTGATCGGCAGGACAGTTTGGACGCATTGGAGGAGAAGCATGACATGGCAAAAGCCCGTTCCGCATTCTATCAATAGCAGGCTCGACGATACCAAAGCAGAGAAGTACGGGCCAAAAATTACAATGTTGGCGAATTAGTTCTACGCCTACCGGACAAGAAAAAGGACAAACTCAAGCCCAAGTGGGAAGGTCCCTTCATAATTGACCAAGTTCTGACTGGTGGAGCGTACCGCCTGCGAAATGCATCGGATAACCAACTCGAGCCGAACCCATGGAACGCAGCCCGTCTCCGAAGATTCTATGCCTAGCGCCGGACTCTATGTTCGTCTCCTTCCTCTGTCCATTTTTATATACTTTCTGTCTTACATTCCTCTTCTTCTCTCTCTCCATCTCTTATAGCCTTTAAAAGCTCATAAAGTGACACGCTATCCGCGCTCAATAAACCTGGGGGCTTCTTTAAACAGAAGCTTATTTATATGGGCTTCACGCCCAACACATGTGTGACACTTCTGCATGTACCTTTTATTCGCCATTATATGCATCGATATGACTTAAGTTTTGGCCAAGCTGGGTTGCCTGGCTCCTATGCTTACCCCTACGTTCCCGATTGTTCAGCTAGGTGGTAAAGGGAGCACCTCTGCGATTGTTACTGCCGGGTCAGCCGGACGTGTACCTCAGACTGGGTGAAGCCGAAAGCTATCGTTCTTAAGGGAATATTCGGCCGGTGAACTAAAGATGATCTTTTTTATTTATCTATATGCCCCTAGACATTTTTCCTGCGTTTCTTTTCGCAGCATGGACATGCACTTTAGGGCATGCCTCCTAGGGGAAGGAACCCCTAACGGAACTATTCTCCCTGGAAGATGTTTCTTACTAACCATGTAATATAACATAACTAGTCAGGCACTTGTCTGTTCACGCACTAATGACCCCTACGCCTGGTCTCCATGCATTCCTCGGTTCCTATATAACCGCATGAGAATTCGGACACACTCCGGACCGTCAGGTCCCGAGGCTGAAGAGACAGGGTCGTCCATGACAAATGATCTACAATCCGGCTAGAAGGCATCATAAATGTCAATTAAATTACATAGTCATTTTGACTGACTGTATTCCTCTTCAATACCATCTAAAAGGCTGTCTAATTTACAGTCCTGCTGGGAATACTTTGCGGCCAACTCTACTTGGCCGTATACTAAGCTTACAGGGATCTCCTTCCCATCGGGTCCTATAGGACCGACCTCGGCCATATGGTTGGGGTCAGCCTTTGAGTACCGCATCTTCACCATGGCCTAGGCCTCCCTAGCGCCTTGACGGCAAGCTGATATCTTCCACAAGCGGAAGCGCCGCCGTGCTCCCTTTAGCTTCTCCGCAAGCTCTCCAAGACCTTCGGGCATGGAGACGGATGGCCACAGGGCCTGGGCGACGCCTTGCATCGCCTGCCGAACTCGATCGAGCAGTTGCGAGAGCTCGGGAAGAAGGTCACCCGTAGAACCGGGCATCTCCTCTGCAGGACGACCTGTTAGCACACCTACAGACATTGCTCTGTTAGTCGACTTCCCTGCCGAACTTTCTTTCAAATGTTCGTTCAAGCACTTACTAAATATGCCGCGCCGAAGCCGATGATTCTCCTTCATGGAGTCTGACAGCTGGGCACGAACATCTTTCAGCTCGACGCCCAGCTTGGTGTTGGCATCTTGGAGATCGTTCTTCTCGCCCATCACCTTTATCAGCACCCTCTCGCCAGCCTTTAGCTGGCGTAGGAGGTGTTGCCTTTCCGGATTCAATCCGGCGCCATCTGCAATTTGATTTGTCAGATTCGCACCAAAGCCGTGCTTCGCAAAATACTTATCTTTCGAAGTATATATTACCCGAGGAGGTCTCCTTGGGCTCCCCTGCCGCGGCTAGTGCGGCCTCAAGTTGGGCTTTGCACTCTTCCAGCTCCTTGGACAGTAGGGAATTCTTTTCCGTAAGAACCTGCATCACAAATGATCCTTAAATCAGTTATTCTAACTGTTTCAAGTCTCGGGGGCTACTGGTATATACATATAATTACCAGAATTTTCTTACCCGTATGTCTTTTACATACTGCTCCATGGCTCTGGCTAGACCATTTTGAGCGGCACGGAGATACGCATCTCCCGAGTTGAAGGCATCTAACGCCCCTGGGAGAAACAAGCGTCGTGAAGAATTGTCCGGCGACGCCTGTGGTTCATGGCACTCTCCACCTCAGAGTTGGTGGCAGACAACCCGTCCACATCCTCCGTCGGAGGAGCGTCTGGCGCATGCCTTGCGTTCGCCTCCACCTCCTGACCAGGCTTTGGAGCCTGGCTGGTGGAGGCGCGATTGGCAGCCTCTCCGAATGTAGTCCGGCGAGGTCTCTTTGTCCTGAAAGAGAGCGAGTGTCAATATGCCTCGAAGGTATAACACCTGGGATAAGGGGGCGCGCCATACCTTTGCAATGACGCCTCGGTCCGGACTGCACTTCTTTTCTGCCCGCGGGGCCCTACGGCCCCTCGTTGGCTTGTCGCCGCAGGTTCGGCCTTCCGCCTTAAATACCTCCCCTGCAAAGTTCAGTTGCAATCAGGAAACTGAACACGAGTGGGCGGATACCTATTCGGGGTACTAGGACTTCGATCTCAGGTACCTGGGGGGGTCAGGATTAGCCCTGAGTAATCGGCCGTAATGGCCACCAAGGCGTTGTCCTCGCTCAATTGATGGAACACTCCATCAATCAGCTCCACAGATATGTCTGGATCCTCTTGGGAGGCCGGGTCGAGGGACCGTCCTGGGTCCTCGGGTTGTGGAGGAGGGCTGCTTATTTCCTTAACAGCCCGGCGCAGTTCCTGCGTTGAAGTCGTCAGACTGAATATTTAACAATGGGAATACAAAACGGATGGACAAGTAAATATGGCCGCTTACCCAGCTTGGGGGATTGTGCATGGAGAATCCGCCCTGAGGGTTGATGCGGAGAAATTCCTCCTCTTCTCCCTTATACAAAGTGGACAAGATCTTCAGTAGAGCGGCAGCTGAATCCGACCCCTTACGGCCGTAGCGGGTGGCGTCGTCCTCCCCGTTGAAGTCCCACATGGGGTGGCTTCTATACTGAAGCGGCTGCACCCCCCGCATAAAGCATTCGGCCATAACCCCGATCATGGTTAGTCCGGAATGGGCTAACAATCTTATTCGGCCCATCAGGTAAATGATGTCCCTGTCACCTCCCCTCTGAGGGCTTCGTGGGTGCCAGTTTAGGCGCTTCTTTAAGGGAGCACTGTTGAATTCAGGAAGGCCAATCCGGACAGGATCCGGCAGCAAGACGTCTTCTATATAAAACCACTCTGAGGGCCAGTCTTCGGACGCCTTCTTTGGCGTTCCGGACAGATATCCGGTCCCGGCGATGCGCCATACTTCGGCTCCGCCCACTTGATACATTGACCCCTTCTTGGAACAGGGCACGAGGCAAAATAGCTCCTTCCACAGTCTGAAATGAGCTTCGACACCCATGAACAGCTCGCAGAGGGCTACAAAGCCCGCGATATGCAGTACTGAGGCAGGCGTGAGATTATGTAGCTGGAGGCCGTAGAACTCCAGCAACCCCCGGAGAAATGGATGGATTGGAAATCCGAGCCCCCTTATTAAGTAAGGGACGAGGCACACCCGCTCTCCTTTGGAGGGATTAGGGACATTCTCTGCTTGCTCTCCGCCATTGTAGACGGCAAGACCGGCTCGAACCGGGACCATATAGGCCGGGGGGAGAAATCCCTTGGTCTGGAGTGTCACTAGCTCGCTATGCGGGATGGAACATCTCTCCGAATATCCAGGCTTAGGGCTGGAAGGATGAGAGGAGGAGTTGCGACGGCTGGCCATGGTGGAATGGACGTTTGTCGGATGCGCTCTGATGAACACTCGCGGAGGGGAGAAGGAGTGGCTTGGATCTAAATCCTCGTCCCCTTAAATAGGGCAGCTCATTTATGTGGCTAGGGGTGTGAATGTAAAAACACTCAGACTTTTCATATTCGTTTGACACGGGGGAAGCGGCCATTATTGGGCGTAGAAGCCGAGGAGCGCAACATCTACAAGAAAACAGACTTTATTCAAACAGGTACACAGAATTTGGAGGAGAACCAGCCTTGCAATGCCGAAGACAATCTGCGCGCCGGACTCATCATCATTGAAGCCTGGTTCGGGGGCTACTGAGGGAGTCCTGGATTAGGGGGTGTCCGGACAGCCGGACTATATCCTTTGGCCGGACTGTTGGACTATGAAGATACAAGATTGAAGACTCCGTCCCGTGTCCGGAAGGGACTTTCCTTGGCGTGGGAGGCAAGCTTGGCGATACAGATATGTAGATCTCCTACCATTGTAACCGACTCTATGTAACCCTAACCCCGTCCGTGTCTATATAAACCGGAGGGTTTTAGTCCGTAGGACAACATACACATCAACAATCATACCATAGGCTAGCTTCTAGGGTTTAGCCTCTCCGATCTCGTGGTAGATCTACTCTTGTACTACCCATATCATCAATATTAATCAAGCAGGACATAGGGTTTTACCTCCATCAAGAGGGCCCGAACCTGGGTAAAACTTCGTGTCCCTTGCCTCCTGTTACCATCCGGCCTAGACGCACAGTTCGGGACCCCCTACCCGAGATCCGCCGGTTTTGACACCGACACCCGACCAATGCAGAAGATAGAGAGAAAATGAAAGATGTTCCCTATGCTTCAGCCATAGGCTCTATCATGTACGAAATGCTGTGTACCAGACCTGATGTGTGTCTTGCTATAAGTCTAGCAGGGAGGTACCAAAGTAATCCAGGAGTGGATCACTGGACAACGGTCAAGAACATCCTGAAATACCTGAAAAGGACTAAGGATATGTTTCTCATATATGGAGGTGACAAAGAGCTCATCGTAAATGGTTACGTTGATGCAAGCTTTGACACTGATCCGGACGATTCTAAATCGCAAACCGGATACGTGTTTACATTAAACGGTCGAGCTGTCAGTTGGTGCAGTTCTAAACAAAGCGTTGTGGCGGGATCTACATGTGAAGCGGAGTACATAGCTGCTTCAGAAGCAGCAAACGAAGGAGTCTGGATGAAGGAGTTCATATCCGATCTAGGTGTCATACCTAGTGCATCGGGTCCAATGAAAATCTTTTGTGACAATACTGGTGCAATTGCCTTGGCAAAGGAATCCAGATTTCACAAGAGAACCAAGCACATCAAGAGACACTTCAATTCCATCCGGGATCTAGTCCAGGTGGGAGACATAGAGATTTGCAAGATACATACGGATCCGAATGTTGCAGACCCGTTGACTAAGCCTCTTCCACGGGCAAAACATGATCAGCACCAAAGCTCCATGGGTGTTAGAATCATTACTGTGTAATCTAGATTATTGACTCTAGTGCAAGTGGGAGACTGAAGGAAATATGCCCTAAAGGCAATAATAATGTTATTATTTTATTTCCTTATATCATGATAAATGTTTATTATTCATGCTAGAATTGTATTATCCGGAAACATAATACTTGTGTGAATACATAGACAAACTAAACGTCACTAGTATGCCTCTACTTTGACTAGCTCGTTAACCAAAGATGGTTATGTTTCCTAACCATAGACATGTGTTGTCATTTGATTAACGGGATCACATTATTAGGAGAATGATGTGATTGACATGACCCATTCCATTAGCTTAGCACCCGATCGTTTAGTGTGTTGCTATTGCTTTATTCATGACTTATACACGTTCCTATGACTATGAGATTATGCAACTCCCGCTTGCCGGAGGAACACTTTGTGTGCTACCAAACGTCACAACATAACTGGGTGATTATAAAGGAGCTCTACAGGTGTCTCCAAAGGTAAATGTTGGGTTGGCGTATTTCGAGATTAGGATTTGTCACTCCGATTGTCGGAGAGGTATCTCTGGGCCCTCTCGGTAATGCACATCACATAAGCCTTGCAAGCATTGCAACTAATGAGTTAGTTGTGAGATGATGTATTACGTAACGAATAAAGAGACTTGCCGGTAATGAGATTGAACTAGGTATTAAGATACCGATGATCGAATCTCGAGCAAGTAACATACAAATGACAAAGGAAACAACGTATGTTGTTATGCGGTCTGACCGGTAAAGATCTTCGTAGAATATGTGGGAGCCAATATGAACATCAAGGTTCCGCTATTGGTTATTGACTGGAGACATGTCTCGGTCATGTCTACATTGTTCTCGAACCCGTAGGGTCCGCATGTTTAAGGTTTCAATGACAATTATATTATGAGTTTATGAGTTTTGATGTACCGAAGTTAGTTCGGAGTCCCGGATGTGATCACGGACATGTCGAGGAGTCTCGAAATGGTCGAGACATAAAGATTGATATATTGGATGACTATATTCGGACACCGGAAGTGTTCCGGGTGATTTCAGAGAAAACCGGAGTGCCGGAGGGTTACCGGAACCCCCCGGGAGAAGTAATGGGCCTTATGGGCCTTAGTGGAGAGAGAGAGGGGCGGCCAAGGTGGGCCACGCGCCCCTCCCCCTCTGGTCCGAATTGGACTAGGAGAGGGGGGGTGGCGCCCCCTTTCCTTCTCCCTCTCCCCCTTCCTTTCCCCCTCCTAGTAGGAGTAGGAAAGAGGGGAGTCCTACTGCTACTAGGAGGAGGACTCCTCCTCCTTGGCGCGCCATAGGGCCGACCGGCCTCCTCCCCTTGCTCCTTTATATATAGGGGCAGGGGGCACCCCTAGACACACAAGTTGATCCACGTGATCGTTTTCTTAGCCGTGTGCGGTGCCCCCTTCCACCATACTCCTCGATAATATTGTGGCGGTGCTTAGGCGAAGCCCTGCGACAGTAGAGCATCAAGATCGTCACCACGCCGTCGTGCTGACGGAACTCTTCCCCGACACTTTGCTGGATCGGAGTCCGGGGATCGTCATCGAGCTGAACGTGTGCTAAAACTCGGAGGTGCCGTAGTTTCGGTGCTTGATCGATCGGGCCGTGAAGACGTACGACTACATCAACCACGTTGTCATAACGTTTCCGCTGTCGGTCTACGAGGGTACGTAGATCACACTCTCCCCTCTTGTTGCTATGCATCACCATGATCTTGCGTTTGCGTAGGATTTTTTTTGAAATTACTACATTCCCCAACAGTATGCGGTTCGATGAGTGTTGAGGCTCGCGGCGGGTATCGTTATTTTCTGACCTTCACAGATGATTTGAGAAGATATGGGTATATCTACTTAATGAAACATAAGTCTGAAACATTTGAAAAGTTCAAAGAATTTCAGAGTGAAGTGGAAAATCAACATAACAAGAAAATAAAGTTTCTACGATCTGATCGCGGAGGCGAATATTTGAGTTACGAGTTTGGTCTTCATTTGAACCAATGTGAAATAGTTTCGCAACTCACACCACCTGGAACACCACAGTGTAATGGTGTGTCCGAACGTTATAAACGTACTTTATTAGATATGGTGCGATATATGATGTCTCTTACCGATTTACCACTATCGTTTTGGGGTTATGCATTAGAGACAACTGCATTCACGTTAAATAGGGCACCATCTAAATCCGTTGAGATGACACCATATGAACCGTGGTCTAGCAAGAAACCTAAGCTGTTGTTTCTTAAAGTTTGGGGTTGCGATGCTTATGTGTAAAAGTTTCAGCCTGATAAGCTCAAACCCAAATCGGATAAGTGCGTCTTCATAGGATACCCAAAAGAAACTGTTGGGTACACCTTCTATCACAGATACGAAGGCAAGATCTTTGTTGCTAAGAGTGGATCCTTTCTAGAGAAGGAGTTTCTCTCGAAAGAAGTGAGTGGGAGGAAAGTATAACTTGATGAGGTAACTGTACCTTCTCCCGAATTGGAAAGTAGTTCATCACAGAAATCTGTTCCAGTGATGCCTACACCAATTAGTGAGGAAGTTAATGATGATGATCATGGAACTTCATATCAAGTTACTACCGAACCTTGTAGGTCAACCAGAGTACGTTCCACACCAGAGTGGTACGGTAATCCTGTTCTGGAAGTCATGTTACTAGACCATGACGAACCTACAAACTATGAGGAAGCGATGATGAGCCCAGATTCCGCAAAATGGCTTAAGGCCATGAAATCTGAGATGGGATCCATGTATGTGAACAAAGTATGGACTTTGATTGACTTGCCCAATGATTGGTGAGCCATTCAGAATAAAAGGATCTTCAAGAGGAAGACGGACGCTGATAGTTGTGTTACTATCTACAAAGCTCGAATTGTCAAAAAATAGTTTTTGACAAGTTCAAGGTGTTGACTGCGATAATATTTTCTCATTCGTAGTGATTCTTAAGCCTGTCCGAATCATGTTAGCAAATTGCCACATTTTATGAAATCTGGCAAATGGATATCAAAACTACATTTCTTAATGGATTTCTTAAAGAAGAGTTGTATATGATGTAACCAGAAGGTTTTGTCAATCCTAAAGGTGCTAACAAAATGTGCAAGCTCCAGCGATCCATCTATGGACTGGTGCAGGCATCTCGGAGTTGGAATATACGCTTTGATAAGTTGATCAAACCATATAGTTTTATACAGACTTGCGGTGAAGCCTGTATTTACAAGAAAGTGAGTGGGAGCACTATAGCCTTTCTGATAAGTATATGTGAATGACATATTGTTGATCGGAAATGATGAAGAATTTTCTGGAAAGCATAAAGGAGTGTTTGAAAGGAGTTTTTTCAAAGAAAGACCTCGGTGAAGCTGCTTACATATTGGGCATCAAGATCTATAGAGATAGATCAAGACACATGATAAAGATTTTTCAATTATTACATACCTTGACAAGATTTTTGAAGTAGTTCAAAATGGAACAGTAAAAAAGAATGAGTTCTTGCCTGTATTGCAAGGTGTAAAATTGAGTAAGAATCAAAACACGACCACGACAGAAAACAGAAAGAGAATGAAAGTCACTCCCTATGCCTGCTACCTCTTGAGCATGCGTTGGTTTTCCCTTAAAGAGGAAAGGGTGATGCGGCAAAGCAGCGCAAGTATTTCCCTCAGTTTTTGAGAACCAAGGTATCAATCCAGTAGGAGACCACGCGCGAGTCACCTCGTACCTACACAAACAAATAAGAACCTCGCAACAAACGCGATAAAGGGGTTGTCAATCCCTTCACGGACACTTGCAAGAGTGAGATCTGATAGAGATAGTAATAAGATAAATAGAATTGAGCATAGTTATGAGAATATCTAGGTATGATCATGTATATAGGCATCACGTCCGTGACAAGTAGACCGACTCCTGCCTGCATCTACTACTATTACTCCACACATCGACCGCTATCCAGCATGCATCTAGAGTATTAAGTTCATAAGAACGGAGTAACGCTTTAAGCAAGATGACATGATGTAGAGGGATAAACTCATGCAATATGATATAAACCCCATCTTTTTATCCTCGATGGCAATAATACAATACGTGTCTTTTCCCCTACTGTCACTGGGATCGAGCACCACAAGATTGAACCCAAAGCTAAGCACTTCTCCCATTGCAAGAAAGATCAATCTAGTAGGCCAAACCAAACTGATAATTCAAAGAGACTTGCAAAGATAACCAATCATACATAAAAGAATTCAGAGAAGATTCAAATATTTTCCATAGATAATCTTGATCATAAACCCACAATTCATCGGATCTCGACAAACACACCGCAAAAGAAGATTACATCGAATAGATCTCCAAGAGAATCGAGGAGAACTTTGTATTGAGATCCAAAGAGAGAGAAGAAGCCATCTAGCTAATAATTATGGACCCGAAGGTCTGAGGTAAACTACTCACACATCATCGGAGAGGCCATGGAGTTGATGTAGAGGCTTCCGTGATCGATGCCCCCTCCAGCGGAGCTCCGGAAAAGGCCCCAAGATGGGATCTCACGGGTACAGAAGGTTGCGGCGGTGGAGTTAGGTTTTCGTGGTGCCCTCTGATATTTTCATGGTACGTAGGTATATATAGGAGGAAGAAGTAGGTCGGTGGAGCCACGAGGGGCCCACGAGGGTGGAGGGCGCGCCCCCTGCCTCGTGGCCTCCTCGTTGATTGCTTGACGTCCACTCCAAGTCCTTTGGATCACGTTTATTCCAAAAATCACGCTCCTGAAGGTTTCATTCCATTTGGACTCCGTTTGATATTCTTTTTCTGTGAAACACTGAAATAGGCAAAAAACAGCAATTTGGGATGGGCCTCCGGTTAATAGGTTAGTCCCAAAAATAATATAAAATTGTATAAATAAGCCCATTAAACATCCAAAACAGAATATATAATAGCGTGGAACAATCATAAATTATAGATATGTTGGAGACGTATAGCATCGCAAGCTTAATTCCTGCTCGTCCTCAAGTAGGTAAATGATAAAAACAGAATTTTTGATGTGGAATGCTTCCTAACATATTTCTCAATGTAATTTTTCTTTATTGTGGAATGAATTCTCAAATCCGAAAGATTCAAGATAAAAGTCTAATATTGGCATAAAAATAATAATACTTCAAGCATACTAACTAAGCAATCATGTCTTCTCAAAATAACATGGCCAAAGAAAGTTATCCCTACAAAATCATATTGTCTGGCTATGCTCTATCTTCATCACACAAAATATTAAATCATTCACAACCCCGATGACAAGCCAAGCAATTGTTTCATACTTTTGACGTTCTCAAACTTTTTCAACTTTCACGCAATACATGAGAGTGAGCCATGGACATAGCACTATAGGTGGAATAGAATGGTGGTTGTGGAGAAGACAAAAAGGAGAAGATAGTCTCACATCAACTAGGCGTATCAATGGGCTATGGAGATGCCCATCAATAGATATCAATGTGAGTGAGTAGGGATTGCCATGCAACGGATGCACCAGAGCTATAAGTGTATGAAAGCTCAACAAAATAAACTAAGTGGGTGTGCATCCAACTTGCTTGCTCCTGAAGACCTAGGGCAATTTGAGGAAGCCCATCATTGGAATATACAATCCAAGTTCTACAATGTAAAATTCCCACTAGTTTTATGAAAGTGACAACATAGGAGACTCTCTATCATGAAGATCATGGTGCTACTTTGAAGCACAAGTGTGGAAAAAGGATAGTAACATTGTCCCTTCTCTCTTTTTCTCTCATTTTTTATTTGGGCCTTCTTTCCTTTTTTCTTTTGGCCTCTTTCTTTTTTTTCGTCCGGAGTCTCATCCCGACTTGTGGGGGAATCATAGTCTCCATCATCCTTTCCTCACTAGGACAATGCTCTAATAATGATGATCATCACACTTCTTTTTTACTTACAACTCAAGAATTACAACTCAATACTTAGAACAAAATAGGACTCTATGTGAATTCCTCCGGCGGTGTACCGGGATATGCAATGAATCAAGAGTGACATGTATGAAAATTATGAACGGTGGCTTTGCCACAAATACGATGTCAACTACATGATCATGCATGACAATATGACAATGATGAAGCATGTCATAACAAACGGAACGCTGGAAAGTTGCGTGTCAATATATCTCGGACTGGCTATGGAAATGCCATAATAGGTAGGTATGGTGGTTGTTTTGAGGAAGGTATATGGTGGATGTATGATACCGGCGAAAAGTGCGCGGTAATAGAGAGGCTAGCAAATGTGGAAGGGTGGGAGTGCGTATATTCCATGGACTCAACATTAGTCATAAATAATTCACATACTTATTGAAAAAATCTATTAGTTATCGAAACAAAGTACTACGTGCATGCTCCTAGGGGGATAGATTGGTAGGAAAATACTATCGCCCGTCCCCGACCGCCACTCATAAGGAAGGAATCAATAAATAAATCATGCTCCGACTTCATCACATAACGGTTCACCATACTTGCATGCTACGGGAATCACAAACTTCAACACAAGTATTTCACGAATTCACAACTACTCAGCTATCATGACTCTAATATCACCATCTCCATATCTCAAAACAATTATCAAGTATCAAACTTCTCATAGTATTCAATGCACTTATATGAAAGTTTTTATTATGCCTAAAAGCAAATTACTATGCTGTTCTAAAGGACTCTCAAAATAATATAAGTGAAGCATGAGAGATCAATTATTTCTATAAAATAAAACCACCACCGTGCTCTAAAAGATATAAGCGAAGCACTAGAGGAAAAACTATATAGCTCAGAAGATATAAGTGAAGCACATAGAGTATTCTAACAAATTCTGATTCATGTGTGTCTCTCTCAAAAGCCTTGTTAAAGAATTCTTCGATTAACCAGTTAACTTGCCGATTAATCCCTACTTATAGGGTCCCCGAGTAGCCAATTACCCGATAAATCGTCCGATTAATTGATTAAATGGCCGATTAGCCTATTAATCCCCTACTCACCAGCCGATCGAGCAGCTACCAGTTAACGATTTCCTCAACAATGCTCAAAAGGTGTGTACATCAAGGATGATTGTGGTAAACTAAAAAGCAAAGACTCAAATCATACAAGACGCTCCAAGCAAAACACATATCATTTGGTGAATAAAAATATAGCTCCAAGTAAAGTTACCGATGAACGAAGACAAAAGAGGGGATGCCTTCCGGGGCATCCCCAAGCTTAGGATTTTTGGTGTCCTTGGATTTTACCTTGGGGTTCCTTGGTCATCCCCAAGCTTAGGCTCTTGCCACTCCTTGTTCCATAATCCATCAAATCTTTACCCAAAATGTGAAAACTTCACAACACAAAACTTAACAGAAAATCTCGTGAGCTCCGTTAGCGAAAGAAAACAAAACACCACTTCAAGGTACTGTAATGAACTCATTCTTTATTTATATTGGTGTTAAGCCTACTGTATTCCAACTTTTCTATGGTTTATAAACTACATTACTAGCCATAGATTCATCAAAATAAGCAAACAACACACGAAAAACAGAATCTGTCAAAAACAGAACAGTCGGTAGTAATCTGTATCAAACGCATACTTCTGGAACCCCAAAAATACTAAACTAAATTGCTGGACGTTATGAATTTATCTATTAATCATCTTCAAAAATAATTAACTAAATAACACTCTCCAATAAAAAATGTCAGCAATTCTCGCGAGCGCTAAAGTTTCTATTTTTTACATCAAGATCAAAAAGACTTTCACCAAGTCTTCCCAACGGTTCTACTTGGCACAAACACTAATTAAACACAAAAAAACGACCAAAACAGAGGATAGATAAATTATTTATTTATTACTAAATAGGAACAAAAATCAAGGAATAAAAAAATTGGGTTGCCTCCCAACAAGCGCTATCGTTTAACGCCCCTAGGTAGGCATAAAAGCGAGGATAGATCTAGGTATTGCCATCTTTGGTAGACAATCCATAAGTGGCTCTCATAATAGATTCATATGGTAATTTAATTTTATTTCTGGGGAAGTGTTCCATGCCTTTCCTTAACGGAAATTGGAATCTAATATTCCCTTCCTTCATATCAATAATTGCACCAATCGTTCTAAGGAAAGGTCTATCAAGAATAATAGGACATGAAGGATTGCAATCTATATCAAGAACAATGAAATTTATGGGCACATAATTCCTATTTGCAACAATAAGAACATCATTAATTCTTTCCATTGGTTTCTTAATAGTGGAATCCGCAAGGTGCAAGTTTAAAGAACAATCATCAAATTCACGGAAACCTAGCAAATCACACCAAGTTTTTGGGATCGTGGAAACACTAGCATCCAAATCACACAAAGCATAACATTCATGATCTTTAATTTTTATTGTAATTGTAGGTTCCCACTCATCATAAAGTTTTATAGGGATAGAAACTTCCAACTCAAGTTTTTCTTCGTAAGATTGTATTAAAGCATCACCGATATGTTTAGTAAAAGCTTTATTTTGACTATAAGCATGAGGAGAATTTAGCATGGATTGCAACAAGGAAATACAGTCTATCAAAGAGCAATTATCATAATTAAACTCCTTGAAATCCAAGATAGTGGGTTCGTTGCTATCTAAAGTTTTAACCTCTTCAATCCCACTTTTAACAATTTTTGCATCAAGATCTAAAAACTCCGAATTTTTGGGACGCCTTATAACTAAAGTTGACTCATCTCCAGCCCCATCATTATCAAGATTCATATTGCAAAACAAATATTAATAGGGGACACATCAATAACTTTTAGATCTTCATCATTATTATCATGGAAACTAGAAGAACACGCGTTCACAAAGCAATCTTTTTTAGCACGCATCCTAGCGGTTCTTTCTTTGCATTTATTAATGGAAATTCTCATACCTTTGAGAGACTCATTGATATCATGCTTAGGTGAAATAGATCTAAGTTTCAAAGAATCAACATCAAGGGAAAGTCTATCCACGTTCCTAGCCAACTCATCAATCTTAAGCAATTTTTCTTCAATCAAAGCATTGAAACTCTTTTGCGAATTAATAAATTCTTTAATAATAGATTCAAAATCAGAGGGCATCTTATTATAATTTCCATAAGAATTGTTGTAGGAATTACCATAATTATTAGAGGAATTACTAGGAAACGACCTAGAATTAAAATTACCTCTATACGCGTTGTTACCAAAATTGTTCCTACCAACAAAATTCACATCCATATATTCATTATTATTCTAAATTAAAGTAGACAAAGGCATATCATTGGGATCAGTAGGAGTACTCTTATTAGCAAAAAAATTCATAAGTTCATCCATCTTTCCACTCAAAACATTAATCTCTTCAATTGCATGCACCTTTTTACTAGTAGATCTTTCAGTGTGCCATTGATAATAATTAACCATAATATTATCTAGGAGTTTGGTAGCTTCTCCTAAAGTGATTTCCATAAAAGTGCCTCCCGCGGCCGAATCTAAAAGATTTCTGGAAGCAAAATTCAATCCGGCATAAACTTTTTGTATAATCATGCATAAATTCAAACCATGTGTAGGGCAATTACGTATCATTAATTTCATCCTCTCCCAAGATTGTGCAACATGCTCATGATCAAGTTGCTTAAAATTCATAATATCATTTCTAAGAGAGATGATCTTAGCGGGAGGAAAATACTTAGAGATAAAAGTATCTTTGCACTTATTCCATGAATCAATACTATTTTTATGCAAAGACGAAAACAAAGCTTTAGCACGATCTCTAAGCGAAAACGGAAATAGCTTCAATTTAACAATATCATTATCCACATCTTTCTTCTTTTGAATATCACACAAATGAACAAAGTTGTTTAGATGGGTAGCGGCATCTTCACTACACTACAAAAAAATACACTTCCGTGATGATACGTGTTTGTCACACTAGGTCGCTTTTTTTGTCATGCATGTACATCCATGACAAATTTATGACAGAATCAAGATAGTCATACCTGTGCTGTCGTAGAAGTGTTCCATGACATTACCAAAATTATCATCACGGAAGTGTCCACTTCCATGACGATAAATCGCGCGTCACAAAAGTGCTTTCGTCAAGGGTGACTGACACGTGGCATTGATGACCCACAAGCATAGGGGATCTATCGTAGTCCTTTCGATAAGTAAGAGTGTCGAACCCAACGAGGAGCAGAAGGAAATGATAAGCAGTTTTCAGCAAGGTATTCTCTGCAAGTACTGAAATAAGTGGTAACAGATAGTTTTGTGATAAGATAAATTGTAACGAGCAACAAGTAAAAAAGTAAATAAAGTGCAGCAATGATAGAGGCAAAGGTGTCCCGATGTTTCGATGAGATGGTGGCTATCGTTTTCTGTGGGAGTCGACCTTGACGATCCGACTACGATCGTGCGAGACGTCGCGCCTTAGCAATCGCTAAACCAACTTCCGAGGGGTTATTGACCACGCCGGAGCACGATCAACCTGACCACGAGGGCCTGTTTCCTGCGAGCAAACGAAGAACAAGCAAGAAACTGAGATTGCAATCTGGATATTGCGAATATAAGATGAAAGCTTTATTGATCAAGGTGGGGTTCTGTGACGTCTTGGTCTGGTCGTTGGACACAAACGAAGTACGTGAAGTTGCAGCTATGGCGAACTTTTAATCTAAACAAAACCCAAAGTCTAAACGACGCCCTAAGGGCTGTATATATGGAGGAAGAGAGGGGAATTTCGTGGCCCTTGAGGGTGGGGTCCGAAACCAACCCTAAGTCTTGTTTCCCCACACATACGGACTCTAAAAATAGCCTATACTTAAGTATTTCGAAATTACATGGGCCTGGCCCATTAATAAGGTGACGCAGCACCTAGAATAGCCTATGGACGAATATTATGAAGTGGCATCTTGTATATTTCGTCCATGGCTTCATGCACTCCTTATGGCGGCTTCAAAGTCCTGAAATCATCACTTGTAACTCCGTTCTTGATCCCCTTGCGCATGCCATCAACTTCATGCGTGTTCTTGCTCCAATGTTCATCCTTCTCCAAGCTAGGCCCTTCATTTGAAAGCAAAACAAATGTATCCAATTTAGGCAGCATCATAATCTCATGAACATTAGAATCATTACCAAGAAACGAAAGTACCTGGTAATTTAATTGGCGTGCGCGAGCTCTAGTAATTGGTCCAGTATATGTAACAGTAGGGGCTATGGGTGTAACAATGGTATTGATGTCCTCATCATCCTCCCCTTCTTGAAATGAAGTCGTCCTCGACGAAAGCTCATCTTCCTCACCCAGATAAGGCTTCAAATCTGCAATATTAAAAGTGGGACTAACCCCAAAATCTGCAGGTAGCTCAAGTTTATATGCATTATCATTTATTTTCTCTAAAACCTTAAAAGGACCATCAGCACGTGGCATTAGCTTTGATTTGCGCAGATTAGGAAATCTATCTTTACGCAAATGTAACCAAACAAGATCTCCAGGTGCAAACACAACATGTTTTCTACCCTTATCTCCAGCAAGTTTATATTTAGCATTCATACGCTCAATGTTTTCCTTAGTTAACTCATGCATTTTTAAAATCAATTCAGAACGTTCTTTAGCATCAAGATTAACCTTCTCCGAAGATGGAAGAGGCAACAAATCAATAGGTGCACGAGGTAGGAAACCATACACAATTTCAAAAGGGCACATCTTCGTAGTAGAATGCAATGAACGATTATAAGCAAATTCAATATGAGGCAAGCATTCTTCCCACATTTTCTTGTTATTCTTCAAAACAGCCCTAAGCATAGTAGACAATGTTCTATTGACTACTTCAGTTTGTCCATCAGTTTGGGGGTGACAAGTAGTACTAAAAAGCAGCTTAGTCCCCAACTTAGCCCATAAACATCTCCAAAAGTGGCTAAGAAATTTAGTATCACGATCTGAAACAATAGTATTTGGCACACCATGTAAGCGAATAATTTCACGAAAGAACAAATCAGCAACATTAACAGCATCATCGCTTTTATGACATGGTATAAAGTGTGCCATTTTCGAGAACCTATCCACGACAACAAATATGCTATCCCTCCCCTTCTTTGTTCGAGGTAAACCTAAAACAAAGTCCATAGATATATCCTCCCAAGGAACACTAGGTACAGGCAAAGGCATATATAAACCATGAGGATTGAGTCGTGACTTAGCTCTTTGACATGTAGTGCAGCGAGCAACAAAACGCTCAACATCCCGTCTCATCTTTGGCCAAAAGAAATGTGTAGCAAGTATATCCTCCGTCTTCTTGACGCCAAAGTGTCCCATTAATCCTCCTCCATGCGCCTCCTGCAACAACAAAAGACGAACGGAGCTAGCTGGAATGCATAGCTTGTTAGCACGAAACACAAATCCATCGTTAAGAACGAACTTGTTCCAAGTTCTCCCTTCCTTACAATTCTGCAATACATCTTTAAATTCAGCATCATTAACATATTGATCCTTGATGGTCTCCAAACCAAATATTTTAAAGTCAAGTTGTGAAAGCATAGTATAACGACGAGACAAGGCATCAGCAATAACATTTTCTTTACCCTTTTTGTGTTTAATCACATAAGGGAAAGTCTCAATGAATTCAACCCATTTAGCATGTCGACGGTTCAGTTTTGCTTGACTTTTAATGTGTTTCAAAGATTCATGATCAGAATGTATAACAAATTCCTTGGGCCATAAATAATGTTGCCATGTTTCTAAGGTCCGAACAAGAGCATATAATTCTTTATCATAAGTAGAATAGTTCAGACTAGGCCCACTCAATTTTTCAGAAAAGTATGCAACAGGTTTCCCATCTTGTAATAACACACCTCCTAATCCAATTCCACTAGCATCACATTCAAGCTCAAAAGTCTTATTGAAATTAGGAAGTTGGAGTAAAGGAGCATGTGTCAACTTACCTTTCAATACCGTGAAGGCTTCTTCCTGTGCGGTACCCCAAACAAAAGGTACATCCTTCTTTGTAAGCTCGTTGAGAGGTGCAGCAATGGTGCTGAAATCTCTCACAAAACGCCTATAGAAACCAGCGAGGCCAAGGAAACTCCTCACTTGTGTGACCGTTTTGGGCTGCGGCCAACTCTCAATAGCTTCAATCTTGGCTTTATCAACTTCAATTCCCTGTGGAGTAACAACATAGCCAAGAAAAGATACTCGGTCGGTGCAAAAGGTGCACTTTCCAAGGTTACCAAACAAACGTGCATCACGTAGAGCAATAAAAACAGCACGTAAATGTTCCAAATGTTCCTCCAAAGATTTGCTATAAATCAATATGTCATCAAAGTAAACTACCACAAATCGTCCAATGAAAGCACGTAAAACTTCGTTCATTAACCTCATGAAAGTACTAGGTGCATTAGTTAACCCAAAAGGCATGACTAACCACTCATATAATCCAAACTTAGTTTTAAATGCTGTTTTCCATTCATCTCCCAATTTCATACGAATTTGATGGTAACCACTACGCAAATCAACTTTGGAGAATATTGTAGAGCCACTCAATTCATCAAGCATATCATCTAGCCTAGGAATAGGATGACGATAACGAATAGTAATATTATTAATGCCTCTACAATCAACGCACATACGCGACGTACCATCCTTTTTCGGCACTAAAATGATAGGAACAGCACAAGGACTAAGGGATTCGTGTATATAACCTTTGTCGAGCAGTTCTTGTACTTGACGCATAATCTCCTTCGTCTCCTCTGGATTGGTACGGTATGGTGCCCGGTTGGGTAATGATGCACCGGGAATTAAGTCAATTTGATGCTCAATCCCGCGAATAGGTGGTAATCCCGGTGGCACGTCTTGTGGAAAGACGTCGGCGAACTCCTGCAAA
Source organism: Triticum urartu (assembly GCF_056163025.1). Lineage (NCBI taxonomy): Eukaryota > Viridiplantae > Streptophyta > Magnoliopsida > Poales > Poaceae > Triticum > Triticum urartu. Next base: position 650,675,732 of record NC_141877.1, on the reverse strand, counting down.
ATGTTAGTGACAGCAGGAGGCAAAGAGGAAGGCATGTCCTCGAATGAAAATAATGCCTCTTTGCACACAAAAGCATAGCAAACAGATTTGCTAAAATCTAGATCATCAATATCAGATTTGGTGGCAAGTAAACATGCACTTTTCAATTTAATTTCAGAAGCAACACTAGATTGTTTATTATTATTAGGCTGCATTTGTTGCTCAAATTCTTTTGCCACAATCTGATTTTCACTCTTAGTTTTCTCCTGTTTTGCTTTATTAGCTCTATTAATATCATCTTTCAAAATGGAATCAGGAGTCATAGGAAGCAAAGTAATATTTTTATCCTTATGAACAAGAGTATACTGATTGTTTCTACCATGGTGAATAGAATTTTTATCAAATTGCCATGGTCTACCAAGTAATAAGGAACATGCTTGCATCGGTACCACATCACAATCAACATAATCAGCATATGTAGAGATACTAAAATGCACACGAACAGTACGTGTTACCTTAACCTTGCCGCTGTTGTTGAACCATTGGATGTAGTAAGGATGTGGATGTGGTCTGGTGGTGAGAGATAGCTTCTCCACCATCTCGATGCTAGCCAAGTTGTTACAACTCCCTCCATCTATGATCACGCGAACAGAACGTTCCTTCACAACTCCCTTTGTATGGAACAAATTATGCCTCTGATTTTGCTCAGCTTGTGTAACCTGCACACTCAAAACACGTTGAGCAACTAAACATTCATACCTGTCAGCATCTTCAGGAGCCATGTATTGCGTCTCATGATCAGAATCGTCTCCACCGTGTTCGTCACGTGTAATAAGAGCCAAAGTCTCCTCATCATAGTCACTAGCGGACTCATACCCACCATCCTCAGTAACAATCATCACACGCTTAGATGGGCATTCTCTCGCATAATGACCTCCACCCTTGCAACGTCGACAAATAATATCATGTGTTTGCCCTGTTGATGCCATGGATGAAGAAGAGCTCTTTGCAGGCCCAGAAGGTGTGCTCTTGGCAGATAGTGGTGATTGTGCCTGCTTTATTGTATCACGGTTGGAGGTGGCAGCCGACGGAGGCGCCGGTGTAGTAGAACGTGTGGAAGTAGATGATGCACGTGGTGTCCATGAAGAAGGTCGACCTGCAGAAAAGTTAGTCCGCGCCAATGCCTGTCGATCCTGCACTTCACGTTCAGCTTTACAAGCAAGATGGAATAAACGAGTGATATTAGTATACTCCTTATACTCTAGAATCGTCTGAATCTCTCTATTTAATCCACCCATAAAACGTGCAAGCATAGCTTCATTCTCCTCAACAATACCACATCTAATCATGCCAGTTTGTAATTCCTGATAATATTCTTCTACAGAATTTTTTCCCTGTCTTAAGCGCTGCAATTTTTGAAGTAATTCACGTTGATAATATGGTGGAACCCAACGAGTACGCATAGCAGTTTTCAAAGCAGCCCAAGTAGCAGGAATGGGATATAATCTACAATGCTCAGACCACCAAACACATGCAAAACTAGTGAATGCACAAACAGCAGCAGGAACACGTCTCTCCTCGGGATATTGTAAACATGTAAATCGTTGTTCAGTTTCTAACTCCCAAGTAAGGTATATATCAGGAACATATCTACCCTCAAATGGTGGAATATGCAATTTTAGTTTAGGGAGATGGTCATGATCTCGTACCTGAGGGTGAGCCCTACCATTGCCATTATTTGCATGTGGACGACCTGATGGTTGCTGTGCTGGTGGTGGCACGTAGTTCTGATTTTGATCAATCTCATCCTCGTAATCGCTAGCAAAATCATCCTCCTCCGCATCAGCAGCAGGAGCCACAGAAGTAGCAACAGGAGCACCAACAGTTTGGCCAGGTGCAAGAGGGAGACGGCTCGCTCGGCGGAGGGCTGTTTCACGATGTGTAGGTAGTCGTCGTTGTTGTTGTTGTAGAGGTGCGTTAGGTGCAGCCGGTGGTGGTGGTGGAAGACGCGCGAGCAATTCATTAAACCTGTTATCGAGCTTTGTTTCGAACGTCTTCTCCATGTCATCTATCTTCTCCATGGCCTCTTCAAATCTGTTTAGCACATCCTGCACCTGTCCATTCATCATTTGCTGAAATTTATCATGCAACTCCTGATTCGTCATGTTCTCCCAGTCAGTCTCGTCGGCTTGTGATCCTGCCATGGTTAGCAACAATAGAAAACACACAAGAATATGATCCTACAGAATACTAACAAGAGGTGGTGGTGGCGGGTGTCACAAATCCGTCAAGCAAATCTCAAATTCTTATCAGTTCTTACCCAGCAGCAGGCGGTGATCGGCAAGCGTTGTAGTCAAAACTCTCAAAAGCTTGGATAGAGCGATTGCCAGGGAGAGTCAAACGCACGACGTAGAGGTATGTGGAGCTGGGAAGGCTTATAGTATGGTAGCAAAAAGGGTCAGCAATAATCAATTCAGAGATGCAAAGTTGAATAAACGCTCAACGACGGTACTGTGCTGGTCCTAGGCTAGACCGTGCTAGAGACGCGAGCCTAGAACACTAACAAAATCACGGCGCTGCACGTAAATCAGGGAAAAGCACACTCTGGAACTTTTTTTTTTGCTTTTTTTTTGCGCTCCTCTTTTTTTTTTTTTGCTCCTCTTTTTTTTTTGCGCTCCTCTTTTTTTTTTTTGCGAAAAATTACTATAATGGCGAGTGTCTCAAAACTCTTCCCTCGTCAAACTAATAGGATGGGCACGAAATTTTTTTTTCACTTTTTTTTTCGGAAATCAGGGCAGCGACGACGAAAAAGTGCGACAAAAAAATCACTATGATGGCACGTGGCTCAAAAGACTCAGAAAAGCCTAAAAATAGGATAGGGAAAAAATATTTTTGCCCGTGAAAATTTTGGCCTAAAAACTGCCCGGGGGTCTCCAGACTCTTTTTTTTTCTTTTTTTTTCCGACACCTACGCAGGCAAGGAAACACGAATCGGAATTGAGATTGATCTCAAGAACAAACCTAATAAGAGAAGAACTCGGATTGGTGGTGGATATATGGTGGATTCAGAGCGGTGGCGGATAAGCAAAAGTGGTAGATGGGCGATGATGATGGTGCGGCGGTGGCGTGACAACTTGTGACCAGAACTCGAAACTCTAAAAGACTAGACTCTAAGACCAGCAACTTGACACGACGATGCAACCGCAAATTCAACAAAGCAAAAACCCTAAAAAGATTATGCAAAGGCTCAGATTGGTTCGGATATGATGAACTAACCCTAATTTTTTTTTTGGGTGGCTTTTTCGTGGACTGTAGGTATGAAGAACAGACTCGATCTAATCTACGAAAAACTGTAAAATCTCACCGAGCAACCTGGATATCTGATACCACTTGATAGAGGCAAAGGTGTCCCGATGTTTCGATGAGATGGTGGCTATCGTTTTCTGTGGGAGTCGACCTTGACGATCCGACTACGATCGTGCGAGACGTCGCGCCTTAGCAATCGCTAAACCAACTTCCGAGGGGTTATTGACCACGCCGGAGCACGATCAACCTGACCACGAGGGCCTGTTTCCTGCGAGCAAACGAAGAACAAGCAAGAAACTGAGATTGCAATCTGGATATTGCGAATATAAGATGAAAGCTTTATTGATCAAGGTGGGGTTCTGTGACGTCTTGGTCTGGTCGTTGGACACAAACGAAGTACGTGAAGTTGCAGCTATGGCGAACTTTTAATCTAAACAAAACCCAAAGTCTAAACGACGCCCTAAGGGCTGTATATATGGAGGAAGAGAGGGGAATTTCGTGGCCCTTGAGGGTGGGGTCCGAAACCAACCCTAAGTCTTGTTTCCCCACACATACGGACTCTAAAAATAGCCTATACTTAAGTATTTCGAAATTACATGGGCCTGGCCCATTAATAAGGTGACGCAGCACCTAGAATAGCCTATGGACGAATATTATGAAGTGGCATCTTGTATATTTCGTCCATGGCTTCATGCACTCCTTATGGCGGCTTCAAAGTCCTGAAATCATCACTTGTAACTCCGTTCTTGATCCCCTTGCGCATGCCATCAACTTCATGCGTGTTCTTGCTCCAATGTTCATCCTTCTCCAAGCTAGGCCCTTCATTTGAAAGCAAAACAAATGTATCCAATTTAGGCAGCATCATAATCTCATGAACATTAGAATCATTACCAAGAAACGAAAGTACCTGGTAATTTAATTGGCGTGCGCGAGCTCTAGTAATTGGTCCAGTATATGTAACAGTAGGGGCTGTGGGTGTAACAATGGTATTGATGTCCTCATCAAGCAAGGTGGCCCAATCCATTTTATAGCAAAGGACAAGCCGAAACAAACTCTTATAATAGGAAAAGCGCTCCCGAGGACACATGGGAATATCGTCAAGCTAGTTTTCATCACGTTCATATGATTCGCGTTCGGTACTTTGATAATTTGATATGTGGGTGGACCGGTGCTTGGGTGCTGTTCTTACTTGAACAAGCATCCCACTTATGATTAACCTCTATTGCAAGCATCCGCAACTACAACAAAAGTATTAAGGTAAACCTAACCATAGCATGAAACATGTGGATCCAAATCAGCCCCTTACGAAGCAACGCATAAACTAGGGTTTAAGCTTCTGTCACTCTAGCAACCCATCATCTACTTATTACTTCCCAATGCCTTCCTCTAGGCCCAAATAATGGTGAATTGTTATGTAGTCGACGTTCACATAACACCAATAGAGGCTAGACAACATACATCTTATCAAAATATCAAACGATTACCAAATTCACATGACTACTAATAGCAAGACTTCTCCCTTGTCCTCAGGAACAAACGTAATTACTCACAAAGCATATTCATGTTCATAATCAGAGGGGTAACAATATGCATATAGGATCTGAACATATGATCTTCCACCAAATAAACCAACTAGCATCAACTACAAGGAGTAATCAACACTACTAGCAACCTACTAGCACCAATCCCGGACTTTGAGACAAGAATTGGATACAAGAGATGAACTAGGGTTTGGAGATGAGTTGGTGCTGGTGAAGATGTTGATGGAGATTGCCCTCTCCCGATGAGAGGAGCGTTGGTGATGACGATGGTGATGATTTCCCCCTCCCGGAGGGAAGTATCCCTGGCAGAACAGCTCTGCCGGAGCTCTAGATTGGTTCCGCCAAGGTTCCGCCTCGTGGCGGCGGAGTCTCGTCCCGAAAAGTTCCTCTTGATTTTTTTCTCATCAGAAGACTTCATATAGGAGAAGATGGACGTCGGAGAGCCACCAGGGGGCCCACGAGGTAGGGGGCGCGCCCCCCACCCTCGTGAGCAGGGTGTGGGCCCCTGGCTTTCATATTTGGCGAGGATTTTTCTTTATTTATTTTAAGATGTTCCGTGGAGTTTCAAGACTTGGAGTTGCGTAGAATAGGTCTCTAATATTTGCTCCTTTTCCAGCCCAGAATTCCAGCTGTCGGCATTCTCCCTACTTATGTAAACCTTGTAAAATAAGAGAGAATAGCCATATGTATTGTGATATAAAGTGAAATAACAGTCCATAATGCAATAAATATCGATATAAAAGCATGATGCAAAATGGACGTATCAACTCCCCCAAGCTTAGATCTCGTTTGTCCTCAAGCGAAAAGCCGATAACAATAAATATGTCCTCATGTTTAGAGGTAGAGGCGTCGATAAAAATAAAATATGGACATGAAGGCATCATGATTGTTCTCATAACAGCAACATATATAGATTTTGTCATATGATTACTTATGTTCAAGTGATGATCTATTCACAATGCAAAAGTATAAATCATAAACCTTATTGGGCTCCCACAAACTATAATCGCAGTCATTGAAGCAATTGCAATTTATCATAACATCGGAAAGAGTCTATGTCAGAGCTAAAAAGCAAGTCCACATACTCAACTATCATTTAGTCCTTCATAATTGCTAACACTCACGCAATACTTGTGGTTACGGAGTTTTAGTCGGACACAGAGAAAGATATGGGCTTATAGTTTTGCCCCACAACCTTTTAGCTCAAGGGTAATGTCTGTTGGGGAACGTAGCAGAATTTTAAAATTTTCTACGCATCACCAAGATCAATCTATGGAGTCATCTAGCAGTGAGGGAGAGGGGAGTGCATCTACATACCCTTGTAGATCGCGCGCGGAAGCGTTCAAGAGAACGGGGCTGATGGAGTCGTACTCGTCGTGATCCAAATCACCGATGACCTAGCCGAACGGATGGCACCTCCGTGTTCAACACACGTACAGTTGGGAAGACGTCTCCTCCAACTTGATCCAGCAAGGGGGAAGGAGAGGTTGATGAAGATCCAGCAGCACGACGGCGTGGTGGTGGAAGCAACGGTGATCTCGGCAGGGCTTCGCCAAGCTCAGGGAGAGGGAGGAGTGTCACGGGAGGGAGAGGGAGGTGCCTGGGGCTAGGGTGCGGCTGCCCTCCCTCCCCCCCACTATTTATAGGACCCCTAGGGGGGCGCCGGCCCTAGGAGATTGAATCTCCAAGGGGGGGCGGTGGCCAAGGGGGGTGGAGTGCCCCCCAAGCCAAGTGGGGCGCCCCCACCCCTAGGGTTTCCAACCCTAGGCGCAGGGGAGGCCCATGGGAGGGGGGCACCAGCCCATCTGGGGCTGGTTCCCCTCCCACTTCAGCCCATGGGGCCCTCCGGGATAGGTGGCCCCCCGGGACTCTTCCGGTGGTCTCGGTACAATACCGATTACCCCAAAAACCTTCCCGATGGCCGAAACTTGACTTCCTATATATAAATCTTCACCTCCGGACCATTCCGGAACTCCTCGTGACGTCCGGGATCTCATCCGGGACTCCGAACAACTTTCGGGTTACCGTATACTAATATCTCAACAACCCTAGCGTCACCGAACCTTAAGTGTGTAGACCCTACGGGTTCGGGAGACACGCAGACATGGCCTAGACGACTCTCCGGTCAATAACCAACAGCGGGATCTGGATACCCATGTTGGCTCCTACATGATCCTCGATGGTCTCATCGGATGAACCAAGATGTCGAGGATTCGATCAATCCCATGTACAATTCCCTTTGTCAATCGGTACGTTACTTGCCCGAGACTCGATCGTCGGTATCCCAATACCTCGTTCAATCTCGTTACCGGCAAGTCACTTTACTCATACCGTAATGCATGATCCCGTGATCAACCACTTGGTCACATTGAGCTCATTATGATGATGCATTACCGAGTGGGCCCAGAGATACCTCTCCGTCATACGGAGTGACAAATCCCAGTCTCGATTCATGCCAACCCAACAGACACTTTCGGAGATACCCGTAGTGTACCTTTATAGTCACCTAGTTACGTTGTGACGTTTGGCACACCCAAAACACTCCTACGATATCCGGGAGTTGCACAATCTCATGGTCGAAGGAAATGATACTTGACATTCGGAAAAGCTATAGCAAACGAACTACACGATCTTTGAGCTATGCTTAGGATTGGGTCTTGTCCATCACATCATTCTCCTAATGATGTGATCCCGTTATCAATGACATCCAATGTCCATAGTCAGGAAACCATGACTATCTTTTCATCAATGAGCTAGTCAACTAGAGGCTCACTAGGGACGTGTTGTGGTCTATGTATTCACACATGTATTACGATTTCCGGATAACACAATTATAGCATGAACAATAGACAATTATCATGAACAAAGAAATATAATAATAACCATTTTATTATTGCCTCTAGGGCATATTTCCAACAGTCTCCCACTTGCACTAGAGTCAATAGTCTAGTTACATTGCGATGAATCTAACACCCATGCAGTTCTGGTGTTGATCATGTTTTGCTCTAGGGAGAGGTTTAGTCAACGGATCTGCCACATTCAGGTCCGTATGTACTTTACAAATATCTATGTCTCCATTTTGAACACTTTCAAGAATGGAGTTGAAGCGACGCTTGATATGCCTGGTCTTCCTGTGAAACCTGGGCTCCTTGGCAAGGGCAATAGCTCCAGTGTTGTCACAGAAGAGAGTCATTGGGCCCGACGCATTGGGTATGACTCCTAGGTCGGTAATGAACTCCTTCACCCAGATTGCCTCTTGTGCTGCCTCCGAGGCTGCCATGTACTCCGCTTCACATGTAGATCCCGCCACAACGCTTTGCTTGCAACTGCACCAGCTTACTGCCCCACCATTCAAAATATACACGTATCCGGTTTGTGACTTAGAGTCATCCAGATCTGTGTCGAAGCTAGCATCGACGTAACCCTTTACGACGAGCTCTTCGTCACATCCATAAACGAGAAACATATCCTTAGTCCTCTTCAGGTACTTCAGGATATTCTTCACCGCTGTCTAGTGTTCCATGCTGGGATTACTTTGGTACCTTCCTACCAAACTTACGGCAAGGTTTACATCCGGTCTGGTACACAGCATAGCACACATGATAGACCCTATGGCCGAGGCATAGGGGACGACACTCATCTTTTCTCTATCTTCTGCTGTGGTCGGGCATTAAGCCGTGCTCAATCTCGTACCTTGCAATACAGGCAAGAACCCCTTCTTTGACTGATCCATATTGAACTTCTTCAATATCTTGTCAAGGTACGTACTCTGTGAAAGACCAATGAGGCGTCTCGATCTATCTCTATAGATCTTGATGCCTAATACGTAAGCAGCTTCTCCAAGATCCTTCATTGAAAAACACTTGTTCAAGTAGGCCTTTATGCTTTTCAAGAATTCTATATCATTTCCCATCAACAATATGTCATCCACATACAGTATGAGAAATGCTACAGAGCTCCCACTCATTTTCTTGTAAAAGCAGGCTTCTCCATAAGTCTGCATAAACCCAAACGCTTTGATCATCTGATCAAAACTAATGTTCCAACTCCGAGATGCTTGCACCAGCCCATAAATCGAGCATTGGAGCTTGCACACCTTGTCAGCATTCTTAGGATCGACAAAACCTTCCGGCTGCATCATATACAATTCTTCCTTAAGGAAACCATTAAGGAATGCCGTTTTGACGTCCATTTGCCATATCTCATAATCATAGAATGCAGCAATTGCTAACATGATTCGGACGGACTTCAGCTTCGCTACGGGTGAGAAAGTCTCATCGTAGTCAACCCCTTGAACTTGTCGATAACCCTTAGCGACAAGCCGAGCTTTATAGATGGTCACATTACCATTCGCGTCTGTCTTCTTCTTAAAGATCCATTTATTTTCTATGGCTCGCCGATCATCGGGCAGGTCAGTCAAAGTCCATACTTCGTTTTCATACATGGATCCTATCTCGGATTTCATGGCTTCCAGCCATTTGTCGAAATCTGGGCCCGCCATCACTTCTTCATAGTTCGAAGGTTCACCGTTGTCTAACAACATGATTTCCAAGACAGGGTTGTCGTACCACTCTGGTGCGGAACGTGTCCTTGTGGAACTATGAAGTTCAGTAGCAACTTGATCTGAAGTTTCATGATCATCATCATTGACTTCCTCTCTAGTCGGTGCAGGCACCTCAGGAACATTTTCTTGAGTTGCACCACTTACCGGTTCAAGAGGTAATACTTCATCAATTTCTACTTTCCTCCCACTTATTTCTTTCGAGAGAAACTCTTTCTCTAGAAAGGGCCCATTCTTGGCAACAAATATCTTGCCTTCGGATCTGAGGTAGAAGGTATACCCAATAGTTTCTTTAGGGTATCCTATGAAGACGCATTTTTCCGATTTGGGTTCGAGTTTTTCAGGTTGAAGTTTCTTGACATAAGCATCGCATCCCCAAACTTTTAGAAACGACAGCTTAGGTTTCTTCCCAAACCATAATTCATACGGTGTCGTCTCAACGGATTTCGATGGAGCCCTATTTAAAGTGAATGTGGCAGTCTCTAAAACATAGCCCCAAAATGACAGCGGTAAATCAGTAAGAGACATCATAGATCGCACCATATCCAATAGAGTGCGATTACGATGTTCGGACACACCATTACACTGAGGTGTTCCAGGCGGCGTGAGTTGTGAAACTATTCCACATTTCCTTAAGTGTGTGCCAAATTCGTGACTCAAGTATTCTCCCCCACGATCTGATCGCAAGAACTTGATTTTCCTGTCACGTTGATTCTCAACCTCACTCTGAAATTCCTTGAACTTTTCAAAGGTCTCAGACTTGTGTTTCATTAAGTAGACATACCCATATCTACTCAGGTCATCAGTGAGGGTGAGAACATAACGATAGCCACCGCGAGCCTCAACACTCATTGGACCGCACACATCAGTATGTATGATTTCCAATAAGTTGGCTGCTCGCTCCATTGTTCCTGAGAACAGAGTCTTAGTCATTTTACCCATGAGGCATGGTTCGCACGTGTCAAATGATTCGTAATCAAGAGACTCCAAAAGTCCATCTGCATGGAGCTTCTTCATGCGTTTGACACCTATGTGACCAAGGCGGCAGTGCCACAAGTATGTGGGACTATCATTATCAACCTTACATCTTTTGGTATTCACACTATGAATATGTGTAACATTACGCTCGAGATTCATTAAGAATAAACCATTCACCAGTGGAGCATGACCATAAAACATATCTCTCATATAAATAGAACAACCATTATTCTCGGATTTAAATGAGTAGCCATGTCGATTAAACGAGATCCTGATACAATGTTCATGCTCAAAGCTGGCACTAAATAACAATTATTGAGGTTTAAAACTAATCCCGTAGGTAAATGTAGAGGCAGCGTGCCGACGGCGATCACATCGACCTTGGAACCATTCCCAACGCGCATCGTCACCTCGTCCTTCGCCAGTCTCCGCTTATTCCGCAGCTCCTGCTTTGAGTTACAAATGTGAGCAACCGCACCGGTATCAAATACCCAGGAGCTACTACGAGTACTGGTAAGGTACACATCAATTACATGTATATCAATATACCTTTAGCATTGCCGGCCTTCTTGTTATTTGGGGCAGTTCCGCTTCTAGTGACCACTTCCCTTGCAATAAAGACACCCAGTCTCGGGCTTGGGTCCATTCTTTGGCTTCTTCCCGGCAGCTTGCTTACCGGGCGCGGCAACTCCCTTGCCGTCCTTCTTGAAGTTCTTTTTACCTTTGCCTTTCTTGAACTTAGTGGTTTTATTCACCATCAACACTTGATATTCCTTTTTGATTTCCACCTCCGCTGATTTTAGCATCGAATATACCTCAGGAATGGTCTTTTCCGTCCCCTACATATTGAATTTCATCACAAAGCTCTTGTAGCTTGGTGGAAGCGACTGAAGGATTCTGTCAATGACCGCGTCATCCGGGAGATTAACTCCCAACTGAGTCAAGCGGTTATGCAACCCAGACATTTTGAGTATGTGCTCACTGACAGAACTATTTTCCTCCATCTTACAACTGAAGAACTTGTCGGAAACTTCATATCTCTCGACCCGGGCATGAGCTTGAAAAACCATTTTCAGCTCTTCGAACATCTCATATGCTCCGTGTCTCTCAAAACGCTTTTGGAGCCCCGGTTCTAAGTTGTAAAGCATGCCACACTGAACGAGGGAGTAATCATCAGCACGTGACTGCCAAGCGTTCATAACGTCTTGGTTCTCTGAGATGGGTGCGTCACCTAGCAGTGCTTCTAGGACATAATCTTTCTTGGCAACTATGAGGATGATCCTCAGGTTCCGGACCCAGTCCGTATAGTTGCTGCCATCATCTTTCAGCTTGGTTTTCTCTAGGAACGCGTTGAAGTTGAGGGCAACATTAGCATGGGCCATTTGATCTACAAGACATAGTGTAAAGATTTTAGACTAAGTTCATGATAATTAAGTTCATCTAATCAAATTATTCAATGAACTCCCACTCAGACAGACATCCCTCTAGTCATCTTAAGTGAAACATGATCCGAGTCAACTAGGCCGTGTCCGATCATCACGTGAGACGGACTAGTCAACATCGGTGAACATCTTCATGTTGATCGTATCTTCTATACGACTCATGCTCGACCTTTCGGTATTCCGTGTTCCGAGGCCATGTCTGTACATGCTAGGCTCGTCAAGTCAACCTAAGTGTATTGCGTGTGTAAATTTGGCTTACACCCGTTGTATTCAAATGTTAGAATCTATCACACCCGATCATCACGTGGTGCTTCGAAACAACGAACCTTCGCAATGGTGCACAGTTAGGGGGAACACTTTCTTGAAATTTTTACAAGGGATCATCTTATTTAAGCTACCGTCGTTCTAAGCAAATAAGATGCAAAACATGATAAACATCACATGCAATCAAATAGTGACATGATATGGCCAATATCATTTGCTCCTTTTGATCTCCATCTTTGGGGCTTCATGATCATCGTTGTCACCGGCATGACACCATGATCTCCATCATCATGTCTTCTTGAAGTTGTCTCGTCATCTATTACTTCTACTACTATGGCTAACGCTTTAGCAATAAAGTAAAGTAATTACATGACGTTTATGTTGACACGCAGGTCAAAAATAAATAAAGACAACTCCTATGGCTCCTGCTGGTTGTCATACTCATCAACATGCAAGTCGTAATTCCTATTACAAGAACATGATCAATCTCATACATCACATATATCATTCATCACATCCTTTTGGCCATATCACATCACACATCACATGCTGCAAAAACAAGTTAGACGTCCTCTAATTGTTGTTGCAAGTTTTTTACGTAGCTCCTATAGGTTTCTAGCAAGAACATTTCTTACCTACGCCAAAACCACAACGTGATATGCCAATTTCTATTTACCCTTCATAAGGACCCTTTTCATCGAATCCGATCCGACTAAAGTGGGAGAGACAGACACCCGCCAGCCACCTTATGCAACTAGTGCATGTCAATCGGTGGAACCAGTCTCACGTAAGCGTACGTGTAAGGTCGGTCCAGGCCGCTTCATCCCATGTTGCCGCCGAATCAAGATAAGACTAGTAACGGCAAGCAAATTGACAATATCCATGCCCACAAGTGCTTTGTGTTCTACTCGTGCATAGAAACTACGCATAGACCTAGCTGATGATGCCACTGTTGGGGAACGTAGCAGAATTTTAAAATTTTCTACGCATCACCAAGATCAATCTATGGAGTCATCTAGCAACGAGGGAAAGGGGAGTGCATCTACATACCCTTGTAGATCACGCGGGGAAGCGGTCTAGAGAACTGGGTTGATGGAGTCATACTCGTCGTGATCCAAATCACCAATGACCTAGCGCCGAACGGACGACACCTCCGCGTTCAACACATGTACGGTTGGGAAGACGCCTCCTCCAACTTGATCCAACAAGGGGGAAGGAGAGGTTGATGAAGATCTAGCAGCACGACGGCGTGGTGGTGGAAGCAATGGTGATCTCGACAGGGCTCCGCCAAGCTCAGGGAGAGGAAGGAGTGTCACGGGAGGGAGAGGGAGGCGCCAGGGGCTAGGGTGTGGCTGCCCTCCGTCCCCCCACTATTTATAGGACCCCTAGGGGGGCGCCGGCCCTAGGAGATTGAATCTCCAAGGGGGGGCGGCGGCCAAGGGGGGTGGAGTGCCTCCCAAGCCAAGTGGGGCGCCCCCACCCCTAGGGTTTCCAACCCTAGGCGCATGGGAGGCCCATGGGGGGGCGCACCAGCCCATCTGGGGCTGGTTCCCCTCCCACTTCAGCCCATGGGGCCCTCCGGGATAGGTGGCCCCACCCGGTGGACCCCCGGGACCCTTCTGGTGGTCTCGGTACAATACCGATTACCCAGAAAACCTTCCCGATGGCTGAAACTTGACTTCCTATATATAAATCTTCACCTCCAACCATTGAGGAACTCCTCGTGACGTCCGGGATCTCATTCAGGACTCCGAACAACTTTCGGGTTACCGTATACTAATATCTCAACAACCCTAGCGTCACCGAACCTTAAGTGTGTAGACCCTACGGGTTCGGGAGACACGCAGACATGGCCGAGACGACTCTCCGGTCAATAACCAACAGCGGGATCTGGATACCCATGTTGGATCCCACATGCTCCTCGATGATCTCATCGGATGAACCATGATGTCGAGGATTCGATCAATCCCGTATACAATTCCCTTTGTCAATCGGTACATTACTTGCCCGAGACTCGATCGTCGGTATCCCAATACCTCGTTCAATCTCATTACCGACAAGTCACTTTACTCGTACCGTAATGCATGATCCCGTGATCAACCACTTGGTCACATTGAGCTCATTATGATGATGCATTACCGAGTGGGCCCAGAGATACCTCTCCGTCACATGGAGTGACAAATCCCAGTCTCGATTCATGCCAACCCAACAGACACTTTCGGAGATACCCGTAGTGTACCTTTATAGTCACCCAGTTACGTTGTGACGTTTGGCACACCCAAAACACTCCTACGGTATCCGCGAGTTGCACAATCTCATGGTCTAAGGAAATGATACTTGACATTCGTAAAAGCTATAGAAAACGAACTACACGATCTTTGTGCTATGCTTAGGATTGGGTCTTGTCCATCACATCATTCTCCTAATGATGTGATCCCGTTATCAATGACATCCAATGTCCATAGTCAGGAAACCATGACTATCTTTTGATCAACGAGCTAGTCAACTAGAGGCTCACTAGGGACGTGTTGTGGTCTATGTATTCACACATGTATTACGATTTCCGGATAACACAATTGTAGCATGAACAATAGACAATTATCATGAATAAATAAATATAATAATAACCATTTTATTATTGCCTCTAGGTCATATTTCCAACAATGTTAACAATAATGGTTCATGCTCCCCTACATCCAATTAGATATATATATCATGTTCTTTCCAACATGCTGAGCTTGCCAAAGGATAAAATGAAAAAGAAAAGGTGAAGATCACCATGACTCTTGCATAAGGTAGAAGATAATAATAAAAGATAGGCCCTTCGCAGAGGGAAGCAGAGGTTGCCATGCACTTTTATGGTTGGATGCACAAAATCTCAATGCGAAAGAATGTCACTTTATATTGCCCCTTGTGATATGAACCTTTATTATGCCGTCCATCGCTTTTATTACTTCCACATCACAAGATCGTATAAAGCTTATTTCTCCCACACCAATCAATTATAAATATTTAGCAATTTTTATTGCTTTGCACCAATGACAACTTACTTGAAGGATCTTACTCAATCCATAGGTAGATATGGTGGACTCTCATGGCAAAACTGGTTTAGGGATTTTGGAAGCACAAGTAGTATTTCTACTTGGTGCTGAGAATTTGGCTAGCATGAGGGGGAAGGGCAAGCTCAACAAGTTAGAGGATCCATGACAACATACTTTATCTCAGACATAATAAAGACATAACTCATTACCTTGTCTTCCTTGTCCAACATCAACTCTTTAGCATGTCATATTTTAATGAGTGCCCCCAATCATAAAAGATGTCAATGATAATATATCTATATGTGAAAACCTCTCTTTCCTTATTACTTCCTATTAATTGCAACAATGACCAAAGCTATGTCTGCCAACTCCCAACAACTTTTAATCATCATACTCTTTCTATGTGAAGTCATTACTCTCAATAAGATCAATATGAACTTTTTGTTCCTTTTTATTATTTTTCTCTTTTCTTCTATTCACCCAAGATCATGGCAAAATAATCAAGCCCTTGACTCAACACTAATCTTTATTATATATAGCTCACGGACTCGATTACATAGAGAGATCAAAAAGCAAAACTCAAAACTAGATCATGCCATAAACTTTATTCTACTAGATCAAGATACTACTAATAGGATCGAACTAAGAAAAACGATAAAGATAGGAGTTGTGATGGTGATACGATACCGGGGCACCTCCCCCAAGATTGGCAGTTGCCAAGGGGAGTGCCCATACCCACGTGATTATATCTCCTTTGTCGGTGAAGAAGGTGGTGGTGATGTTGGCTTAGTTGATGGCTTAGGCTTCTCCCTTAATTTGCGCTTGAGGACGGCATTTTGATCCCTCAGATCATCAATCTCCCACTCCAAGGTTAATATTTTTTTGCATAGGTCCTGCTTATTTTCCTACAAGAGACGAAAAGGGATAAACTCGAACTTGGGTTTCTTTACCGTATCAGGGAGACTTGACTTTTTGAACTCCACGTCCATGTCCCCAGGTTGAGGTAATGGTGCTTCATCTTTATCTGAGCTCGTCTCCTCCTTCCGCTTGGGTTCATAGTCCTCTTCTTCCTCCATGGTCCATCCATCGTGTTCCACATCTCCATAGACCTTGGGATTTGCTAAGTAATCATCCACATAGCTTTATCCTTTCGAGAATCCTGGGAAGACATGTTGATTTAATCTGCAACAGGACAGCTCGAAATGAAAACAGAGGATGTTTGCGTGATACGGGAGTCAAAACCTTCAGGAGGTTATATAATGAATTTTTACCGACCAAAATACGTATCGTGCAAGAAAACGGAGTCCGGAAGGCACACGAGGTGCTCACGAGGTAGGGGGCGCGCCTAGAGGGTTAGGGCGTGCCCACCACCCTCGTGGGGCCCTCGTGTCCTTCCCGGACTGCTACTTATTTTTCTATTTTTCTAAATATTCCAAAACGGAGAAATGTTGCCTTAAGAATTGTTTTGGAGTCAGTTTACTTACCGTACCACATACCTATTCCTTTTCGGAGTCTGAAACGGTCTGGAAGGTGTCGCTTATGTATTCCTCTGGGGTTACGGTTTCAATAATATTGGTTTCAACATTTATGGGATTACCTGAGATATAATGTTTGATTCTTTGACCGTTTACCACCTTCGGATTTGTGCCCTCGAAGTTGTTGATTTTTATGGCATCGGAACGATAGACCTCTTCGATAACATAGGGGCCTTCCCATTTAGAGAGAAGTTTTCCTGCAAAAAATCTTAAACGAGAGTTTTATAGCAATACATAATCACCTACATTAAACTCACGCTTTTGTATTCTTTTGTCATGCCATCTTTTAACTTTTTATTTAAACAACTTGGCATTTTCATAAGCTTGGGTTCTCCATTCATCAAGGGAGCTAACATCAAATAACCTCTTCTCACCGGCAAGTTTAAAATCATAGTTGAGCTCTTTAATAGCCCAATACGCCTTATGTTCTAGTTAGAGAGGTAAGTGACATGCTTTTCCATAAACCATTTTATACAGAGACATACCCATAGGATTTTTATATGCAGATCTATAAGCCCATAATGCATCATCAAGTTTCTTAGACCAATTCTTTCTAGACCTATTAACAGTCTTTTGCAAAATTAATTTGAGCTCTCTATTGCTCAACTCTACTTGACCACTAGACTGAGGGTGATAAGGAGATGCAATTCTATGATTAACATCATATTTAGCAAGCATTTTACGGAAAGCACCATGAATAAAGTGTGAACCACCATCAGTCATTAAATATCTAGGGACTCCAAACCTCGGAAAAATAACTTCTTTAATCATTTTAATAGCAGTGTTATGATCAGCACTACTAGTTGGAATAGCTTCTACCCACTTAGTAACGTAATCAACAGCCACTAGAATATGTGTGTATCCATTAGAGGCAGGAAAAGGTCCCATATAATCAAAGCCCCAAACATCAAACGGTTCGATAACAAGATAATAATTCATAGGCATTTCTTGACGTCTACTAATATTACCAATTCTTTGACATTCATCACCAGACAAGACAAACTTACGGGCATCCTTGAAGAGAGTAGGCCAATAAAAACCAGATTGCAATACCTTATGTGCAGTTCTATCTCTAGCGTGGTGTCCTCCATAAGCCTCGGAGTGACACTTGCGTAGGATCTGTTCCTGTTCATGCTCAGGTACACAACGTCTAATAACACCATCTACTCCTTCTTTATAAAGATGTGGATCATCCCAAAAGTAATGTCTTAAATCATAGAAAAACTTTTTCTTTTGCTGGTATGTGAAGCTAGGTGGTATAAACTTAGCAACAATATAATTAGCATAATCAGCATACCATGGAGTACTACGAGAAGTACTTATAACATTTAATTGTTCATCAGGAAAGCTATCATTAATAGGTAGTGGGTCATCAAGAACATTCTCTAACCTAGACAAGTTGTCTGCAACGAGGTTCTTAGCTCCCTTTCTATCAACAATATGCAAATCAAATTCTTGTAGCAAGAGAACCCATCTAATAAGTCTAGGTTTAGCATCTTTCTTTTCCATAAGGTATTTAATAGCAGCATGATTAGTGTGAATAGTTACTTTAGAATCAACAATATAAGGTCTGAACTTATCACAAGCAAATACAACTGCTAAAAGCTCTTTTTCAGTAGTAGCATAATTTCTTTGAGCATTGTCTAGAGTCTTACTAGCATAATGAATAACATTTAATTTCTTATCAACTCTTTGCCCTAGAACAACACCTACAGCATAATCACTAGCATCAGACATAATTTTAAAGGGTAAATTCCAATCAGGTGGCTGAATAATAGGTGCAGAGACTAATGCTTTCTTAAGTGTTTCAAATGCTTCTACACAATGATCATCAAAGACAAATGGTATATCTTTTTGCAATAAATTAGTCAGAGGCCGAGAAATTTTTGAGAAGTCCTTAATGAACCTCCTGTAAAATCCGGCGTGACCAAGGAAACTTCTTATTCCTTTGATGTCCTTGGGACATGGCATCTTTTCAATCGCATCAACCTTGTCTTTATCAACTTCAATACCTCTTTCAGAAACTTTATGCCCCAAGACAATACCTTCATTAACCATAAAGTGGCACTTTTCCCAATTCAAGACAAGATTAGTTTCTTCACATCTCTGCAAAACTCGATCAAGATTGCTCAAGCAATCATCAAAAGAGGAACCATAGACAGAAAAATCGTCCATGAAAACCTCACAAATCTTTTCACAAAAGTCAGAGAATATAGCCATCATGCATCTTTGAAAGGTAGCAGGTGAATTACATAAACCAAAAGGCATACGTCTATAAGCAAAAGTACCAAAAGGGCATGTAAAAGTAGTCTTTGATTGATCCCTAGCCGACACAGGTATTTGAGAGAAACCAGAATAACCATCTAGAAAGCAATAGTGTGTATGTTTGCATAATCTTTCTAGCATTTGATCAATAAAAGGTAAGGGGTAATGATCTTTCTTAGTAGCTTTATTTAATTTGCGGAAATCAATTACCATCCTATAACCTATGATAATTCTTTGTGGAATCAATTCATCTTTATCATTAGGAACAATAGTAATACCTCCCTTCTTAGGGACACAATGGACAGGACTTACCCACTGACTATCAGCAACAGGATAAATTATACATGCCTCCAGAAGCTTGAGTATTTCTTTTCTTACCACTTCTTTCATTTTAGGATTCAGACGTCGTTGAGGATGACGAACTGGTTTGGCATCTGCTTCCTAATTTATTTTATGTTGACTTAGAGTGGGACTAATGCCCTTAAGATCATCAAGAGTATATCCAATAGCAGCACGATGCTTCTTCAGAGTTTTCAATAATCTTTCTTCTTCATGCTCTGAAAGGTTAGCACTAATAATAACATGATATATCTTCTTTTCATCAAGATAAGCATATTGAAGATTACCAGGCAACGGTTTAAGCTCAAACACGGGATCACCCTTGGGTGGAGGTGGATCCCCTAAAATTTCAACAGGCAAATTGTGTTGCAGAATAGGTTCCTATTTAAAGAATACTTCATCTATTTCCCTTCTTTCATTCATGAACATATCATTTTCATGGTATAGCAAATAGTGTTCTAAAGGATCACTAGGAGGTACGGCAATAGAAGCAAGACCAATAATTTCATCCTTACTAGGTAATTCTTCCTCACGATGTTGTTTACTAAATTTAGAGAAATTAAACTCATGAACCATATCATCCAAGCCAATAGTAACAACATTCTTTTCGCAATCTATCCTAGCATTAATAGTGTTTAAGAAGGGTCTACCAAATATAATGGGACAAAAGCTATCTTGCGGAGAAGTAAGAACAAGAAAATCAGCAGGATATTTAGTTTTCCCACACAAGACTTCAACATCTCTAACAATTCCAATTGGTGAAATAGTATCTCTATTGGCAAGTTTAATTGTGACATCAATACCTTCTGACTCAGCAGGTGCAATTTCATTCTTTAGTTTTCCCACACAAGACTTCAACATCTCTAACAATACCAATTGGTGAAATAGTATCTCTATTGGCAAGTTTAATTGTGACATCAATACCTTCTGACTCAGCAGGTGCAATTTCATTCTTAATTTCTTCGTATAAATTATGCGGTATAACACTAGCACTCGCACCCATATCACATAAGCCATGATAACAATGATCTCCTATTTTAACAGAAATAACAGGCACGCCTACCACATGTCTATGTTTATCTTTAGCACACGGTTTAGCAATTCTAGCAGTTTCAACTTTGAACTGAATAACATGCCCATCAATATTATCAGACAAGAGATCTCTAACAATAGCAATATTAGGTTCTACTTTAACTTGCTCAGGGGGTGTATAAGTTCTAATATTGCTTTTACGAACAACAGTTGAAGCTTTAGCATGATCCTTTATTCTAACAGGGAAAGGTGGTTTCTCAACATAAGAAGTAGGAACAATAGGATCATTATAAGTGACAGTATTTTCTTCAACTTTAATAGGTGCAGCTACTTTTACTTCTATGGGAGGATGATATTTAAACCACTTCTCCTTAGGGAGATCAACATAAGTAGCAAAAGATTCACAGAAAGAAGCTACTATCTCAGAGTCAAGTCCATATTTAGTGCTAAACTTACGGAAAATATCAGTATCCATAAAAGATTTAACACAATCAAACTTAGGTGTCATACCTGACTCCTTACCTTCGTCGAGGTCCCAATCATCAGAGTTGCGTTTAATTCTATCCAATAAATTCCATCTGAATTCAATAGTCTCCATCATAAAAGATCCAACACAAGAAGTATCGAGCATGGTTTGATTATTATGAGAAAGCCGAGCATAAAAACTTTGCATAATTATTTCTCTCGAGAGCTCATGATTGGGGCATGAATATAACATAGATTTAAGCCTCCCCCAAGCTTGAGCGATGCTTTCTCCTTCGCGAGGCCAAAAATTATATATATAATTGCGATCACGATGAACAAGATGCATAGGGTAATACTTTTGATGAAATTCCAATTTCAATCTTTTATAGTTCCATGATCTCATATCATCACATAGCCTATACCATATCAATGCGTCTCCCTTCAAAGATAAAGGGAAGACCTTCTCTTGGCAACATCATCGGGTATACCTGCAAGCTTAAATAATCCACAAACTTCATCCACATATATTAAGTGCTCATCAGGATGCTTTGTTCCATCTCCTGTAAAAGGGTTAGCTAGCAGTTTTTCCATCATACCCGAAGGAAATTCAAAAGGAGTTTTATTTTCAATAGGTTCAGTAGGTTGAGGAGCAACTCTTTGCTCTACTAGACGGGGTGAAGATACCCCGAAAAAGCCCCTCAGAGAATTACTTTCCATAGTAACAAGTGACAGTAAATTTCAGCACACTATATAAATTTTTCCTTACCAAATTCCACCTACCAAAGGCGCTACACTCCCCGGCAACGGTGCCAGAAAAGAGTCTTGATGACCCACAAGTATAGGGGATCTATCGTAGTCCTTTCGATAAGTAAGAGTGTCGAACCCAACGAGGAGAAGAAGGAAATGATAAGAGGTTTTCAACAAGGTATTCTCTGCAAGTACTGAAATAAGTGGTAACAGATAGTTTTGTGATAAGATAAATTGTAACGAGAAACAAGTAACAAAAGTAAATAAAGTGCAGCAAGGTGGCCCAATCCTTTTTATAGCAAAGGACAAGCCGGAACAAACTCTTATAATAGGAAAAGCGCTCCCGAGGACACATGGGAATATCATCAAGCTAGTTTTCATCACGTTCATATGATTCGCGTTCGGTACTTTGATAATTTGATATGTGGGTGGACTGGTGCTTGGTTGATGTTCTTACTTGAACAAGCATCTCACTTATGATTAACCTCTATTGCAAGCATCCGCAACTACAACGAAAGTATTAAGGTAAACCTAACCATAGCATGAAACATGTGGATCCAAATCAGCCCCTTACGAAGCAACGCATAAACTAGGGTTTAAGCTTCTGTCACTCTAGCAACCCATCATCTACTTATTACTTCCCAATGCCTTCCTCTAGGCCCAAATAATGGTGAAGTGATATGTAGTCGACGTTCACATAACACCACTAGAGGCTAGACAACATACATCTTATCAAAATATCAAACGATTACCAAATTCACATGACTACTAATAGCAAGACTTCTCCCTTGTCCTCAGGAACAAACGTATTACTCACAAAGCATGTTCATGTTCATAATCAGAGGGGTAATAATATGCATATAGGATCTGAACATATGATCTTTCCACCAAATAAACCAACTAGCATGAACTACAAGGAGTAATCAACACTACTAGCAACCTACTAGAACTAATCCCGGACTTTGAGACAAGAATTGGATACAAGAGATGAACTAGGGTTTGGAGATGAGATGGTGCTGGTGAAGATGTTGATGGAGATTGCCCTCTCCCGATGAGAGGAGCGTTGGTGATGACGATGGTGATGATTTCCCCCTCCCGGAGGGAAGTATCCCCGGCAGAACAGCTCTGCCGGAGCTCTAGATTGGTTCCGCCAAGGTTCCGCCTCATGGCGGCGGAGTCTTGTCCCAAAAAGTTCCTCTTGATTTTTTTCTCATCGAAAGACTTCATATAGGGGAAGATGGACGTCGGAGAGCCACTAGGGGGGCCATGAGGTAGGGGGGCACGCCCTAGGAGGGGGGCGCGTCCCCCACCCTCGTGAGTAGGGTGTGGGCCCCCTGGCTTTCATCTTTGGCGAGGATTTTTCTTTATTTATTTTATGATGTTCCATGGAGTTTCAGGACTTTTGGAGTTGCGCAGAATAGGTCTCTAATATTTGCTCCTTTTCCAGCCCAGAATTCCAACCGCCGGCATTCTCCCTCCTTATGTAAACCTTGTAAAATAAGAGAGAATAGCCATAAGTATTGTGACATAAAGTGAAATAACAGTCCATAATGCAATAAATATCGATATAAAAGCATGATGAAAAATGGACGTATCAGGCATCCACCGTAACGGAACGCCATTAAGCTATCGGGTCAGGTTTTGGATCTGATAACCCGTTAACAACCCCGACCAATGGGAAATTTCCACGTGTAAAATTCTTATTGGCCGGACGAAACACGTGTCAGCTCGTTAGTGGTTCAGATAGGCGCCTATGATACGTCGACACGTGGCACGGCCCAACAGAGGCCCATTCCTGTGAAAAGGCCGGCCCGTTTGACTTGGTTAAAAGGTGGCGGGCCGACCCATGGAAAGCCTGTTAACGGCCTGTTCGCATATTGCCCATTTACAGCCCGCTAACCCAAGGCCCGTTACGCCCTATCCGAATTAGGCCCAGTAGCGTCATCTAGGCCATCCAATATGATTCCAGCCCGTTTTCACTTCTGGCCCATGTATGGCCCATGACGTCTTTCGGCCCATATGAGGCCCTATGTAACTCTTGGCCTATTAATGGCCCGTGGTGAAACTGGCCCGTAATGAACAGTGTATCACTTTACACCCATTAACGGCCCGTGGTGAAACTGGCCTGTAATGAACAATGTATCACTTTATACCCATTAACGGCCCGTTATTCCGTTGGGCCGTTTCCAGCCCATGTTATCTTTCGGCCTTCTCAGAGCCCATTTATTCTTGGGCTCATTTCCAGCATTCGTTTACTTACGGCCCGTTACTGTCATTTTTTGCTTGTGGGCCAAATTCAGCCCGTGGTTACAGTTAGCCTGTTTGTGGTCCGTTAATACGTTGGGCTGTTTTCATAGCGTCATCAAATACGACCTATTAACGATGGACGTTACGGTCGGCCCATGAATGGACGATTCCAACTCTATCCCGTTTACGGCCATAATGCGACCTGTTATTGGCCCATGTTTGGCCAATCGATCATACGGCCCGTATAATGCCCATTGATGATACAGCCCGTAGATGGCCCATTGTTTCTACGGCCCGTAGAAGGCCTACTGTTTCTACGGCCCGTAGAAGGCCCACTGTGCAGGATGGCAGGCACACCATCATCAACAACTCCGTTTTTTATAAGAGTAGATATAAAACATATTAAATGTAGTATACCATGTTCATAACCACACCATGTGTATCACCGTTATATATATTCACACATCCATCGGTTTGAAACACTATGATAAATTCTTCAAATATCCGAATTCGCTTTTTATAATGAAGTATATATGATCTCTATTCGTCTTTTACACCTACATAACCCTCTTATCTTTGTAGCTAGCGCTAACTTTCTCTTGTGCATGCACACGCCCGCATCCCTCTGACCCTCCCTCAGCATTCTCTAGCTCCATCGCGCAAATTCGTCTTTTCACTTTAGGTCGTTCACCCACGGTGTGTGTAGGCCCCCCAGCTCCTTCTTTACGGCACACATCGATCGATATGCCTCTCTAGCCAGGTGTGCCTAGCACAAACACAAGCTTCCCCTCCTCTCTTGTCACCGTCCATGCCTCACTCCCACCACTCTTTTCATCGTACTCGTACTCGCACACTCCTCCCCCTCTATATAGTATGCCTCTCGTACCACCTCCTACATGCATCCCTCTCTCTCTATCCTTCTCCTCGTGCCTCATTTGCTTCTAACACACACATGCATGTATACCGATCGATCTCCCAACATATACCTAGATCGACTTTAACTACCCCCCATCGATCGACGTACCTCACAAGTTATGTCTCTCCTTTCTCTTACAAAGGGCGATTGATCTTCCTATGTAGTTACGTCTGCTTACCACAACCACATCGTCCCCCCTCATCATTCGTGCATGCCTCCTGACCCGTCTCTCACATGCACGTGCACAGACAACAAGCAGCCATCTCCTCTCTTATTGATATTGCGGGCATGCTCTCCGTTTATCTAGCAAGCCTATCCCACCATTTGTTAGAAGCAACTCCACTACCACCCCCTCCAACACTCTACCTCTATCTGTCTCCCAACCTTATTCATCTCCTGCACATATGCATGGATGCCGATCGATCTCCCTTAATACATGAGGCAGATCGATCTCCTTAATACATGAGGTAGGCCTCTCTCCTCCTCCACACATATACCAGCCATTGTACCTCTATAGCAAATTGGGCCTCCCTCTTCCCCCACCACACACCGATAGTCGAGCGCTGCTGGTAGGTATCCATGCCACAGAGACAAACTACACATGTCCCATCTCACGTTCCAGTAGGCCAGCCACTCTATATCTTTGACATGGGCACACACAAATTCGATGGCACTCTTTATCGATCGCGCGCGCGCACACACACACACATCATCTCTCTCTTCGATTCTATGGACACCTCAAGCCGATGATACCTCCACTCTCTTCTCGTGGATCGCCCCCTCTATATATATGTTATATCCAGGACTCTATTTCACACACATTGCATATGTTAAATTTTTTGATTGACCCCCCCCCCTACAAAAAACTCTCAAGAACCCACACACTATATCTCTCTAGGTTTGTATCTCTCTCACACAACCCCACATAGGTGGTGTACGTATACAAGAAGAGAATAGGTGCACTGTGCACATACTCATGCTGGTTGTGCTTCCTCCACAGGAATAGGCATAATAACTGGTGGAGTTGGGGTTCGCCGTGATAGTACTGGCCCTTTGGGCACTGGAGCTGCCTTACTAAAAGCTCTTGTTTGGGAGCTCTGTGGTGGAGATGGTGCTATGTCAACAGGAACTGGGTTACTATCGGTTGGGGTTGGGGTTAGATTGGGTGAAGCTGGTTCTCTGTCCATCGTAGTAGGGGTACAATCTGCGAGAGTTTGGGTTATGTGTGGTAGGGCTGGTTCTTGTGCATGTACAACCGGGGTGCTATCTCCACCAAGAGGTAGCACTGTTTTATTTGAAGACCGTGTTTTTAGTCCGCTAGATACTGGCATCACCCGCTCCAATTCAAATGGCTGATAAACAGGAAACATAGTTGAATGTACAGACATTGTATGAGAGACATATGCAATAGATAGTGTGGAAAAAAGAGGGCATGAAATAGTTGACATGTATATTGTTTAACTAAAACGGATATCAGGGCATAATTTCACATATATGATGTCTATCTAAACTGGATAGCATAGCATAACATAATTCAAAGATATGATGAATAACTAAACATGATCGCATGACATAATTCACCTACATGTTATCTAAGTAATCAGGATCGCATCACTTAATTCACATATGTGATTTATATGCTAAACAAAGGGCATTCGATATGATGTGTGAACTAAGAACATGGTGTTGAATATTGTGTATATGATGTCTAAACTATGCAATGCAAGACACCGTATGCATGATATGAGCAGTATAACCATGCCAAGTTAGAGCATACACCTCAGTGGGGGAATAGGACTGGTCATCTGTCTCTGAATCCATCTCTGAGGAGCTATCGGGACCCAACAAGAGATCTGCTTCGACAGGTAGCACTGTCCGCTCTGAAGGCCTTGTTTTCACTCCAGATTTTTCCATCTCCCACCCAAATTGTTGATTCATAGGAAGAATAGTTTAATGTACAAACATTGTCGACAAATGGAAATTTAATGAAGAAAAGGATGGGCAAGATATCATTCAAATATATGATGCCTGGTTAAACAGGATGGCATTGCACATTTCACATATATTATGGCTGGCTAAAAGACATGAGACTGCATAATTCTCATATATGATATAGAAATTAAACAGGTGGCATTACAGAACATGTCTAAACTAAGAAGATGACATATATGATGTCAAAAGTAGGCACTGCAAGGCAACATATGCATGATATGACTAACATCATCATGCCAAGGTAGAGCAAACACCTTGGGGGGTAAATAGGAGTGGTCAGCGGCGTCCGGATCCTCCTTAGAACAGATATCTTCCTCTGGATTACAATCTGGAGAGGGGTGGGGAGGGTTTGCCATTGAACCCACCATGGAGCGATGTCTGCATGACATTGTATTGCCGCGCAAAACTCTTCTCTTTTTCTCTACATGTTCAGTATGACTGTGTACAATATCTGACATGCATACGAAAAAAATATGGTGAGATTATGTAAGGAGAGCATACAGAAATTTAGAGTGATGGTAACAACCAGTGGATCGATGTTTTTCCGTTGAACCAAAATAACCCTAATGGATCGACGTGAATGAATAGTAATAAGTGATGCAACAAGTGTACAACCTCT
This sequence comes from Triticum urartu, assembly GCF_056163025.1. Taxonomy (NCBI): domain Eukaryota; kingdom Viridiplantae; phylum Streptophyta; class Magnoliopsida; order Poales; family Poaceae; genus Triticum; species Triticum urartu. The sequence continues at coordinate 650,648,464 of NC_141877.1, read as the reverse complement.
TTGCCGTAGCCGTGTCGACCTCAGCATCATTGGGTTGGTCGCTGAAGCAGTTGAGGCAGAGGTGGCTGTCGGAGGTGTGGAGGAAGATCAGAGGAATCTGTAGACGGCGTCCAGGGCACTGCTCTGTTGTGACGGATCGTTCTGTCGTTGGAGCAGTTTCGGTGAGCTGTAAGACGTCAAGGCTGAAGCAGCACAAGGCAAACGTCGTCAATCTGAAGTGAGATTCTAATAGCATCTCCAATAGATGATGTAAAATGGATGTAAAATTAACATCACCAAAAACCACCTGACTACAACAGATGAGGTAAAAACTGTTGACTCTGAACTTAACTGTTGAAACTAAAATTTACTGTGGAATCTGAATGCTACTGTCGAAACTCAACGCAATGGTAGCAGAGAGGCACTTGACATGTAGTTTAGGGAGGGCCTGCAGTTCATCTTCAACCTGCACCCCCTTGAGCCGCCAGCCACCACCGGCCGAACTGCCGGCCCCAGCACCGCCTCGCCGCCCCGAAACAACTCGCCACCGCCGCCCCGGCCAGCCCTCTAGGCCCCCCGCCCCCACCCTGAACCCTAAGATAGATAGTGGGGTACCTCTCCGGTGAGCCCCCGTCCCTGCTGCGGGTGGTTCTTCCTTAACTCCGGCGAGCCCCCCAACCCCTGAAAATCGACTGACCCAAAAGTCGATTCAGTCGACTGAAGTGTGGATTAATCGGAGCAGAGCAGCAACACGAGCGAGGGGGAGAGCAGCAGCAGCAGCTGGGCGAGCAAGCGATCGAGCGAGAGCCGGAGCAGCAGCAGCAGATCCGGCTGGTATGGACGCCGCCGCCGAAGGGGCCTCGCACTGGGGGAGAGCCGCCGTGGAGATGTCGCCCGCGGCGCCGGCTTCAAGGTAGCCGCTCCATGGGGGTGCGGGATGGAGCACCGTCGGTGCCGGGAGGTCGAGTTAAGGAGAAGGTGCGATGCGATGAGTGTACAACCTCTTTGGTGGCGCCGAGTAGGCCTTGGCTTTGTCCGAGGAGTCGGTGAGGATGATGCGGTTCCGGTGGAGCAGGTTAAGGCGACGCTGTGGGGATGGAGCAGCCGCGATAGACGAGACGATCGTCGGAGTAGCTCCTTGGAGGTGGAGGACGGGGCGGCTGAACCGGCGGGACGGCGAGATGGACGACGGATCCTCATCCGGGGAGGTGGACGAGGGACGTCGAGCTGTTGCGCTGGACGACGTCGTCGGGGAAGAGGCTCCGGCTGGGCAGCGGTGACGTGGCGGACGGAGGAGGGTGGGGTTTTGCGGCTAGAGCGGAGAGGTTATGGCGGCCTGGGATTTCGAATGGCGAAAACGGGGCGATGGGAGGGGGTGAAGCATGACTTAGGAACGCGCTTGTCCAAAATGTAGGGTGTGTTACAAAAGTACCCCCCACCGATTTGAACTAGCGGCCCTTTCGGCTCAGGGTTAGAAGGGGGATTTCGCGTGTCGGGATTTGGCAGCTGGAGGGAGTTTTCGCGCGCGTTGTAATTTCGGGATAGCAAGGCGCGGGTTGTGAAGGCGCCAGTTTTGGGAGCATGATATCTGAATTTTCGGGATATAACAAGATGCGGGTTGAATTTTAGGTACAAGCCTAACGTGTAGTAATATTGTACTTGTACGTACCAAATCAATTCACACTTCCCTCAACCAAAAAGAAAATGAAAAAAAATAAAACTATTCACACCACACAAAGAGAGAGTCTTGCCCCGTTTTACTATACAAATGCTATTCAAAGCTACTCCCTCCTTCCATCTATATAGGGCCTAATGCGTTTTTCGATGCTAACTTTGACCAAATATTAGAGCAATGATATATGACATGCAACTTACACAAAGCACACCGTTAAATTCGTCTGTGAAAGGTTTTTTCAATGATATAATTTTCACATTGTGCGTGTCATGTACTATTAATCTTGTCAATAGTCAAAGGCGGTCTTAAAAATCTCATTACGCCCTATATAGATGGAAGGAGCGAGTATGAATCCATGTTATGTCTGATTAAATTTTTTCGCTTGATGTATAATGCATGTAACCTACTCGATCATACCAACATTTTAGTGCATTCCAAATGTCTATACTACCGCTGCAATTCGAACTAAATTTGAATTCGTTTCTCTATTTCAATAAGAATCTACAATCATGATTGTTGCCAACTTCAACCATCATAGTTTCCTTGCTATCCGCCAGATATAAATCAGACGGCCTATAATGCAGGATGGCAGGCACACCATCATCAACAACTCTGTTTTTTTATAAGAGTAGATATAAAACATATTAAATGTAGTATACCATGTTCATAACCACACCATGTGTATCACCGTTATATATATTCACACTTCCGTCGGTTTGAAACACTATGATAAATTCTTCAAATATCCGAATTCGCTTTTTATAATGAAGTATATATGATCTCTATTCGTCTTTTGCACCCACACAACCCTCTTATCTTTGTAGCTAGCGCTAACTTTCTCTTGTGCATGCACACGCCCGCATCCCTCTCACCCTCCCTCAGCATTCTCTAGCTCCATCGCGCAAATTCGTCTTTTCACTTTAGGTCGTTCACCCACGGTGTGTGTAGGCCCCCCAGCTCCTTCTTTATGGCACACATCGATCGATATGCCTCTCTAGCCAGGTGTGCCTAGCACAAACACAAGCTTCCCCTCTTCTCTTGTCACCGTCCATGCCTCACTCCCACCACTCTTTTCATCGTTCTCGTACTCGCGCACTCCTCCCCCTCGATATAGTATGCCTCTCGTACCACCTCCTACATGCATCTCTCTCACTATCCTTCTCCTCGTGCCTCATTTGCTTCTAACACACACATGCATGTATACCGATCGATCTCCCAACATATACCTAGATCAACTTTAACTACCCCCCATCAATCGACGTACCTCACAAGTTATGTCTCTCCTTTCTCTTACAAAGGGCGATTGATCTTCCTATGTAGTTACGTCTGCTTACCACAGCCACATCGTCCCCCCTCATCATTCGTGCATGCCTCCTGACCCGTCTCTCACACGCACGTGCACAGACAACAAGCAGCCATCTCATCTCTTATTGATATTGCGGGCATGCCCTCCGTTTGTCTAGCAAGCCTATCCCACCATTTGTTAGAAACAACTCCACTACCACCCCCTCCAACACTCTACCTCTATCTCTCTCCCAACCTTATTCATCTCCTGCACATATGCATGGATGCCGATCGATCTCCCTTAATACATGAGGCAGATCGATCTCCTTAATACATGAGGTAGGCCTCTCTCCTCCTCCACACATATACCAGCCATTGTACCTCTATAGTTAATTGGGCCTCCCTCTTCCCCCACCATACACCGATAGTCGAGCGCTGCAGGTAGGTATCCATGCCACAGAGACAAACTACACATGTCCCATCTTACGTTCCAGTAGGCCAGCCACTATATATCTTTGACATGGGCACACACAAATTCGATGGCACTCTTTATCGATCGCGCGCGCACACACACACACACATCATCCCTCTCTTCGACTCTATGGACACCTCAAGCCGATGATACCTCCACTCTCTTCTCGTGGATCGCCCCCTGTATATATATGTTATATCCAGGACTCTATTTCACACACATTGCATATGTTAAATTTTTTGATTGACCCCCCCCCCCCCTACAAAAAAACTCTCAAGAACCCACACACTATATCTCTCTAGGTTTGTATCTCTCTCACACAACCCCACATAGGTGGTGTACGTATACAAGAAGAGAATAGGTGCACCGTGCACATACTCACGCTTCATGCCCAGCCACACCTGCGCGGGTATACGGTGGAGCTCATTTCTCCGCAGAAGCTGAATTTGTTTTTGAAACATCAAGTGGCCAGAGACTCGAAAACTTATTTGCCCATTAGTGACTTGTCAAGGCGGTGGATTTTAGTTTGTACGATAATGCTGCATCCACCTAAAGTAACGAAAGCTCTTACGTAAACTTCCTAGTAATTCCCTCTTCGTAGGTGCAGCATTACTCCTAACATTTGTAATATCAGTTTAAAACTTGTAATATTGCCGTAACCTATTCCTGCGTTTTCAAAATCCTGTGAATCAAACAGGTCCTGAGTTGGTGATGATGTTGTGCCTCCCATCTTTCACCAATAGCCGTCGGATCTAGATCTGACGCATACAAACCATGCTTCTCCATTTTTGCAAAAAGATGCCCACACTTGTTCCCTATTTACAAACAACTCCTTGTCTCTCACAATCTAGGAGTAGAAGGCCGTGGAAAAATCTGGCGCGATGGCCGCTGCCGGAGCCGTCCACCCCCAATCTTGGTGTTCCATGCAATGTACAGGCATCTACTCATGGGAAATTATGTCGAACAGGGCTAGTTGTAAGCAGGCTAGCTCTACAGCCATGATGATAGTGACTGCAGACGGTGAGGCTGACTATGGTATGCCGAACACGGCGCCTATACTCAGGTGTCATCTCCGGCGCAGGGTCTTGTCACTTCACTGTGAGGAGCAGCACGTAATAATTTGACCAAAGGGTAGTACAGTGCTAGTAATCCTACTACTAGTACTAGTAGCACCACCGTATGGATTTAGGAGTACTACCACATCCACCGGCACCGAGGAACGTCTCCAGGTAGTATTGCTTGAGGCCGCCAGGGCGAGGGGCCGCTTGGACGACAGCTTCACCTCCTTGTTCGACGAGGTCCTCGTCGGTTTCCTCGAGAAGTTCACCGTCGTCAAGAAGCTTGCGGACGACTTTGACGTAAGCCTCCAGCCGACACGCCCAGGCTCTACGATGCCCGCCACCCTCAACGGCCACTATGGTAACAACCTCTTCGATGCACTGGTGGCCCTGCGACTGCTCGCCGTGGCGCCGGAGAATGTCCACCTCGAGGTCGCGCTCACCGCGCAACGCCTGGCGCAGAAAGACACCATCGACATAATCACCCACGTCTATGCGCAAATCATCCACAAGGACTACTACATGCAAGAGGAGGATGATAGGACGCTGGCCTTCTTGGAGCGCAGGGTAACCTTGGACGGCACTGTTCAGAAGCACGTTGAGCTCGCCGCCAACGCCGCTGCTCCTCACACGTCGGTTGGTGACCCGGCGCACTAGGGCGTGAGGATGTCATTGAACGTTGATGGATCTGTATGTATTTTTATCTTTCCGTCAAATCCATGTAGTAGTATATGATACTACAGTAATTATCTTGTCGGATGGCTGAGAAAACAGGAGGGAGAAGGGATGGCTGTAGCACGGACTCCAAGAAAATTGGTGTCTGTTCGGACTCGTGTGGGTGGCGTGTGCCGTACTGCTAGACATGAATGCTACTGAGTTATGGCCCATGCCAGCCCACTATATCGAGCCTATGGCCCTGTTTGGATACTCTAACACAGTTAGAGTTAGAGTTATTTTCTAACCCACTCTAACCCAAATAAGCACCTCTCCATTGGGATAGTTGGGTTAGATGAAACTAACCCACTCTAACCCTCCCTGTTTGGATACTGTTGGGTTATTTGAGCCTTCAACTAACCCAAACTAGCTCTAACCCCATGATCCAAACAGGGCCATATCGAGGTACGTAGAACAAATTTCCAGCAGTCCGTGCTCAGCCCTCCTCTATCTCTCTTCTCAGCCAGCCAGCGGACGCGCGGAGCCCATCGTCTGTTTGCTCACATGCGGCCCCACATGTCAGTGAAAACGCAAGAGGACCCACTGAACCTGCACATCTTTCACCTCGACGTGCTGGTGATGAAAAACAAATCTAATAAAGATCTTCGGTGGCCGCTTTTGGAGTTACTCAAGAGTAGTAAGATTCTATTTACACTTTAACCCAAGATGCACATCTCGTGGCTTCAACTACCACTCTATTTTCTTTCATGACACGACCTAGATGCTGGATGTCCCACGTGTCGGCAAAAGGAGGAAGAACCCAACCAAATCTTCGGTTCTGCTATCGGATGAGATTAGTGCACTTGTTGATACTCCTACTAGAATCACTACAAGAAATATGTCAACTTATGACCTTCTGTCAGTGACCCTCGAAGAATGACCATTTTAGACCAATTGGTCAAAAGCTGTCTGGGGGGCTCTAAACCCTAAACCATAACGACCATTTTGGTCAGAAAGGTCATAATTTCATTAGAGGAAATGGTCATAAAGCAAACAGAGCTAGTCCGCTGCCTTATTTCTAGTTGTTAACGACCAATATAGATGGTCATAGCCTTGTAAATTGTGGTGGGTTGCTATGACTAGGCGCCACCTCATCAGTTTTACCTATGTGTCATGTCCATGTGGCAGTTTTTGCCCTAGGTTGTGAAGCAACCTATATTTCCGTCATTCCCAAAATTCCCAAAAAAATCTCATAAATTCTTTGGGACATATCTTCGTCAAATATGTAAAAACCTTCCTTGCCTAGTTCAAAAATAATTCAAAAATATTCATTTTCCTATTCTGTTCAGAACAACAGTTTGTGAAGGAAGTACCACTTTGGCATGTCCAAATAGTATCCATTTTCTACAGTGCTTTCCTATGCCCAAATAACCATCCTCCAACAAATACCAGCTCAATCCATTCATTATTTTGAGCCAAGCTTCAACATTCGTAGTTATGTCCAGTGTAGTAGTTTGCAAAGCAAGTACCACCTAGGCTCCTCCTTTTGAGCTGAAAATTTGTGAAGACGGTCTTCTTAGTAACTGATCATCCTCAGCCAAAACTCACGCCCATTAGCTATGTACATTTCCCGTACCGCTAATCAAACACTTGGCTGCTAATTCATGTTTGAGCATCGATCGGTCTCCTCGTGAGAATATTATGTTGTAATTTTCTTCCTAGCACCTACCTGGGGAGTGCCCAACCCACTAGACATGCCTATGCCGCCCAGAACACATGGCAATGCCATGGTCACGCGGTGACCACGCGGCGGGCATGCGATTTTACGCGCTCTAGAGTTGGGGCCCTCGGCCACCGCACAAACCTCGACGTATCGCCACCAAACCATGTATTTATGATTAAATAGGTACTTATGTACCTAGAAATGATTTTTGGAAAAAATAAATAGCAAACTATGAGAGAGCTGCAGTTCGAATTTGACCCGCTTCCAGCTGAATCGGCGGAAATTTGTCTTTTTCACGAGAGGTGGATCAAAACTTTCTACACCCAACCATTTTGTCAATTGTGCATTAAATATGGCCTAGTATTTTAGAAAAATGATTTGGTCCAATTTTGCAACAATTATTTGGGAGGTCCTTCACAAAAAAACCTCCTTTTGGGCACTCGAAAAATGGAAAATGGTTTTTTCGTCCAAAGAAAATGAAAACTTCCTTAGGCAACATTGTCTACCATTCCAATATGCACCCTTGTGCACAATATGAGATCATTTGGACAAACTATGCCATGAATGTGGCCATAAGATTGATCATTTGGCTTGAAAGCCATTGATCTCCACACGTGATAGCTCATTTCTGAGAACACTTTTTTTAAAATAATTGCCGTATTACAAGTTTGTTATTTTTCTTGGGAACTTGGCCACATATAATGACACAATGCAAAGGTTTCCCAATTTTTTGATTTTTTTTGAATTTTTTATGCCCGTTTCAAAATGCGGTCAAAACAACGGGAATGACCGTTCCTAGCTAGTGGTTGAATCTTGGAATTTTTTTGGTGTTTCTCTGATTAAATAGGTACTTATGTACCTAGAAATGATTTTTGTAAAAAATAAATAACAAACTATGAAGCAGCTGCAGTTCAAATTTGACCCGCTTCCTACTAAATCGGCGGAAATTTGTCTTTTTCACGAGAGGTGGATCAAAACTTTTTACACCCAACCATTTTGTCAATTGTGCATTAAATATGTCCTAGTATTTTAGAAAAATTATTTGGTCCAATTTTGCAACAATTATTTGGGAGGTCCTTCACAAAAAAACCTCCTTTTGGGCACTCGAAAAATGGAAAATGGTTTTTTCGTCCAAAGAAAATGAAAACTTCCTTAGGCAACATTGTTTACCATTCCAATATGCACCCTTGTGCACAATATGAGATCATTTGAACAAACTATGCCATGAATGTGGCCATAAGATTGATCATTTGGCTTGAAAGCCATTGATCTCCACACGTGATAGCTCGTTTCTGAGAACACTTTTTTAAAATAACTATCGTATTACAAGTTTGTTATATTTCTTGGGAACTTGGCCACATATAATGACACAATGCAAAGGTTTCCCAATTTTTTTGATTTTTTTTGAATTTTTTATGCCCGTTTCAAAATGCGGTCAAAATGGCGGGAATGACCGTTCCTAGCTAGTGGTTGAATCTTGGATTTTTTTTGGTGTTTCTCTGATTAAATAGGTACTTGTGTACCTAGAAATGATTTTTGTAAAAAATAAATAGCAAACTATGATGCAGCTGCAGTTCAAATTTGACCCGCTTACTACTAAATCGGCGGAAATTTGTCTTTTTCACGAGAGGTGGATGAAAACTTTTTACACCCAACCATTTTGTCAATTGTGCATTAAATATGGCCTAGTATTTTGGAAAAATGATTTGGTCCAATTTTGCAACAATTATTTGGGAGGTCCTTCACAAAAAAACCTCCTTTTGGGCACTCGAAAAATGGAAAATGGTTTTTTCGTCCAAAGAAAATGAAAACTTCCTTAGGCAACATTGTTTGCCATTCCAATATGCACCCTTGTGCCAATATGAGATCATTTGAACAAACTATGCCATGAATGTGGCCATACGATTGATCATTTGGCTTGTAAGCCATGAATCTTCACGCATGATAGCTCATTTCCGACAACACTTCTTTAAAATAATTACCGTATTACAAGTTTATTATTTTTCCTGGAAACTTGGTCACATATAATGACACAATGCGAAGGTTTTCCAATTTTTTCATTTTTTTTGAATTTTTTATGCCCGTTTCAAAATGCGGTCAAAACGGCGGGCTTGACCTTTCCTAGCTAGTTTTTGAATCTTGGAATTTTTTTGGTGTTTCTATGATTAAATAGATACTTATGTACCTAGAAATGATTTTTGGAAAAAATAAAGAGCAAACTATGAGGCAGCTGTAGTTCAAATTTGACCCGCTTCCAGCTGAATCAACGGGAATTTGTCTTTTTCACCAGAGGTGGATCAAAACTTTTGACACCCAACCATTTGGTCAATTGTGCATTAAATATGGCCTAGTAGTTTAGAAAAATGATTTGGTCCAATTTTGCAAAATATTTTTGGTAGCTGCCTCACAAACCTCCCTTGTTTTTTACACTAAGAAGAGGAAATTTTAATAGCTCATTTTTGAACCAATCAGGACGCAGCACATGGATCACCCCACTGTATTCAATCTGAGTCGTCCGCCTCCTACTGATCCAGCGTCTCTCCCTTCCTCCCTCGACCCCCTCCTTCCCGAGAAACCCTAGGTCAAGCGCTGCCGTCTCCCTCTTCCTGATCCAGATTCTTCTCTGCCTGCTGCTCTTCTCCCCCAAATCCGTCCCAATGCCAGCGACTCCGCCCACTACCCATCGCCGGACCCCCCGCGACCTCCGCCCTCTACCCCAACACCGACAACCCCACCATCTGCATCTCCCCTCCCCTTCTCTCCAGCAAAATCCGCCGGATCGACTCGACCCACACAGGCCACACCCAGATCCGTCGTCGCCGCCCCGTCCTCCCTCCCCTGCGCCGCAAAAAGGAAAAACTCTATAATCCACCCACAAAATAGACGGGACTCCCCTGCACCGCCGCCCCAGCCGCTCCTCCCCCATCCCTCCCCGCTGCCCGCTCAAGCCCACCGCCCGCCGGCGCCGACACCGCGACCCACCCCCTCCGGCAAGGTCAGTCCCCATCCTCCTCCCACACCCCTTCCCGCGAATCGCGAGCTCAGATCGGGCGCCCCGCCGCAGGGACGGAGATCTCACGGGTTGTTTCTTTGGTGCCTGGTTCCGCAGATGAACAAGGAGAGGCTCATGAAGATGGCTGGCACCGTCCGCATCGGCGGCAAGGGCACTGTGCGCCGGTAGGTCCTCTGCCTCGACTGCAAGCCCATCCAGCGCAACGCCGCCTGCTTCGCCTTGGACACCGTCAAGGCGCACTGCTCCTACGCCGTCAACAGCTACTACCAGCGCAGCGGCCAGAACCCTATCGCTCGCGTCTTCTCCAGCACCGCCGTGGTCTCCTCCACCGACCCAAGTACCCACCTACTCATCCATTCACTCACCGTTTCTTTGCCTGACTGCCCCTAATCGCACAGTTCTAGATTTCTAATGATGCTCCTTTTTCTTGCAGACACCAATGGCTGCAAGTACCCTGCGACCCCAAGGTAATGCACCTCCTTCTGAGTTCATCGTCCTCTCTTTTTTCCTTGAGAGAATAGACAAGGACATCTAAGAACAACTAGTAGATGTAGGAGGATTATTGACCATTATTTCAGTTTCATCTAAGATGCCATTGCAGCCCAGCTATGGTTGTCATTGCCTTGCCTCATTAGGTCATTGACCAGCAATAATCACATGATATATTTGGTGGCTGCTGCCATGTGATGGCATCTGCTGTGGGGCGGTGTGTCCGTTACTTGGCTGGGGAAACCTCATGCACGTGGGGTTCCCCTCTTTTCCCACATTTGGCTGCATCATTTTCCTTAATAATGATGATGGCCTCTAATTTGGACATGCCAGGAATTTCAGACTTAAGAAACAACATATTAGTGCATCTTTACACACTACTGCTTAGTTTCGATTGTTATGGCTCACACCTGGTTATGTATGTTGATTGTTCAAAATGTTCCTGATATATCATGCAGAACCCTGTGTAGTAAATGTGGTAATTCCATTCATCTATTAAATGTAACTAGTATACCTTTTCAGTTTCAGTTCAATTAATTAATTGTGCTTGTAAACTCCACCCATTATTAAGGCGCACTGATCCATAGCTTACTGCTTTGCCTGCAGGTGTCGTGCTGGTGACCGGGTTCGGAGCGCTCGGATCGAAGGTAGCCGAGCACTGGTACGAGGTCTACAAGATGGACAAGCAGGGGGCCAACCTCACTCTCATGTAGGAAGCAGAAAGGGGTGATTCCCTTTTGTGGATCGTGACTTGCCTCACTCTCATGTTACACATTTGGCATCAGAAAGGTTGATAGATGGATCCACTGATCCACGTACATACAGACTTAGTTTCTGTTTATAGAGACTGAACTATGTTCGAAAGAAAATAATGTAGGATAGTTTTTAAAGTGTGTGTTCTTAAGATTTGTAGCAGCAACTACAGTCCTGTTCATGCTGATTGGTCCCTGTTATGCACCTGCTTGATTGTCAGCATATGCATCTGGTTTTGTTTTATATTTGAATTTTGTGCCCTATTTAGTTAGTCCTAATGGTCTCATCTCTTAGGAAGATTCTAGCTAAGTAAAAGGGCCTTCCTTAATTATTCTGATCATTAACCAGAATATATACACTACACAGTACACACTGATCATTATATGTTGTATCTGGTATGCGGTATGCATATATCTTGCTATCTGTATCTATCATTAGTAGGTACTAGTAGTTAGGTACTTAGGCCTTGGTTGCATTATTCCTATCCATCCAGGGGGATTAAGCAAAGATGTTTTCATTATAAGTTCTTTCGAGTATCGTGTTCTCCAAATATCTTCAGTTACTTTTTTGCTTTTCTGAAAAGAAATCTCTTCAGTTAATGCTTTTGAACTTGTTGCACAGATGTTGGTCTGCTTCTGAATATGGTGGAGTTGGGTTCCTAGTTGCTCTTGTAATTTGGCACCGTTGGATTTGTTGAGTTGTTCCATTCCAATGCTCCGTGTGCAGCAGATAGCGAATTCAAATTCCATGAATTGCTTTTGCTGCCTGAACTGGTTAGTGCCGTGCAGTGCTAGTAGAATCCAGGATCACTGCACAGCCTACATGACCGACGTCCATGTGTTTATGTACATTTGTATGCTGCACCTGATTGAGACTCTGTTTACATAAGATAAGACTACTCTGTTTTACTTACTGAATTTTGGACAGCCGATCAAAACTCAGTATACGTACATGTGTGTGTGTATGTTTATTCATCTGACGTTTCTTTTTTATTTCTGCCCTGATTTCTTCTAGCTCGATATAGGTTGCAGGTCAGCGCTACATACTACACATCACATCACAGCAACACAGTAGATCATCATTAAGTGCACAAGTTTTCATGATAATTCGCAACTGCATTAAAAATTCTAGTGGGAGTTATACATGTTTTCTCATGATAGATTGATCTAGACTGAAACATGATTTTGCATCCCGTTTTCCGTCGACAAATATACAAGTTATACAAGTTATATCAGCAAGTTACTGTATGTGTTAGAGAAATCAGTGTTGATTTATTTGTTGTTCTTTTTTTTCTTTCTAACTTTTGCATGAGAGCAAACTGGTGTAGCTAGCTGGACTATGCAGCCATGAATCAGGAAGTAGCATATTCAGTTTTGCTAATAGAAAATAAATGTAATAAAAACTGCATAATAAGTGCTTGTTCATGTTTGGTTTTCTCTAAACTTTGTTTGTATGATTGAGGGCAAATTTACTTGGTTCTTTTCTCTAAACTGTGCTTGGAACATTTGTTTTTATGATCTAAAATTGCCTTCCTGTGATGATGCAGGTGCCCAGTTTGTGCTCGCTACCGAAGGAGCTCCATGTTGAAGAAGATTGAAGACACTTGTAGAGCTACAGGGTTAGCACCAGGGCAGCTTGTAGAGCTTGTAGAGCTTGTACATGTATAGAGCTTGTAAATGTATCACCTGTAGAGCTTGTAGAGCTTGTATATGTTAGAGCTTATTATGTGTAGAGATTGTAAAGTATATGTTATTTGTACAATAGGAGCTCTGTACTGAATCTGGCTGATAATATTTGGAGTATTATGTGTGTGTTTTGTTTGTGCCAATTTAAATAAGGGTTATTTATTTACTCTTAAATTGAAATATGAAGAATATGAACTTGCTAGCTGGGACCCACGTACCTGAACCAGACATCTGGGACCCATTTGACTAGTGGACCTTTTTTATATTACAAAAAAACTAAAACTTTCTAGCGGAAAAGGCCACGGCCCAAAAATGAGAAGGCTTAATTGTTGGGCTTGGCCCATCTACCTAGCCAAAATTAATATGAGAAAAAAACACAAATAGGCCGAATTGTTGGGCTAGGCCCATGTAGAAAATCGAATTGGACCGGGCTGAATCTTGTGCCACGTCAGATTGCCACGCTGGATGCCTACGTGGCCTGGGGAGGTTGCTAGTGACCAAAATGCCACAGTAGACGTATTTTGGTCATAAACATCTTCGACCATTCCAGAAGAAAGGTCGCCATAGTCAGTTTATGACGGCCAACTTTTGACCTTATGTTTTTGGTCACAAAAAGGTCACAAATGGAAATTTGTGACCATTCAGTGACCAATACTGGTGGTCACAAGTTGACATATTTCTTGTAGTGAATAGAGGCTAGACATGAGACTAGATGCGAGGAAGCAACGTCTACTTCTTTACACTCGAAGAAGAAAGAAGCACGCAAGATCAACAATGAATGCATTGAGAAGGCACTAATCCAACTTACAGGAGTAGTAAAATGTATTCTTGTGGTTCTTGTTTTCTTTGGTCTTGCTTTTCTAGTCAAAATTATCGTTGGAGTTCGTGCAAAACGGAGGTCCGTTTGGGGTCGTGCGTTGGAGTTGGCCTTACAAGTGGGACCGCAGTTAAGGAAACCGACTATCGGCAAATCCCCACCTCGCCCGCCGCGCGATGGCTGAAGTTAGAGAAACGATGAGGTTGAAGAGATTGCTCTAGCATGGACTCCAAGAAATAATATGGTGTCAGATGGATGTCGTGGTGGTGGTGTGTGCCATACTCCTGGACGTGAATGCTTGTTCTGGCCCATGCCACCCTACTACTCCTACTACTTACTCCTACTAGTATATAGTATACTAGTATCGAGGATTCGAGGTGCTGGTTACGTACAACGAACACATTAACATATGGCTACAGTAAAAACACCCGCCCGACGCGCGAAGCATGTGAAGCTAGTACAAATTTAGAGAAGCGACTCGAAAGCCATTCATAAATTTAGTAAGTTTATCACAGGCATATCATTTTATTACATACAACAGGTCATCAACCCACATCGACAATGAGGATACATTATAAATACTAAAGTTTTCACCACACAACAAATAACAAGCCATGAAATGAACTTCAACTCAACCATTCCGTGGCATTGGAAACGCTTGCTTTGAACCACAAGTGATTCTCTGGGACGGGCCATCTGTTGTCGATCTGGAGACCAACGCAGGACCGATCATCCAGGCTGAAGCAGCCTACTATATCAGTATGAGGATAGGGAACCACCAAAATGTCCGAGGTATAGACACAGTTGCTTCTCATAAATGTGTCAACAGTAGTTGGATCGCCTTTCACCATCATCAGATAGTTTTGTCCAAGGAAGAGCGAGTTTTCTCCAAGACTATCAATTCTGTGCCAGGGAGAAGGAGTTGGCGCTAGCACACTAGTATCCATCCCGAATACCATGCAACGGGAGTTGGAATAGGTCCGGAGAGTGCGACCATGGGAGACACCTGCTTCCTTAGTAGTAACATCATCAGTGGGCTGTATACACACAAGAAGGGGTGATCCATTGGAATTAGTTTCCAGGCACCACAGAGTATATCGGCGTTGCTCGTCCTCATGCTCGTGATCATCACCATCGTCATCTCCCCCTTGGTTATAAATTTTTTCAAGTATAGGTGGTGGGATGTTCACAGGACCTTGGAAACACAAGAAGAAGGTTAATTAGTAAAGGGAAATTTGCTAACCCGCATGCATGTGGATGAAACAATTATAATTACGATGGAAGACAAACGTACCAAAACTACTAGGATGCCATGCAAAAACAGTGCCACGAGTGGTGGCAGCAAACACAAGGCCGTCGTATTGAATTGCATCACAGTACTCATCCGTGTACATAAACTGATTTTTGAGCAATATCCATCGAGTCGAACCACGAAGGACGGCAACAAGCTTGTCGAAGATAGCAACAACTTGATAGTTGTTGTAATTCCAAGAGCGGTTGAGAACTCGACAAATTGCTATCTTTCGTAGAAGACAGTCACCATGATCGTATTTGAACGTGCGTACATTACCGGTGTGCTCAACCTCTGGGCAGTGTGCTGAGATTTTTGGAAATGGAACCCGGTGAGGAGTGTACACATACACAAGTTCCCACTCACAGTTGGACCCAATGTAAACAACCCAATCTCCATTTGCGCCCGCCCAAGCCTTGCCCTCGGGCGATGGCATCTTAACATCATACGTATCATTATCAAGTGGCATCAACTGGCACAGGGCGAGGCCTTCGTCGTGCCGGCGCCAGTCATCAGGATCACGGCGAAGAAGATAGGGGAGATCAAACCGCTCCTTGACTCTTGCGTTCTTTGTAATGATGTTATTAGTTGAGTCAAGAATGGGCTTTAACAAACCTGCCATGCTAGCCGAGGTGATGACGTCGCACCGATCAATGAGTTCCTCCACCAAGTCATCTTTTAGATCGGGGCTAGAATAACGGGGTCATTTCCGGCCTGTTCCCTCCATGGAGAAGACGACCGAACAATGGCAAAAGAAAGGGTGAAGGGCTGAAGGAAAATGGAGGAGGGAGAGGAAGAGCATGCGACAACAGTTCCAAATCGAGAGGGAAAGGTGAAGAGTCGGTGGACAGTTGCGAGTTTGCCACGGTTCACGAAGAGGTGCCCCGGCCTACACGTCCGTTCGGAAATACTCCTACTACTCGCCGTCGTCTCACTGATATGTTGGAACGGGACCACATGTCAACGAAACATGGTGTGTAATTTCTCGTGCAAAATTCGATCTGGCCGCGTTGGCCCGAGGTGCCGCATTAGTTATCGACCTTTATTATTTTAATGGCGTGTCGATCAGTTTTGAAGCACGACTAACTGGTACTGTACGTGGACAGGATGACAGCAGGGACCCGCCAAGGTCATGGCAGTACGTGAGCAAGTGCCTCCTTATTTCAAGCCAATAAAAAAATGGCTCCTCCTAGTGGATTTCTGACATCTGGGTCCATGCCATTGTCAATGTAGTCAATAAACGAGAGAACTGCACAACGAGCGGCTGACACCAGGGACCCAGCAACTCGCCCAGTTATTTTTGTTTTGGGTTAATTTGATAAATGCCACTCCAAATCTGGTGTATCCGAGAAATGCCACTACAATTTCCAAACTTTGAAAAATGCCATTTCATGCCATTTCTAGTGGCATTTTTTGAAGTCTGGAGTGGCGTTTTTCAAAGTTTGCAAACTGCAGTGGCGTTTTGCAAAGTTTGCAAAAATTGCAGTGGCATTTTTCAAAGTTTGGAAATTGCAGTGGCATTTTTATGAATCACCATAATTGGAGTGGCATTTATCTAATTTGTTTTTGAGACAGAAGCAGGGTGTCAACTGGGCTGTGCGGGACACTCTGGCCTGTCTAGACAACCTTTTCTTTTATGTTTACCACAGACCAGCCCAGTAGTTTTTTTTCTTTCTGAAAATGGCTAGCCCAGTTCTTTTGTGATTTGTCAAGTAAGTCGCTTTATCAGGCCTGCTGGGCTGCAAATCTTTCAAGACGAGGAGAGCTTCATTCGGCTGGCCGAGAAAATGGCCTATCAATAATGAGAAATGGGTTGTACATTTTTAAAACACATCAAACCGGCAATTATTTTCAAATATCTTTTTTTTCATTTCGAGATTTTAAATTGCATTGATTTTTATGCGTGGACAATTTATTGGATTTTATATTGATATACATTTATTTTTAAAATCAGTCTGAATGTGACTCGAAATTTCGGGATTAAAAACAGTTCAGACCGCACCGACATATGTAAAATTTCGTATAATTTTTTAACCGTAGCCACAGTATGGGCTGTAATGCTAACATAAAGAATATGGGCTCCAAAAAAACCCGTAAGAATTAGCAAATGGACTATAAATTATTTGAAATATTGGCAGATGGGATGTATGCTGTTTTCCACAGATTTGAGGCTTTCCACAGATGGCCTGTATACTGTTGGATGTCCATCCAACAGCCGTCGTGCTTCTTCAATCTCTACTCTTCCTGCTCCAGCCGCTCAAACAAGCGCCGGCGGGACTGCCTGCTCCCTCCTCCCCGCGGCCGGCTGTGCTACCTCGCAGGCCTCACCGCCCCACCGTACTCCCATCGCTGGCCTAACCATCTCTCTACTCACCCACACCTGCTGTTATTCTCCGGCGACGGCAGACGAACCAGTAAACCCTCGTACAATCGTACTCCCCTCTGCGTGGGAAACAAAAACAACGACCTAGTCTTCCCTGCCTCCGTGTCGTCCCCTTCCTAGGCCTCGCCGTCGTCCACTGCCCTGGTGCTCTCGGCGTGGCGTGGTCAGCGTGGTCAACGACCTACATGCATCTGAAGTGGATTGTACGTGGAGAGGCTGACAGCTGGGTCCATGGCCGCACGCAAGGAAATGCCTCTTTATTAGGCGCAAAATAATGATTTCCTCCACCTGACATCTGGGACACACCGAAACGGCCTCTGTATTTCACGAAAAAACGTTACCGCCGCTGATAGCTCGGACCCACCAGCTATATCTTCGCACGCAAGGAAGTGCCTCCTTATTACGCACAAAAAAATGAATACTCCCCCTGCTATCTGGGACCCAGTATAGTGGGCCTACTAAGTTGACGGGGACGAAGGGCTTTGTCAACTTAGTCAATCTGCACGATTCTAGCTCGACTGGCCGTACGATGTCCATCCAACAGCCGTAGTGCTTCTTCAACCTCTGGTCTTCTTGCTCCAGTCGCCCAAAGTAGCGCCGGTCGTGCCGCCTGCTCCTGCCTCCCGTGGCCGGTTGTGCTGCCATGGAGGCCTCGACGCCCCCATACTACTCCCACTGCTGGCCAGGCCATCCCTCCACTCCACTCACCCACACCCCCTATTATTCTACGGCGACGGCAGCGCAGCCGAACTAGTGAACCCTCGTACTCCTCTCCGCGTGGGCATCCACTGCCGCATCTTCCCCAACTCCGCGTCGTCCCCTTCCTAGGCCTCGCCGTCGTCCACCGCCGTGGTGCTGTCGGCGTGGCGTGGTCAATGTGGTCAACGACCAAATTCCATCGGAAGAATACTGTACGTGGAGAGGCTGACAGCTGGGTCCACGGCAGCCGCAAGGAAGTGCCTCCTTATTACGCGGAAAATAATTATTCCTCCACCTCACAGCAGGGATCCACCGGATGCCCACCAGTATATCGCGAAAAAAACGTTTGCCCATGACTGCTGGGACCCACCCGACGGGCCCCCGTATTTCGCGAAAAAAACGTTCCCCCTGCTGTCAGCTCGGACCCACCGGAAGTGCCTCCTTATTACGCACAAAAAATGAATACCCCCTGCCAGCTAGGACCCACCTTAGTGGCAGGCTGACTTGTGGGCCTACTAAGTTGACGGGGACGGAGGGCTTTGTCAACTTAGTCAATATTCATGATTCTAGCTCCGGTGATCGTACGATGTCCATCCAACGGCCGTAGTGCTTCTTCAACCTCTGGTCTTCTTGCTCTAGCCGCCCAAACCAGCGCCGGTCGTGCCTCGTGCTCCTGCCTCCCGTGGTCGGCTGCGATGCGGCGGAGGCCTCACCACCCCCTACTACTCCCACCGCTGGCCAGACCATCCCTCTACTCACCCACACCCCCTGTTATTCTGCGGCGATGGCAGCCTCACACCGCAGCGAACCAGTGAACCCTCTTACTCCTCTACACGTGGGCATCCACTTCCGCGTCTTCCCCGGCTCCGCGTCGTCCCCTTCCTAGGCCTCACCGTCGTCCACCGCCCTGGTGCTCTCGGCGCGGCGTGGTCAACGTGGTCAAGGAACAGCTTCCATCGGACATGGACTGTACATGGAGAGGCTGACAGCTGGGTCCACGGCCGCAGCAAGGAAGTGCCTACTTATTACGTGCAAAATAATTATTCCTCCACCTGACAGCGGGGACCCACCGGACGGGCCACCAGTATTTTGCGAAAAAATCGTTTCCCCCTGACTGCTGGGACCCACCGAACGGGCCACCGTATTTCACGAAAAAAACGTCCCCCCCCCCCCCCGCTGTCAGCTCGGACCCACCGGAAGTGCCTCCTTATTACGCACAAAAAAATGAATACTCCCCCAGCTAGCTGGGACCCACCTTGCTGGGAGGCTGACTTGTGGGCCTACTAAGTTGACGGGGACGAAGGGCTTTGTCAACTTAGTCAATATGAACGATACTAGCTCCAGTGACTGTACGATGTCCATCCAACGGCCGTAGTGCTTCTTGCTCCAGCCGCCCAAAGCAGCGCCGGTCGTGCCGCATGCTCCTGCCTCCCGTGGCTGGCTGTGGTGCCACAGAGGCCTCACCGCCCCCTACTATTCCCACCGCTGGCCAGGCCCTGCGGCGACGGCAGCCTCACACCGCAGCCGAACCAGTGAACCCTCGTAGTCCTCTCCGCGCGGGCTTCCACTGCCGCGTCATCCCCTTCCTAGGCCTCGCCGTCGTCCACCGCCGTGGTGCTCTCCGCGTGGCATGGTCAACGTGGTCAAGGAACGACTTCCATCAGAAGAGTACTGTATGTGGAGAGGCTGACAGCTGGGTCCACAGCCACAACCCAGTTTTTTGTGATTTGCCAAGTAAGTCGCTTTGTCAGGCCTGTTGGGCTGCAAATCTTTCAAGACGAGGAGAGCTTTCATTCGGCTGGCCGAGAAAATGGCCCATCAGTAATGAGAAGTGGGTTGTACATTTTTAAACACATCAAACCAGCAATTAGTTTCAAATATCTTTTTTTTTCATTTCAAGATTTTAAATTACATTAATTTTTATGCGTGAAGAATTTTTTGGATTTTATATTGATATACATTTATTTTTAAAATCAGTTTGAATGTGAGTCGAAATTTCGGGATTAAAAATAGTTCGGACCGCACCGAAATATGCAAAATTTCGTATAATTTTTTAACCGTTGCCACAATATGGGTTGTAATGCTAACAAAAAGAATATGGGCTCCAAAAAACCTTAAGAATTAGCAAATGGGTTGTAAATTATTAGAAATATTGGCAGATGGGATGTATGATGTTTTCCACAGATTTGAGGCTTTCCACAGATGGCCTGTATACTGTTGGATGTCCATCCAACGGCCGTCGTGCTTCTTCAATCTCTGCTCTTCCTTCTCCAGCCGCTCAAACAAGCGCCGGCGGGACTTCCTGCTCCCTCCTCCTCGCGGCCGACCGTACTCCCATCGCTGGCCTAGCCATCCCTCTACTCACCCACACCTGCTGTTATTCTCCGGCGACGGCAGACGAACCAGTAAACCCTCGTACAGTCGTACTCCCCTCTACGTGGGAAACAACTGCCGAGTCTTCCCTGCCTCCGTGTCGTCCCCTTCCTAGGCCTCGCCGTCGTCCACCGCCCTGGTGCTCTCGGCGCGGCGTGGTCAATGTGGTCAAGGAACGACTTTCATCGGACGTGGATTGTACGTGGAGAGGCTGACAGCTGGGTCCACGGCCACAGTAAGGAAGTGCCTCCTTATTACGCGGAAAATAATGATTCCTCCACCAGACAGCTGGGACCCACCGGACGGGCCACTGTATTTCGCAAAAAAACGTTTCCCTCTGACTGCTGGGACCCACCAGCTACGTCTTCGCACGCAAGGAAGTGCGTCCGGGCAAAAAAAACCGATTCGCCCCCTGACTGCTGGGACCCACCAGCTACATCTTCGCAGACAAGGAAGTGCCTGACAGTCGGGACCCACCTGGTCGAAGCGTACGTAGCGTTGTTATTCTAGTCGCGAACGTGTACGTACATACTGGTTGATGTAGAGGCGCGCACGTGTTGTAGTAGAGGCGTGCACGTGTCATAGTAGAGGCGCACACGTAGCATGTACACGTACGTACAGCGGCCAGGGTGCAAGAAAGAAAATACGGCCACGTATGTGTACATACGGGCGGGGTCTCGAACGCCTACTCGCGCATACGTACAGCAAGGGCTCGTGTACATGGCTGGGTCAGAACGGAGAAACAGCGTCGTCGTCGTGTTCATGGGGAGGCAACGAAATGCGTCGTGTTCATGGGGAGGCAACGGAATGCGTTGTGTTCATGCGGAGGCAACGGAATGCGTCGTGTTCATCCGGAGGCAACGGAATGCGTGGGAGCCAACCGGCTGGGTCGGAACGGAATGCATGGTCGTGCTCATCGGGAGGGCTTGGATGGAACATGCGATGGAAACGAGGCCTGGCATACCGCACAACGGAGGAAACAGACCTCCTACATTCGGAACGGGGTCCTGTTGATCGGGAGGGGTCTGGCGTACCGCAAAACGGAGGAAACGGACCTCCTACGGTCGAAACGGGGGTCCTGTTCATCGGGAGGGGTGTGGCATACCGCAAAACAGAGGAAACGGACTTGTGTTGGAGCGCTACGGTCGAAATAGGGGTCCTGTTCATCGGGAGGGGTGTGGCGTACCGCAAAACGGGACTCCACGGGATACTGTTCATCTCCACCGTCGACCCCCTCCAGCCTCCACAAGCTACTGTTCATCCACCGTCGACCTCCTCTAGCCTCCACCTGCGACTATTCATCCACGGGCTCCTGTTCATCCAGCCTCCACCGCGCGCTACTCCACCGGCTATTGTTCAACCAGCGCTCTCCACGGCCTCCTGTTCAACCACCCCTCCACGGGCTACTGTTCATCCTGCCCTCCACCGTCTACTATTCATCCTGCCCTCCACGGGGTGGTCCTGTTCATCCAGCCCTCCATGGAGTCCTGTTCATCCAGCCCCAACCGGCTCGATCGATTAGGGTCCTGTTCATCCAGAGGCAACACCACGGGGTCCTGTTCATCCACCCCCACCAGGAACTGTTCATCCAAACCCCCCGCAACGCTCACTGTTCATCCAGAGGCAACATCGATCGGCTTCAGTTAGCAGCAATAGCGAAGGAATCACTCGATCGGGTTCAGTTAACAGCCATCGATCTATCGCTCGGGTTCAGTAACGCGTAGCCTGCAGTGCAATCGCTCGGGTTCAGTTAGAGCCCAACGCCTCGCTCGGGTTCAGTTAGAGCCAACGCCTCGCACACACGCGTGTACATGTACGAGAGAAACGCACATCGCTCGGCCCCCGACCTCCCACCGTAACCAGGAACTCCCCGAAATTTTCCTCGCCCTCGCTTCTACCACGGTTTTTTCCATCATGGATGGCCCAAAGAATGTCATGCAGCTGCGTCTCCGGCCCGCCCAGGACAAAAAAGCCCATTTTCTGTCATGATTTTTTGTCATAGAAGTAGGAGCCCACCACATCTATGATGATACCGTGTTTTGTCACAATTATTGTCATAGAAGTGTCATATGTATGACAGAAAAAATTTTGTTCGGCCCAAAATGTCACGGATGTGTCTTTTTTTGTAGTGCTAGGAAGGCCAGAAAACGGATCTTTCATGACAAGATTCAGCAAAGCAGTATTAATTTCACAAGATTCAGCATCGGTAAGATGAGCAATTGGAGTGCTAATAAAATCATTATTGTTGGTATTGGCAAAGTCACACAATTTAGTATTATCTTGAGCCATCGTGACAAACAAGCAATCCAACACACAAGCAAACAAGCGAAGAATAAGTGAACGGAAAGAGAGGGCGAAAGGGAAAGAGGGTGAATAAAACGGCAAGGGTGAAGTGGGGGAGAGGAAAAAGAGGCAAATGGCAAATAATGAAATGCGAAGGATAAGAGTTGCGATGGGTACTTGGTATGTCTTGACTTGGCGTAGATTGATAACCCACAAGTATAGGGGATCACAACAGTTTTCGAGGGTAGAGTATTCAACCCAAATTTGTTGATTCGACACAAGGGGAGCCAAAGAATATTCTCAAGTATTAGCAGCTGAGTTGTCAATTCAACCACACCTGGAAACTTAATATCTGCAGCAAAGTATTTAGTAGCAAAGTAATATGATAGTAGTGGTAACGATAGCAAAAGGTAACAGTAGTAAAAGTAATGTTTTTGGTATTTTGTAGTGATGATAGCAATAGCAACAGAAAAGTAAATAAGCGAAGAACAATATATGGAAAGCTTGTAGGCAATGGATCAGTGATGGAAAATTATGCCGGATGCGGTTCATCATGTAACAGTCATAACCTAGGGTGACACAGAACTAGCTCCAGTTCATTGATATAATGTAGG
This sequence comes from Triticum urartu, assembly GCF_056163025.1. NCBI lineage: Eukaryota > Viridiplantae > Streptophyta > Magnoliopsida > Poales > Poaceae > Triticum > Triticum urartu. The sequence continues at coordinate 650,625,219 of NC_141877.1, read as the reverse complement.
CATGTATTCCGAATATAGTCATACGTGCTTATGGAAAAGAACTTGCATAACATCTTTTGTCCTACCCTCCCGTGGCAGCGGGGTCCTTATGGAAACTAAGGGATATTAAGGCATCCTTTTAATAGAGAACCCACTACAAGAAATCTGTTAATATGTGACGGATTCAATCTGTCACAGATCAACACAAAACTCATATATTGATGAAAACATAATAGGTGACTATAGACATGCAAGATAGGATCAAGAACACTCATATATTGATGAAAACATAATAGGTTCAGATCTGAAATCATGGCACTCGGGCCCTAGTGACAAGCATTAAGCATAGCAAAGTCATAGCAACATCAATCTTAGAACATAGTGGACACTAGGGATCAAACCCTAACAAAACTAACTCGATTACATGATAGATCCCATCCAACCCATCACCGTCCAGCAAGCCTACGATGGAATTACTCACGCACGGCGGTGAGCATCATGAAATTGGTGATGGAGGATGGTTGATGATGACGATGGCGACGGATTCCCCTCTCCGGAGCCCCGAACGGACTCCAGATCAGCCCTCCCGAGAGGTTTTAGGGCTTGGCGGCGGCTCCGTATCGTAAAACGCGATGATTTCTTCTCTCTGATTTTTTCTCTCCCCGAAACACAATATATAGAGTTGGAGTTGGAGTCGGAGAGGCAACAGGGGGCCCACAAGGTAGGGGGGCGCGCCCTAGGGGGACAGGCGCGCCCCCCACCCTCGTGGAGAGGTGGTGGGCCCCTGGCCTTCATATTTTGCATGTATTTTTCTTATTTTCTGAAAAGTGGCTCCGTGAAGTTTCAGGTCATTCCGAGAACGTTTGCTCCTGCACATAAATAACACCTGGTAATTCTGCTGAAAACAGCGTCAGTCCGGGTTAGTTCCATTCAAATCATGCAAGTTAGAGTCCAAAATAAGGGCAACCGTGTTTGGAAAAGTAGATACGTTGGAGACGTATCAACTCCCCCAAGCTTAAACCTTTGCTTGTCCTCAAGCAACTCAGTTGACAAACTGAAAGTGATAAAGAAATTTTTTTACAAACTCTGTTTGCTCTTGTTGTTGTAAATATGTAAAGCCAGCATTCAAGTTTTCAGCACAGATTATAACTAACCACATTCACAATAACGCATAGGTCTCAAGTTTACTCATATCAATAGCATAATCAACTAGCGAGCCATAATAATAAATCTCGGATGACAACACTTTCTCAAAACAATCATAATATGATATAACAAGATGGTATCTCACTAGCCCTTTCTGAGACCGCAAAACATAAATGCAGAGCACCTTTAAAGACCAAGGACTGACTAGACATTGTAATTCATGGTGAAATAGATCCAGTCAAGTCATACTCAATGTAAACTAACAATAATGAATGCAAATGACAGTGGTGCTCTCCAACTAGTGCTTTTTAATAAGAGGATGATGACTCAGCATAAAAGTAAATAGATAGGCCCTTCGCAGAGGGAAGCAGGGATTTGTAGAGGTGCCAGAGCTCGGTTTTGAAACGAAGGTGAATAATATTTTGAGCGGTATACTTTCATTGTCAACATAACAACAAAGAGATGGCGATATCTTCCATGCTACACACATTATAGGCGGTTCCCAAACAGAATGGTAAAGTTTATACTCCCCCTTCCACCAACAAGCATCAATCCATGGCTTGCTCGAAACAACGAGTACCTCCAACTAACAAGAGTCCCAGGGGGAGTTTTTTTTGCAATTATTTTGATTTAGTTTGCATAAAGCATGGGACTGGGCATCCCGGTGACCAGCCATTTATCTCGTGAGTGAGGAGAAGAGTCCACTCCTCTTGAGAATAACCCGCCTAACATGGAAGATACAGACAACCCTAGTTGATACATGAGCTATTCGAGTATACAAAACAGGATATTTATTTGAAGGTTTAGAGTTTGGCACATACAAATTTACTTGGAACGGTAGGTAGATACCGTATATAGGTAGGTATAGTGGACTCATGTGGAATAACTTTGGGGTTTAAGGGATTGGATGCACAAGCAGTATTCCCGCTTAGTACAGGTGAAGGCTAGTAAAAGACTGGGAAGCGACCATCTAGAGAGCGACAACAGTCATGAACATGCATTAAAATTGATCAACACCGAATGCAAGCATGAGTAGGATATAATCCACCATGAACATAAATATCATGAAGGCTATGTTGATTTTGTTTCAACTACATGCGTGAACATGTGCCAAGTCAAGTCACTTAAATCATTCAGAGGAGGATACCGCCCTATCATACCACATCATAACTATCTCAATAGCATGTTGGCACGCAAGGTAAACCATTATAACTCATAGCTAATCAAGCATGGCACAAGAAACTATGATCTCTAATTGTCATTGCAAACATGTTTATTCATAATAGGCTGAATCAGGAACGATGAACTAATCATATTTATTAAAACAAATGAGGTTGAGTTCATACCAGCTTTTCTCATCTCAGCCAGTCCATCATATATCATCATAATTGCCTTTCACTTGCATGATCGAATGATGTGAATAATAATAATAGTGCACGTGCATTGGACTAAGCTGGAATCTGCAAGCATTCAATTTAGTAAGATGTGCCACAACAGTTTCAGATTCATAACCATGAAAAGGATCAGATTCAACCAAAGTAATTATATCAGGATCAACAGAGAATTCATAATCCTTATCAGTAACAAAGATAGGTGAAGTAGCAAAAGCAGGGTCAGGTTTCATTCTAGCATTTAGAGATTTCTTACTCCATTTAGCTAATAACCTTTTGAGTTCATTTCTATTTTTGCAAGCTAAGATAGCGAAAGAAGCTTCTTGATCAAAAACATAACCCTTAGGAATAACAAGTGATTCTTCATCATCACTTTCATCAGTATCATCAGATTCAATATTTTCAATTTCTCTAGCCCTAGCAATTTGTTCATCAAGAAAATCACTAAGTGGCACAGTAGTATCAGGCATATAGGTGGTTTCATCATAAGTACCATGCATAGCAGAAGTGGCATCATCAATAACATGCGACATATCAGAATGAATAGCAGAAGCAGGTGTAGATGTCGCAAACTTACTCATAACAGAAGGTAAATCAAGTGCAGAGCTAGATGGCAGTTCCTTACCTCCCCTCGTAGTTGAGGGGTAGATCTTGGTTTTTGGATCTCTCAAGTTCTTCATAATGATAAGCAGATATATATCCCAAGTGACTCAAAGAATAGAGCTATACTCCCCGGCAACGGCGCCAGAAAATAGTCTTGATAACCCACAAGTATAGGGGATCGCAACAGTTTTCGAGGGTAGAGTATTCAACCCAAATTTGTTGATTCGACACAAGGGGAGCCAAAGAATATTCCCAAGTATTAGCAACTGAGTTGTCAATTCAACCACACCTGGAAACTTAATATCTGCAGCAAAGTATTTAGTAGCAAAGTAATATGATAGTAGTGGTAACGGTAGCAAAAGGTAATAGTAGTAAAAGTAATGTTTTTGGTATTTTGTAGTGATGATAGCAATAGCAACGGAAAAGTAAATAAGCGAAGAACAATATATGGAAAGCTCATAGGCAATGGATCAGTGATGGAGAATTATGCCGGATGCGGTTCATCATGTAACAGTCATAACCTAGGGTGACACAGAATTAACTCCAGTTCATTGATATAATGTAGGCATGTATTCCGAATATAGTCATACGTGCTTATGGAAAAGAACTTGCATAACATCTTTTGTCCTACCCTCCCGTGGCAGCGGGGTCCTTACGGAAACTAAGGGATATTAAGGCATCCTTTTAATAGAGAACTGGAACAAAGCATTAACACATAGTGAATACATGAACTCGTCAAACTACGGTCATCACCGGTAAGTATCCCGATTATTATCACTTCGGGGTTAACAGATCATAACACATAATAGGTGACTATAGACTTGCAAGATAGGATCAAGAACACTCATATATTGATGAAAACATAATAGGTTCAGATCTGAAATCATGGCACTCGGGCCCTAGTGACAAGCATTAAGCATAGCAAAGTCATAGCAACATCAATCTCAGAACATAGTGGACACTAGGGATCAAACCCTAACAAAACTAACTCGATTACATGATAGATGCCATCCAACCCATCACCGTCCAGCAAGCCTACGATGGAATTACTCACGCACGGTGGTGAGCATCATGAAATTGGTGATGGAGGATGGTTGATGACGACGATGGCGACGGATTCCCCTCTCCGGAGCCCCGAACGGACTCCAGATCAGCCCTCCTGAGAGGTTTTAGGGCTTGGCGGCAACGCCGTATCGTAAAATGCGATGATTTCTTCTCTCTGATTTTTTCTCCTCGAAACACAATATTAGAGTTGGAGTTGGAGTTGGAGTCGGAGAGGCAACAGGGGGGCCACGAGGTAGGGGGCGCACCCTAGGGGGGCAGGCGCGCCCCCCACACTCGTGGAGAGGTGGTGGCCCCCTGGCCTTCATCTTTTGCAGGTATTTTTCTTATTTTCTGAAAAGTGGCTCCGTGAAGTTTCAGGTCATTCTGAGAACGTTTGCTCTTGCACATAAATAACACCATGGTAATTCTGCTGAAAACAGCGTCAGTCCGGGTTATTTCCATTCAAATCATGCAAGTTACAGTCCAAAACAAGGGCAAAAGTGTTTGGAAAAGTAGATACGTTGGAGACGTATCATAGATCTCCCCGGCAACGGCACCAGAGATCCTTCTTGCCACCTCTTGAGCATGCGTTGGTTTTTCCCTTGAAGAGGAAAGGGTGATGCAGCAAAGCAGCGTAAGTATTTCCCTCAGTTTTTGAGAACCAAGGTATCAATCCAGTAGGAGACCACGCGCGAGTCACCTCGTACCTACACAAACAAATAAGAACCTCACAACCAACGCGATAAAGGGGTTGTTAATCCCTTCACGGCCACTTGCAAGAGTGAGATCTGATAGAGATAATAATAATAATAAGATAAATATTTTTGGTATTTTTATGATATAAATTGAAAGTAAAGATTGCAAAATAAAATAGATTGGAAACTTGTATGATGAAAAATAGACCCGGGGGCCATAGGTTTCACTAGTGGCTTCTCTCAAGATAGAATAAGTATTACGGTGAGTGAACAAATTACCGTCGAGCAATTGATAGAATTGAGCATAGTTATGAGAATATTTAGCTATGATCATGTATATAGGAATCATGTCTGTGACAAGTACACTGACTCCTGCCTGCATCTACTACTATTACTCCACACATCGACCGCTATCCAGCATGTATCTAGAGTATTAAGTTCATAAGAATGGAGTAACGCTTTAAGCAAGATGACATGATGTAGAGGGATAAACTCATGCAATATGATATAAACCCCATCTTTTTATCCTTGATGGCAACAATACAATACATGTCATTTCCCCTACTGTCACTGGGATCGAGCACTGCAAGATTGAACCCAAAGCTAAGAACTTCTCCCATTGCAAAAAAGATCAATCTAGTAGGCCAAACCAAACTGATAATTCGAAGAGACTTGCAAAGATAACCAATCATACATAAAAGAATTAAGAGAAGATTCAAATATTGTTCATAGATAATCTTGATCATAAACCCACAATTCATCGGATCTCGACAAACACACCGCAAAAGAAGATTACATCGAATAGATCTCCAAGAGAATCGAGGAGAACTTTGTATTGAGATCCAAAGAGAGAGAAGAAGCCATATAGCTAATAATTATGGACCCGAAGGTCTGAGGTAAACTACTCACACATCATCGGAGAGGCCATGGAGTTGATGTAGAGGCCCTCCGTGATCGATGCCCCCTTCGGCGAAGCTCCGGAAAAGGCCCCAAGATGGGATCTCACGGGTACAGAAGGTTGCAGCGGTGGAATTAGGTTTTCGTTGTGTCCTCTGATGTTTTTAGGGTACGTAGGTATATATAGGAGGAAGAAGTAGGTCAGTGGAGCCACAAGGGGCTCACGAGGGTGGAGGGCACGCCCAGGGGGGTAGGCGCGCCCCCTGCCTCGTGGCCTCCTCATTGATTGCTTGACATCCACTCCAAGTCCTCTGGATCACGGTTGTTCCGAAAATCACGCTCCCGAAGGTTTCATTCTGTTTGGACTCCGTTTGATATTCTTTTTCTGCGGAACACTGAAATAGGCAAAAAAAACAGCAATTTGGGCTGGGCCTCCGGTTAATAGGCTAGTCCTAAAAATAATATAAAAGTGTATAAATAAGCCCATTAAACATCGAAAACAGAATATATAATAGCATGGAACAATAAAAAAAATATAGATACGTTGGAGACGTATCAATGCCTCAGCCATAGGATTCTATAAAGTATGCTATGCTATGTACTAGACCTATTGTGTACCTTGCCATGAGTTTGGCAAGGGGGTACGATATTGATCTAGGATTGATCACTTGACATCGGTCAAAATTATCCTTAGAAGACTAAGGGGATATTTCTCGGTTATGGAGGTGATAAAGAGTTCGTCGTAAAGAGTTACGCCGATGCAAGCTTTTACACCGATCTGGATGACTCTAAGTTTCGATGTAGATACATATTGAAAGTGGGAGCAATTAGCTAGAGTAGCTCCATGCAGAGCACTGTAGACATAGAAAATTTGCAAAATACATACGTCTCTGAATGTGGCAGACCCGTTGACTAAACTTCTCTCACAAGAAAAACATGATCACTCTTTGGGTGTTAATCACATAGCGATGACTAGATTATTGACTCTAGTAAACCCTTTTGGGTATTAGTCACATGGAGATGTGAACTAATCACATAAAGATGTGAACTATTGGTGTGAAATCACATGACGATGTGAACTAGATTACTGACTCTAGTGCAAGTGGGAGACTGAAGGAAATATGCCCTAGAGGCAATAATAAAGTTGTTATTTATATTTCCTTATATCATGATAAATGTTTATTATTCATGCTAGAATTGTATTAACCGGAAACTTAGTACATGTGTGAATACATAGACAAACAGAGTGTCCCTAGTATGCCCCTACTTGACTAGCTCATTAATCAAAGATGATTAAGTTTCCTAGCCATAGACATGTGTTGTCATTTGATGAACGGGATCACATCATTAGAGAATGATGTGATGGACAAGACCCATCCATTAGCTTAGCACTATGATCGTTTAGTTTATTGCTATTGCTTTCTCCATAACTTATAAGTGTTCCTATGACTATGAGAGTATGCAACTCCCGAATACCGGATGAATACTTAGTGTGCTATCAAACTTCACAACGTAACTGGGTGATTATAAAGATGCTCTACAGGTGTCTCTGATGGTGTTTGTTGAGTTGGCATAGATCGAGATTAGGATTTGTCACTCCAATTGTCGGAGAGGTATCTCTGGGCCCTCTCGGTAATGCACATCACTATAAGCCTTGCAAGCAATATGACTAATGAGTTAGTTATGGGATGACGCATTACGAAACGAGTAAAGAGACTTGCCGGTAACGAGATTGAACTAGGTATTGAGATACAGATGATCGAATCTCGGGCAAGTAACATACCAATGACAAAGGGAACAATGTATGTTGTTATGCGGTTTGACCGATAAAGATCTTCGTAGAATATGTACGAGCCAATATGAGCATCCAGGTTCCGCTATTGGTTATTGACTGGAGAAGTGTCTCGGTCGTGTCTACATAGTTCTCGAACCCATAGGGTCCGCACGCTTAACGTTCGATGCTGATCGGTATTATGAGTTTATGTGATTTGATGTACCAAAGGTAGTTTGGAGTCCTGGATGTGATCACGGACATGCCGAGGAGTCTCAAAATGGTCGAGACATAAAGATCTATATATTGGAAGGCTATTTGGACATCGGAATGGTTCCGGATGAGTTCAGGCATTTACCGAAGTACCGGGGGGTTAACGGAACCCCCAGGGGAGTCAATGGGCCTTAATGGGCCCTAGTGGAGAAAGAGGGCAACATGCAAGTGGTGGGGCGCGTCCCCTAGGCCCAAACCGAATTGGTTTAGGGTTTGGGGCTCCCCCTTTCCTTCTCCTCTCCTCCTCTTTCCCCCTTCTCCTAGTAGGAATAGGAAAGGGGGACAAACCTACTTGGAGTAGGATTGCCCCCCCCCTTGGGCGCGCCTCCTCCTAGGTCGGCCTTCTCCTCCTCCCCCCTTTATATACGGGGGAAGGGGGCACCCCATAGACACACAAGTTGATTGTTTAGCCGTGTGCAGTGCCCCCTCCACAGATTTCCACCTTGGTCATATCGTTGTAGTGTTTAGGCAAAGCCCTGCGCCGGTAACTTCACCATCATCATCATCATGCCGTCGTGCTGACGAAACTCTCCCTCGACCTCAGCTGGACCTAGAGTTCATGAGACGTCACCGAGCTGAACGTGTGCATATCGCGGAGGTGCCGTACCTTCGGTGCTAGGATCGATCGGATCGTGAAGACGTACGGTATCTTCGGTGCTAGGATCGGTCGGATCATGAAGACGTACGACTACATCAACCGTGTTGTCATAACGCTTCCGCTTTCGGTCTATGAGTGTACGTGGACAACACTCTCCCCTCTCGTTGCTATGCATCACCTAGATAGATCTTGCGTGATTGTAGGAATTTTTTTGAAATACTGCATTCCCCAACACTTGTTACACTTGAGGACTGTGAATACTCCAGCCAGTTAGGCGTCGCGTTCTGAGCATCTAAGAGTTTTTCACACAAACAGTGGTCGATGTGTGATGGCATTGAACGGATTCTCCGGAAGTTGGAAGCACAAGGTAGAGTAATGAGGAACTTAATTTTGCTCGAGCGTTGACTCTGAAGAAGACAAGAAGGGACTACAGTTGCAGGTGGAGTCACATGAAGTCTGGGAGTAGCAGCGGTGCTCATGACGTATCTCAAGTGCAATGTACATGGAGGTTCGACGCATGGATGAATTCAAGGTGGTGAAGAATATTCGCCAAGGTGGAGTTTGTTAGAGTTGTGTCAAATATTATTGTACAAGGTAGGTTACAGTTGGACTTGGTTTTGGAATGTGTGTAGACAGGGTAGGAGTTGTGTCCTAATAGGACACTTGTATTCCAGACCTCTCATATATAGTGAGGGTAGACACATGATGTAACATATGCCAACATAATAGCACAGGCACGCGGGGGAACCGGCGACGTGTGCCGGCGCCCGGGCGGCCAGGGTGCGGTATTGTAGCGGTGTCATGGGGAGGAGCGCCCATAGTCAGGCCCCAAGGATATAGCCATGATAGTGAAGCTCATTAACAAATCTCGGTGTCGTGCTCGTGTGATTGCTTGGTTCTCAGTAGATTGACGGTGCGTCTCGGATTAATTCTAACATGCATGCACACGCACACATACATGGTCAAGCTCACAACCTGCTTGATCCACTAATCGCTCCCACTAGCCGGTATCTAGGCCACAAGTAACAGCGCCTCACACTTACTTGGTCCACAACTAAGCCTATCAAGCCGCTAGCTTTATCCATGCAAGTATGTGCGGCACTACTCTAACTAACAATGCATGCACTTGACATGACTAAACACAAAATAATCTAAACCTAGCACTAATGACAAACTTTGTTCCAACACAATGTTCCTCCTCCTCCAAGGGACCGGACTTGCGCGGCTGGCCGGATTTGCCGGTTATACGCCCATAAAACTGGCCGGAGTTGGAGGGGGCAAGGCGGACGACTTCTTGCGCTCCTCGTCGACGGCCACGGGTGACTGCGGCGGTGGGTCCGTGAGCCGGTAGCGCGTCTTAGCTCGCAGTAATGGTCTCAGTCCCGCTAAAGTGGAAGTGGAGGCGTTGCGTATTCTATCGTCAGCGCGAGGCGCGAGGGGTGGGAGGGCTTATGGACGCCGCCGGTACCAAAATCGAAGCCGGATGAAGAGGACAAGGACATCTAGCAGTCCTTGAAGGAGACACGCGGCGCATCCCGATCTCGGGAGTTGGATGAGAACGGGTGTGTGTGTGACGACCTCCCGATGTCATCAATCTCCATGCCGAGGTCGAGCAACTCGGCCTCGGAGGTGTGGCTGCTCCCGAGGGTAGGTGCACCTGCATGAACCGTACACTTGAAAAATATATAAAGCAAAAAAAATCTAAAATTTTGGGACATCAAACTAGATCAATAGTTTTAGCTTCCTGTGGAATTTCGTGCCCAAATAACATTCGAGGAGTCCCCAGTAAAAAAACAAAAAAATCACTCCTCGAAAGTGAAGAAAACTTTGAACACAGATTTTGTTATTTTTGCTAAGGGCTCCTTGAATGTTATTTGGTCATGAAATTTTACAGAAAGCTAAAACTTTTGATCTAGTTTGATGTCCCAAAATTTCAGATTTTTTTAAGTTTGTTTTGTATTTCTTTCAAGTGTACTGTTCATGCAGGTGTAGGTGTATTCGGGGACGATTTCTGCTTCCCGAGGAAGTTCCCGATGAGTCGCGTGGGCCGGTCCTCGCCGACCTCCGCCGCCGCCTTCTTCGTTGAGAGCGAAGGGGACGATACCTGTGGCTGCAGTGACGCCGGCCGATTCTTGATGCTAAAGTCATCGATGCGGCACACGTGGCCGCCCTCGTTCCTCCAGAAGTCGAAGCTCGTCTCAGCCCACCCCTAGGATGGCGAGCTGGCGGCGGTGGACAACTTCTTGCTAGCTGTCGGCTTCCTCGCCGCTCCAAGGACGCCCGCGCCGGGCCGTTGCCGTCGCTGTCCGAGGTCGGACAACATGGACTGCTCTTTCGACCGCGTCCGCGACAGTGGCTTTGCTGACCTGAAGATGCTCTTTCGTTGCACCTGATCCATAGCCGCCGACCAACAGAAGCAAGGTTTAGGGCCCTGGAGAGAATGACCAAATACATGTATCCCAAATATATCTCTAACACACCTAGTTCGTCGCCGCCGACCAACGGAAGCACACACACTCGCGAGTTTTCACGTCAAATTTCTTGGGTGATTCAAGAGTGGAGGAGTTGTGTTGCAAGGTTAGGGCCCCGGGAGTGTGGTATTAACGAGGCGATGGAGAACGACGTGGAGCAGCACAAAGCTGACAGCACCGCACGCATGCTGAGCACATGTACGTGGCATTCTGTGGTTGGGATATGGACACGATCGAAGGGCAAAGCTAAGATTCGGTTTTGCTATTTCGCAATTGCATTTAGACTAAACTTAGGTTCTATGCAATTTGTGTGCAAACCGTACCTACAATATGCTTATTTGTGTATTTCATGTAATAAACAGTGTAATTTATGGTTGTGTGCATTTTTTTCATCGTTTTTTTGTTTTTCTTCTTCTTTTAGGTAATACCAATGCCCTTAATTTATTCCTTTTTACCACATTACAGACGCAGACGCTCATACATATGCACATACAGTCACCTCTATGAACGCACACACACCCTACCCTCATGAGCCCCTTTGATAGACTGAAGTGACGCACCATCTTAAATTTGACGAAGTCACAACACGCGCCTCCGTAGTCGATGAGAACATCTCCTCTCCGTGAACAAACATCATTGAAAGGCTGAAATAAATACTACATGAAAATATGAGCATCAGTGTCAAGTTTAGCATCATGGATCTGTTTATTAGTTTTTTAATGCAAAATAGACTTTATTTCTCATATGATGATCATGTCGTTTACAAGTAAATGAGATACAAAGTCAGGGATTACATCATCCCAAGAACCCGAAGATATAGAGACAGCTCTTATCGACAACAAGTAAATGAGATACCAATAACATTCAATACATAGTCTCCTCAGTTTCTACGTGCACTCATCTTATTGGAGGTGGGTAATTAAAGAGGAGATGGATGGTGCTTTGCACCTTCCTAATGCATTTTCTACTCCACTTCATAATTTGTCTTAAAATACTATATGTCCATTTATTTGAGAACGGTGGGAGTATTTAGCTATAGTTGCTACCATTGTCACTGGACATGGACGGTAACTGTTATATTTGTGATCTCATAACGGGATGTCCCGCCACTTCATGAATAATTCCACGTCGTCGGCATCCTTGTGGATTGCAGAGGGGGCGCGTTTCGCACGTTCACATCAAGGGGCAACATCCGGTACTCGATGTCGAGGTCCCTCAAGACTCTGATCATCTCTTGGAGCACGAGTTCCCGCCTCACAAACCTCATACCCATGTCCTGGAAGTTGAGTCTGTGCCGCAGCCATATGGATACTTTCAGCTTGTTGGTGTCATCTACATCTCGGAGGACAACCATCGCACCAGGGTACCAATGTTCCTTCTTACTGTCAATGTAACTGGATTATCATAAGAAAAGAAAACTAATATTAGTTCGATGTGGTAAGATCAGCAACAAATGGCACTACAAATTATTGATGTGTTATGTTTACGCCAATTTGTGAACATATATGAACTGAGACAGAAGCACTGGTACGCACCGAAGTATTCTTTCCTTCATGAGCGTCAGTTTTTCCATCGGTGTGGCTACATGAATAGAGAAGTCAACCCCTTCTCCCATATCAGGACTCCTATAGAAGTTAAAAATTGGTTTGGTGGCAAGTACACTGTTTGGATAATAGATCTTCAGGTTATCATAACGAAGAAAGACTGTTGTCATGATATTCATTTCCTCTACAACAACCTAAAATTCAAGTGGTTAAACGTCAGTCCACGAATGCGAGGTAATTTTCAACTAAATAAATAAGTAGCACCGATCGAGAATATATTCATTACCTGAACCTCTTCAATTTCACAGCGGTCACCAACATCGAAAGGATGCATAACGAATAAGAAGATAATTGCCTCGAAAATCGTCTTCAAGGTATTCCCGAATACAAATACCGCCACAAGAAGTTGTGAACTGAGGAATACAAAGAATTGTGTCGTTGCTACGCCGAGAATAAGGAGCCAGAGAGCGGACACTATGAGGCCAACAACAACATTGGCCATCTGGTTGAGCTTGTTAACTGCTGTTTTTGTATCATTAAGTGTTAGGGCAAGAGCTTTGCGCTCTCTAAATGCCTTCACCTATAGAATGAAGTTTCATTGATAATGTTAGAGAAGGTATCTTGAAGATTGATGCAACTTGGATAGTAGGGTATATAATAAGATCATTACCACCCAGTTCTTGAGAGACTTCTTGCCGACCCTACAGTGCTCCTGTGCTCCTTCAAAAAGGTGCATAGCTTTGATGGCTTCCTCCTGCTTCATGAAGCGCATCAAGTCTGCCAAGTATATGTGCCTGCATTATTATTTATACATTTAACATCAAGAGCCCGAATGCGTAAATTGTCACTATTCTTAGAACTACAATATTTGAAAATACGAGGACCGAGGGCATTTTGGTTAAGTATTCCTATAAAATTATGCAGTATGTCCTTCCACTTTTGTAATTGACGGTGAACACGACAGTGCGCTATAAGTCTAACAATTATCATGCTATTTATGATATTAAAGAAGAAATAATTATACTACTCCCTTCGATCCATATTAATTGTCGTTGATTTAGTCCAATTATCCGTGTACCTCTTTGTGAGCTCAAAATTCCTACACTACAGGCAAAAGACTATCTGATATAGACTCTAGAGTCTAGACAATAGGAATAAATATAAAATGATGTAATTTGCAAAGAGCTTGTAAAAGGCAAGGATGCCAACAAAGAAATGCTTACTTGGAACCAGGCTTGGCTACGTTGTGAAAGATCTTCTTGGCGGCCAGCTGCGCCTCATATTCAGTGTGAATCTGTGTCCCTGACTCAGCCCCTTCCCCTGCCGTTGCTTGCTGGATCTGCTCATCCATTGTGGCGAGCGTCTCAAAACGAACAATCTTCACCAGCCTCTTCATGTTCCACGCCGAGACGGTTCTCTGATTGAGCCTATGGAGCTTGTCAATGGTGATGCCTTCATCAGCCTCACGCCGTTTCTTCTCCTTCGACAACGGATTGATTCCACCTCCCTTGGAGATCAAACCCGAGACCCGGGTGCCCCTTTGCTCCGGTAGGTTCTTGGTTGGCAAGGCGGGGTGTAGCTCTTTCGGGATGTCTGCGCCGGCGCGCTGGAGCTCACGCACCTCAGCGATCACGTAGTCTTCGTCGACCAGCTGTGGCCCGGACAGTGTGTCGATGACGTACTGGTTGAACAGCGCCTCCTGGATCCGATCAAAGTATGTGGAGACATGGAAGGACGAGGCGAGCACCTTGAGGAGAAGCGTCTTGACGAGGCGGACGAGCGTGGCGACGAGGAGGCAGAGCAGCACCTTGGTCACGTAGGGCAGCACCGCCGTGTTGGTGCCTTCGTCGAATAAGAAGTGCCAGGAGGCGAGCACCATGCCGAGCCAGAGCGCGTTCTGCACGGCGCCGCGTACGCCGTACACGAAGTAGAGCACGCGCTTCCGCAGCACGAAGTTGCGCTCCACGCCGAAGACCGCGATCCGGATGGCCCAGCCGGAGACGAGGCGGCCACAGATGAGCACGAACACGAGGAGCTCCCACTTCCAGAGGTGCAGCTCCCATAGCTTCTTCCGTGACAAGGGCCTTATTGTGAGGCTGCACACTAGTGCCCCGATGATGAGCACCAAGCTGAGCCACTGCAGTATGGTGAGAGCGCCCAGCTTCCCGCGGTTGAAGTCGTCGGGGATGTCGGCGTCTGTGAAGGGGTCGTCGTCGTCCTCCTCCTCCTCCTCCATGGGGCCCGACTTGCGCCGCTGGCCGGGTTTGCCGGTTATACGCCCAGAAAACTGGCCGGACTTGGGAGGGCGCAAGGCGGACGACTTCTTGCGCTCCTCGTCGACGGCCACGGATGACCGCGGCGGCGGGTCCGTGAGCCGGGAGCGCGTCTTGGCTCGTAGTAATGGTCTCGGTCCCGCTGGAGTGGGAGTGGAGGTGTTGCGTATTCCGTCGTCGCCGGCGGGCTTGATGCCTCCGGTATCGGAATCGGAGCCGGATGAAGAGGACGAGGACATCTGGCGGTCCTTGAAGGAGACACGCGGCGCATCCCGATCTCTGGAGTTGGATGAGAACGGGTGTGAGTGTGACGACCTCCCAATGTCGTCCGTCTCCATGTCGAGGTCGATCAGCTCGGCCTCGGCCGCTTTCTGCTTCCCGAGGAAGTTCCCGATGAGGCGCGCGGGCGGGTCCTCGCCGACCTCCGCCGCCTTCTTCTTCGGCGAGAGCGAAGGGGACGATGCCTGCGGCTGCAGTGACGCCGGCCGATTCTTGAAGCTGAAGTCATCGACGCGGCGCGCGTGGCCGCCCTCGTTCCTCCAGAAGTCGAAGCTCGCGTCGGCCCACCCCTGGGAGTGGGACGGCGAGCTGGCGGCGGTGGACAACTTCCTGCTGGCTGTCGGCTTCCCCGCCGCTCCGAGGACGTCCGCGCCGGGGCCGTTGCCGTTCCCATCGATGTTCAGAACCACGTCCCGTCGCTGACCGAGGTCGGACAACATGGACAGCTCTTCCGACCGCGTCCGCGACAGCGGCTTTGCTGACCTCAGGATGCTCTTCCGTTGCACCTGGTCCATAGCCGCCGACCAACAGAAGCAGTCACACACGCGAGTTTTCGCGCCAAATTTCTTGGGTGATTCAAGAGTGGAGGAGTTGCGTTGCAAGGTTTAGGGCCCCGGGGGTGTGGTATTTAACGAGGCCATGGAGAACGACGTGGAGCAGCACAAAGCTGACAGCACCGCACGCATGCTGAGCACCTGTACGTGGCATTCTGTGGTTGGGATATGGACACGATCGAAGGGCGAAGCTAAGATTCGGTTTTGATATTTGGCAATTGCATTTAGACTAAACTTAGGTTTTGTGCGCAAATCGTACCTACCGATAGGCTTGTTTGTGTACTGTATGTAAAACAATGTAATTTATGTGCATTTTGTTCATCACTTGGTTTTAGTTTTTTTTCGTTTTTCTTCTTCTTCTTTTGAGACCTTTTACGGTACATCAGATTAATTTAGACCCTTTATTTCTGTGATTTAATGGCTCAGATGCCACAATACTACTGCATAATTTGGGCAGTATATTAAGGTATAAAGGTATTTGGGCAGTATATTAAGGTATAAAGGGTATTTTGGGATAGTTCGGTCAATGATCCACCGAGGCTGGTGCTCTTGGACTGCGCACGGAGTAAGTATCGAGGGCTCAAGGCTAACTACCAAAAGCTAGTTGCTGGATATATTCTGCAGGAAGACACACGCGCCTACACCAGCTAGCTAGCTTTGTTGAGGAGCAGAGGGCAGCAAGACGCGAAGACGGGATGGAGAACCTGCGGAGCTCTGATGTACACGTCAATGAAGATAGAGGGCGCTGCCGGTTGTGGCAGGGAAGTTGGTCCAGGGTGCCCGTCCTTGGGCACGACGGGAGGCGAGGGCATTCGGCCGAGGAGTAGGCGACTGCCAGTTGAGGCGGCTAGGCGGCGTCTGGATGCCGGAGGACCTAGGGGCAGCGCGGGCGTGGAAGAGATGGAGCTTTGCATATCAAAACGCATATAATAGATGACTAATCCCCATAATAAAGAATTACCAATATGTCCTTGAGTCAAATCTGGAGTCGGCTCATATTGACCCTTTGATAAACTATAAATACTACCCATCATATTTGGTAGTATGATGTACCGTAAAAAGTCTCCTTCTTTTAGGTAATATATCAATGCTTTAATTCATTCTTTTTAACACATTACATACGCAGCCGCTCATACATACGTGCATACACTCATCTCTATATACGCATGCACGCACACCCTACCCTCATGTGAGCACCTTTGATAGACTGAACTGACACATTATGTTAAAATTGACAAAGTCACCACAAGCGCCTCCGTAGTTGACGAGAACATCTTCTCTCCCTGAACAGACATCGCTAAAAATGCTGAAATAAATACATGAAAATATGAACATCAGTGTCAAGTTTAGCATCATGGATCAGCTTATTAGTTTTTTTTACGGCAAATAGACTTTATTTTTCAGATACAAAGTCAGGGCTTGCATCATCCCAAGTACCCAAAGATCTAGCACTAAAAGAATGTTTAGCTAGCTCATCTGCTACCTGATTAGCTTCCCGAAAACAGTGTTTCAATGATATTTTAGCAACGTCCATTGCCAACTCCTTGCATTCAGAGACCAATGCAATCTCGGGTCCAAGATAAAGAGTCCATTTGTTGAACTGACTCCACCGCAAAAAGGCAATCATATTCAATCTCCACATTGTTGCAACCCAAATTTGCCAACAAGTACATTCCATTTCTAATTGCCATGAGCTCCGCTGAATCGACATCTTGGATATGCGGAAGAAACCAAGTCGCTGCTGCTAGAAAATCACCTCGTTCATCACGCACGATAGCACCACAAGCTCCAGAAAAAGTATCCACATGAAATGATGCATCTACGTTAACCTTGACCCATCCATGAGACGGTTTTTTCCCACCTGAAATGACATTGATCTGTTTATTAGTTAGTATTGTATTTGTCCTTGTTTCTCGATCATGGATATGTTTTTTTTTCCAATGTTGGTAACATTATTACACGATTCTACCTATTATAGCACAACATTTTTTATTTGATTTCTTTTTTCACTCTTGTCTTTTACTACTCCCTCCGTTTCTTTTTAGTCTGCATATAAGGTTTGGTCAAAGTCAAGCTTTGTAAAGTTTGACTAACTTTATATTAAAAAATATAAACATTGACAATATGAAATCAATATTATCAGATGCACCACAAAATGTATTTTCATACTATATAGTTTTAATATTGTAGATGTTCATATTTTTTATATAAATTTGGTCAAACTTTGTGTAGTTTGACTTTGACCAAATCTTATATGCGGAGTAAAAAAAACGGAGGGAGTACTATATTGTACCTACTATAGTAATTAAGTAGAAAATGCTAGCCACGGTGGTCTCATCGATTGTTGCGTGCCATTAGAGCATCTCCAACAGCAGACCAAAAGGTTGGATACCTAAAAATAGTTTTAGGTAGCCAAAATTTGTCTGCTTTTACAATAGACTTAAACTAGATATCCATATTTTCAGACCCACATGCGACAAGATGATCCGACGGCAGGGAGACCGAGAGGCAGATACAACGGCGGGGACGATGGAGAATGGCGGCGGGGAATTTTGAGGACGGTAGTGGGAGGTTGGGGATGACGATGTGGTGCTCAGGTACGACGACAAGAGCTCGGCGACAATGGCACAATGCTTGGGGACAGTGGCGGGGGCGGATCTGACAGTGTGGAGCATGATGGGACAATAGAAATTGGGTGGGATCGGGTAGCGGTGAGAGCTTGGTGACAATGATGCTATGTTCGAGGACGGCGTTGGGGCAACTCCGAGTGGGCTGCGGGGGCGGATCTGACAGTGTGGAGCACAGCAGGACGACCAGAATTGGGGTGTTCGGGTGGCAGCTACGCGAGCTCGACAATGGTCATAGGAGTTCCGGCGGCGGCCCCCCAACAGCAAGGCTAGTGGTTGGAACAAGTTGACACAGAGGCGGGTGAGGCGGCACGATGACCGTGAAAGTTCATCGAGCAGCGGTTAGGCTTGGCGTCACCGTTTCAGGGGGGTGGGGGGTCTCCGGCTAGTGGAGACCCATCTAACCCAATCCTATAGAAAATTTTAAGCTATAGTCTAAAAGAATGATTACCACATATGGTCTATTGTTAGTACCATTTTAGCCCAATACCCCCACAAAATTATGTTTTCACCAATTGACTGCGTTTTTTGGCCAGAGCACCTTTGCCTTGGATCTTTTCGACAAAGGGTGTATTTTATTTACTCAAAACATGAAGAAGATACATAACACAATGAGCACACACCCGACCTCTAGTAGTTAAGATGCACACAACAAACATCAACTCACACACATGAGAAAACACGCTGACAACTAGTAAATTTATATAAGATCAAAGCTATGCATAGGCGAGGAAAAAAGAAAAGAAAAAACAAAATGACTACATCTGCAATCGATGAACTACAACAATGACCATATCTGCACCAATCATCTCATGATGCCACATGGACGATGATGTTCTTCAACAACAACGTCTTCAAGAAGGGACTGACACTCAAGCGCCGCCGTCACTAGATCCAACCACAAGGCTAGAATCTAGGTTTTCGCCCTGAAGAATCAATCTGAGCATATCCGAGCAATGCCTTCAATAAGGTAACACATAAGAAAAATATCGCCATTGCCAGGTATAACCACTTAAGTATGACCTAGGCTTTCGTACCGGAACTCGAGACTGGGTGCTCGAGTAGCACCACCATCGAAGGCACTCGTGTGTTGTCACCACCACTTTCCATGCACCAGCAGGTACATGCGATGCGACCGACACCATTGCACAGTCATCCCTCTACGTCAACTCGTCGTTCATAATTTGTATCTCACCGCCAAACTCAACCACAGGATCAGGAGAGATGACCCTCCCAAAGACCTGTCGATGACCACCGTTGTCGTAGAGCCGTAGGAAGTCGCTGCAGTATAGTTTGCAATCACCACCATCTGACCGATCAAATCTGGATCACCACCACCAAGCGGTGGACCATAGCAAAGCCGGGCGGCACCACATGTGCGGAAAGCCAGCACCTCGCCGCCCTGGCCCACATCGAACAGAGAGCGTGATGCACACTAGGCCCCTGACGCCACATCCAATCGGATCTGCTCGGAGAACGGCCCGCACATGGAGCCGTCGCTGCCACAATCAGGGACAGGCCCCTAGCCATGGTGACGAGTGCCCCGCACAGTCAGTCTCACTCCGACGTGAAGAACTGGGTGCGCTCCCAGTTGTTGTAGATGGGATGTAAAGATCCCACGGCGAGGGGGCGGCAGTGGTAAAAGAGGATGAGGGGAGATGCAAAATGAAAAAAAATGATGGGATGAAGGAGAGCCCCGCCGACGCCGTCCGCCCATGCAGGGCCGGTCCTGGCAGGGCAGGGGCCCTAGTGCGAAATAACAGAGAGGGCCCACTGCGTATCCGACAGATTTATATGACCACTTTATTTTTCTTAGACTTATTTCTGAGTAGTCAAAATCAAAAGCATCGCAAAAGTAAGTGCTCAACTTTTTAGATGCCAATTTCTAATAATCCGTAAGTATATGTCATTGTTTCTTATTAAGTGTTTAGAAGTACATCACAAAGCACAGGCTACGAGCATCTCCAGCCGCGCCACCAACAGCCCCTTTGGGCGATTTTTTTCGCGTCGGCGCCGAAAAAATGCCCCGTCGCGCCCCCAAGACGCCGAAATCCGCCGGCTCGGCCCGTTTTTGGGCCCGACGATCCTAGCCGAACCCAGCGCACTGGGGAGAGCTCGGGGGGTCCGGCGGAAGGGAAAAACACGTCTGGGCCACACTGTTAGGCGAAAAGTCAAGACAATCATCCAGATTCGGCCCCCAGCCCCGCGCGCTCGGCCGCCACCCTGCTGATCCCGGTGCCGCCCACCGCCGCTTGATAGGCCTTCCCCACCGGAAAAGAGACAAGGTTCCGCTGCGGCGACCTCTCCACCCCCTTCCTGGGCGAGTTTCCCGGCGCTCCGGCCACGCTGGACGGGATACCGGGGGCTGTGCGCCCACCACGCCCTCCAGGTGTTCGGGATTTGTCTGCTTGGCGATGGACTCGAACGACGAGGAGGTGCTCACAGTGCTGCTGGAGGAGGAAGCCGATGCCGCTATCAAGGACGAGGAGCATCTCATGGTCCTCGCCGCCCTGGCCGGCCTGCTCGCGAGCAATGAAAAGCCGCGGCGAGGTGGCTCGGCGCCAGGGCGGCTGAAGGCAAAGAACCGGCATCGTCTGGAAGGTTATTGCATGCTCTACTCCGACTACTTC
Source organism: Triticum urartu (assembly GCF_056163025.1). NCBI lineage: Eukaryota > Viridiplantae > Streptophyta > Magnoliopsida > Poales > Poaceae > Triticum > Triticum urartu. The sequence continues at coordinate 650,604,444 of NC_141877.1, read as the reverse complement.
GCCGACGCTCCACTGCACGGAGACAAAGTATTCGGCGCCTTTATTGGATAAGCCGAAAGATTTTCCTCAGAATTGTGAATTCCATTCAGGAGTTCGACAGCTACTTCAAGTGCAAGAAGAATTGCACCGGCAAACTTGGATTCACCTCAATCCAAAAGTGCACGACAACGATGATGATGCTTGCATACGGAGCTCGCGGTGATTCACTCGACGACTATGGGCGCATGGCCGAGTCCACGACCATTGAGTGTTTCTACAAGTTCTGTAGGGCAGTGGTGGCAGTGTTTGGACCACAATACTTGCGATCACCCAATACTAAAGACACTGCTCGGATCCGAGCACAGAATGCAGTAGAGGATTTCCTGGGATGCTTGGAAGCATCGACTCCATGCATTGGAAATGGAAGAACTATCCATTTGCTTGGCAGGGGATGTACAAAGGAGCCAAAGGTGGTTGCAGTGTGGTACTTGAGGCAGTAGCCACACAGGACCTCTGGATTTGGCTCTCCTTCTTTGGTATGACAGGAACTCACAATAACATCAACGTGCTGCAGTGCTCCCTTGCCTTTGCCAAGCTTGTTGAAGGTCATTCTCCTCCGGTGAACTTCGAGGTCAATGGGCGGCACTACAACAAAGGATACTACCTAGCTGATGGCATCTATCCGAGATGGTCTACATTTGTGAAGACTATCTCAAACCCTGTGCCAGGAGGCAAGAACTCCCACTTTGCGAAGGTTCAGAAGGCAAAAAGCACAAATAAATTTGAGACGATGCTTATTTCAAGAAACCATCATGGCTAGCTTTATTAATTCAAATCAAAATTACATCGTTCACAAGGCTATTGACGGCACATGCAGGAGGTTTGTCAGTCCAACTATCTGACACTCTATTAAAAAAACTAAACTTAGCTAGCGCAAGAGGTGCGGTGTTCGCTGCACGAAAACAGTGCTTGAAGGTGACTCTTCCAATTGACGTAACAGTATCCAAACACTCCGCAAAGACTGCTGCCGATGCATCCCACCACTGTGTTTGTCCTGTGCAGAATTGAATGACTTCAAGGGAGTCTAATTCGGCCTCAACATGATTAAATCTAACGAGTTTGCAAATTGAAGGCGATCTCGCTTGGCCCTAGCCTCCATAGCCGTAGTATCTGAAGCACAATCATTGTATCCGCATCGAGCAGCTAGAAATTGCCCTTCTTGTCTCTGATTATAGCGGGCCGTTGCTCCTGCACCTGCATCTTGATAAAAAGCAGCGTCAACATTTACATTAACAAACTTTGGGTCTGGCCTCTTCCATCTATGCTCCATGTCCTCCCTATTTTGGTTCGACGCTTTGTTATACCCGCCTGTAATTGAATAGTAGGCATTAGGTGAAACGAAGTGGTTGGTAAGTTTAGCAGGTGTTCCAAAACTATTGATCCTGAGCGATCCACGTGAAGAGCCGATCTGATAGAGTCCAAGACGCCTAATTTCTCCCACAATTCTCTGGCTGGAATGCATCCAAAAAGCAAATGGCACACATCCTCTGCTCCAACGTGACAGATTGGACATTCTCCACTCACCGGGATGTGTCTGTTAGCGAGTATAGACATTAACGGTACAATCCCGTGCAGAATTCTCCAGCAAAATATTTGAACTTTATGTGGGACTTGAAGTTTCCATAGCATAGACCACACTGCCGGAGTCGTAGGATTGGATGGCTGGTGGGCATTAGGTGAAACGAAGTGGTTGGTAAGTTTAGCAGGTGTTCCAAAACTATTGATCCTGAGCGATCCACGTGAAGAGCCGATCTGATAGAGTCCAAGACGCCTAATTTCTCCCACAATTCTCTGGCTGGAATGCATCCAAAAAGCAAATGGCACACATCCTCTGCTCCAACATGACAGATTGGACATTCTCCACTCACCGGGATGTGTCTGTTAGCGAGTATAGACATTAACGGTACAATCCCGTGCAGAATTCTCCAGCAAAATATTTGAACTTTATGTGGGACTTGAAGTTTCCATAGCATAGACCACACTGCCGGAGTCGTAGGATTGGATGGCTGGTGGGGGAGGTTTGGGTGTGGCGGCGTGGACGCCTCCCGGGTCGCTAGCAGCCATCCGGGATGCCTTTGTCGTGATGCGTGTGGCCAGTTTTGTCAATGAAAGGGATTTGTATTTTTCCAAAAGTAAATTCGAAGACTGATTAAAAAGTGACTCATACCTCCAAAATATTCCAGACAACTGATGCATAGATAGTTCCGTTAAGATTTGGGTGTGCGACGTCTGAATTATCACATTGTAGATTTCCGTTAAAATTTGGGTGCGTGCCGTCTGAACTATCACGTCGGAGATTAGCGGCGCAAAAATGAGAGCACCTCCGGTTGCCGAGCAAATAGAAGAGAAGGTCGTCCACTGTAAGATATCCTCCTTCCCTTTTTTCTATGAAAAAAGAAGTATGTATTCCTACGGTGGTACATAAGGCGTGACGCCGTCACTGTATGGTATCACATAGTACATGTCTAATGAGATTAGTTTACCCGTAATGGAAGTATCATAGGTAGTATCATGTATGTCAACTAAGAGCAACTCCAACGGACCGACCTAAACGGACGGCGTTTTTGTCCGCTTTTTGTTTGTTTGGGTCGGCCACCCGCCCGCCGTCCGCCCTCTTTTAGTTTTGGGTCGGCAGTGCGTCCAACGAGCCAACCCATTTCATGACCGCGCGCGTTTTAGATCAAGCCGTCGCCCTGGTTTTGGCACTCCAGCATGCGGGAAAGGTCCGCGCGCGCGCTGCGGCCGGCGCTCGTTATAAAGAAGGCGCTCCCTCCACACTCTGTCCGCCGCCCACTCTCGCCGCCTCTGCGCCACCATGTCGATCCGCCGCCTGGGCGCTTTCAATTTTCGCGGAGTCCACGAGCGCCGCTCCGGCGCATTCTCCTCCGAGATCTGGTTTCGCGAGAAACGTCTCGTCCTCGGCACCTTCGACATCAGGAGGCGGCCCGCGCGCACGACACGGCGGCGTGGCGCCTCCTGAGGCCTCGTCGGGATATGAATTTTTCCAATGTGTCGAGCCAGCGGGCACAGAATAGAGGCGGCAACGTCGCCTCGCCATCGTAGAGAAGGACGTGGAAGCCTTGGTGGTGTGGCGCGGAGGCTTCCCGCAGGACATCGTCGACAAGCGCCAGTTCTACAAGCAATTGAGATCGGAGAGGGACGCGAGGAGGAGGGAGCGAGCCGCCTATCGGGAGGACAAGCGTTCGCGGAAGTAGGCAACTCAATTGAAACTGAAGGTACGAGAAACGGCGGGTTGGGACTTTGAAGACGAGGCGTATGCTGACGCCTACATTCAGTTCAGACATCGGAGGAGGACATTACCGAGTCGGAGTCGGAAATCGACGAGTAGTGGTCTTTTCTTTTTATCTGTGTACGCTACATTTATCTACGTATCCATTTTTATCTGAAAAGATGGCCGGCGACGTCAGCGACGTAGCAGGCGGACGAGGGTGTGAATTCAATGTGCCACCGACCAGCGGTACCGGTAATGAAAGAGGGCGAGCGCGCGCGTCCGTCTCGTGTCCGCGTCGACGCAAATCAGGCTAAAAAATGGGCCGGGAATGGGTCGGCAGGCGGACGAAAGCGGACGCGCGGCCGTTTGGGTCGGCGCGTTGGGCCAGCCTTTTTGTCCACGCCGACCCAAACGGACGGCCGCGGACAAAATGGATCGCCCCATTGAAGTTGCTCTAAGCAATTTTGATGAGGTGACGTAGAATTAAATAAAAAAAAGGATGTTTGAATATCATATTAAATAATGTATTATTTTGTATCAGGCAAGGCAAAAAAAATAGTTTTATATGATACCAACATATAATACTGTACATTACGGATATACTAGTTTCACAACAGATTACAACCAGCCTCATGGGAGTGGTTGCCTCGCTGCGATCGGTCTCGATCACGGTGATGCTAATCTCGGGTCCATGTAGAAGGAAAAAAGATCGGCACCATCGTCGATCGGTACAAAGCATTGGGTCGGGTGCATGCATGCACACCCTTACTTTAGCATCTGATCTGTGCTTTCGGCTCCATCACTGGCCGGCCGTCGTATTTCCCCGACCCCGACCCCAAGCGCATACAGAATAAGACAAAGGACTAAGCATTACGCACGTTTCTCGGTTACAGTCATAATCTCGGCCGTGATTTGGATGGATGATCGTGGAGATGGAATTACAACTGTCAACGGATACCACGTATAGAGGCAGGTCGGCTTAACGTCGCCCATCGGTCTCAGAGGTCGTAGAGAAGCAAGACGTAGACGTAGATTCTTCACATTTATGGGTGCCGTTGCACAACGACATGCCATGGGTCACCAATAATCGGAAGCGCCCTCCTCCAGTTATGCAAAAGATCGTGATTTGATCTCGGGCATGGAAGTTGGGGCAATAGAGAGAGACAACGTAATTATGTGTGAGCGAACGTTCAACCTGTTTTTCAAAGAAGGGACAATAAATGTTACTCTCTCCGTAAAAAAATATAAAAGCGTTTAGATCAGTTAGGTTCTGTGGGGCAAGCTAAAACAAACTATGCAAGCTGGCAGCGAATAAAAATATCTCACCACTACTGATGAAATCGAAGACTTCGTCGATCCAGCAGTTGGGTTTTGTAGGGCAAGCTTTTGGAGTATGGCGTTTTGGCGACCGAGCTTCATGGAGCCTTCTATTTTAAAAATATTCAAAATTTAAACTTTCAGATTTCAAAAAGATCTGAAAAATTAAGCAACTATACAAGGATGAAATGTATATGTGTGTAAAAATTCAGGATGAAATACCTTAAAATGCGACCTATACAAAAAAGATAGATTTCTGGACTTTGAGAATGAATAGTATCATGTGTTAAAAAGTCCCAAATTTGTTTTTTCTGCACAACCCTCATTTCAACGTATTTTGTCCTGAAAATGTACATACATGTACATTATGACTCCATGTATATATATTTTTTTAAATAATTTTTGAAATGTAAAAATATGAATTTTGAATTTTTCAAAAGGAGGCCTCCATGGAGTTCAGCCTCCAAAAGCAATTTTTGAAGCTTTTGCCCAATAGTTAAACTACTAGCAGGTAGAGGCGCGGCGGCACACGTGCCCGTGTATATGAGCATGTCATTTCGCAATTTGTAGTTTAATTTCTTGTGAAAAATTATAATGCGTGAGCACTGGTTTAAGATGGTACGTTGTCTAGCTAAATGGTTTACACATGTAGATAAAGACAAAAAGTTGATGGAATAGCTTGTTGCTTGTCGGCACTCGATGATTTTCTCTTGGCCATCATGTTTGGACGGTTTGCTTCCGACTGTCATGTGGTGTCGCCATTCTCTTCATCACATAATCCTTTGCATGCCCGGTTCTTGGCCTCTTGTTGTTGATGTTGGCCTACATGATTGGATGATTTGCTTCGAACCTTCACGCTTTGACGTTGTTCTCTTTCTAAAACCAAAGATAATAGTTTCTTTTCCTTGTAGACATTCCTGAAATAAGAACAGAGAAGGCATATATGTGGTACACACGTTGAAGAAGCTTACATGACAGTTTTTGTTGGTACTGTTGTGTGGTACAATTGGAAGACAAAGAAAAACATGGATGAAACAAATTAAGATGGTCGAGCTTGCAATTGTTATTGTTTAAAGGAAAAATAATTACAATAAGTAGGTCGTGGTTGTGTAATAAAAGACATGATAGCTTGTTGGACCCAACTATCTATTACTACACCTTGTCTGTAGCTGGGTCTAAAAATGTTGTCCACCACATCTAACAATAGACTACTACTTGAAAAGGGTCTACAAATGTTGTCATTTAATCAAGTCTGTAGACAACACCTCTTACTTAATGTGGTAGAACCATAACTTTGCATGTATGGTGAAACTGATCAATGCAAACTAAGGAAAATCAATCATTCTTTTCCATGCTAGAAATAGCTTAAGGGGATCAATTATATACCGAATTACATGAACCATAGTGAAATGAATAAAATCATTGGCACTGTTCAAGAATTCGTCCGATTAATCAGTTAACGGGCCAGTTAATCGCTACTCGTAGGGTGGCCGACTCGAATAACACCTTTCATCGCCTTAACTTGCCAGGCCAATTAAATGGCATGGCACACCAATTAATCAATTGTTAGGACGATAAATCCTTGCTAGCCCGTTAACTAGGGCCAAACAAAGTCCGATTATTTGGCCAGTAACCCCTCCCAACCCCCTCCCTCTCCTAGATAGGGTTTGGCTCACCTCTCCCTCCCGCTCCTCTCATCTTCTCCTGTCATAGATGGGGTGGCCAGGTCCTAATTGGCGCATCGTCGCTTCCCCTCCTCCTTTGCGACCTACCACCTCCTATTGGAAATATACCCTAAAGGCAATAATATTTATATTACTTTATTTCCATGTTCAGGATTAAAGAGTTTACATTTCATGATATAACTGCTATGATGCTGGAATATGTGATCCAGTGAAAAACTCATATGCACATATGGAATGATAAATGGTTAAATAAAAGGTTCCTAGTCTTGCCTCTGTAACTAGCTCAAGTGTCAGGGGATGAACCCCAGGCAGGCAACGAAACCCGGATCCTTTTCAAAAACAATGGGGCCGACAACGTCCCTCAAGCCGGCTCACGCCTGGCCGGGTTGCTCGACTCGGCCGAGCCCCTCGACCCGGCCAAATTCCTCAACCCGGCCCCAACGGCCGGCACAAGGTAGCCGAACACGGCGCACCAAGACATCTTCAACAAGACAGCTTCCCCTTAGCGTGTTCTCCAACCCGGCCACGGGTCAGCTCCCGTCCCATTCTGGCTGTACGATGGGACGAGTCTTCAATCAAGAGATGGGCAGGCAACAATGCCCCTTCCATGCCTCTGGTCAGCCGAGGCGCGTGATACGTCTTCAACGTATCTATAATTTTTGATTGCTCCATACTATTATATATTCTGTTTTGGATGTTTAATGGGCTTATTTATACACTTTTATATTATTTTTGAGACTAACCTATTAACCGGAGGCCCAACCCAAATTGTTGTTTTTTTGCCTATTTCAGTGTTTCGCAGAAAAAGAATATCAAACAGAGTCCAAACGGAATGAAACCTTCGGGAGCGTGATTTTTGGAACAAACGTGATGCAGAGGACTTGGAGTGGACGTCAAGCAATCAACGAGGAGGCCACAAGGCAGGGGGCGCGCCTACCCCCCTAGGCGCGCCCTCCACCCTCGTGGGCCCCTCGTGGCTCCACCGACCTACTTCTTCCTCCTATATATATTGACATACCTTGAAAACATCCAGGGGCACCACGAAACCCTATTTCCACCGCCACAACCTTCTGTACCCAAGAGATCCCATCTTGGGGCCTTTTCCGGAGCTCCGCCGGAGAGGGGGGGACCTTTAGTCCCCACCCTTTAGTGCCGGTTGCAGAACCGGCACTAAAGGGCCTTACGAACCGGTCCTATAGTCCGGTTCTGCACTAGTGTTAACCACCGGATCAGGAGAAATGACCCTCCAAAGACCTATCAATGACCACCATTGTCATACAGCTGTAGGAAGTCGCTGCAGTATAGTTTGCAATCACCACCATCCGACCGATCAAATCTGGATCACCACCACCAAGCGGTGGACCATAGCGCCGCCGGCCAGCACCACATGTGCAGAAGGCTAGCACCTCGTCGTCGTGGCCCACATCCAACAGAGAGTGTGATGCACACTGGGCCCCTGACGCCACATCCAATCGGATCTGACCGGAGAACGGTCCCCACACGGAACCATCGCTGCCACAATCAGGGATGCACCCCTAGCCATGGTGACGAGCGCCCCACACAGCCAGTCTCACTCCGACGTGAAGAACTGGGTGCGCTGTCAGTTGTTGTAGATCGGGACGTAAAGGTCCCATGGCGAGGGGGCGGCAGAGGGACAAGAGGACGGGGGGAGATGCCAAATGAAAAATGATGGGATGAGGGAGAGCCCCGCCGACGCTGTCCACCTACGCATGGTCGGTCCTGGCAGGGCAGGGCCCCTAGTGCAAAATAACAGAGAGGGCCCTCTGCGTATCCGACACAATTATATGACCACTTTATTTTTCTTAGATTTATTTATGAGTACTCATAATCAAATGCATATCAAAAGTAAGTGCTCAAATTTCGTGTCATTGTTTCTTACTAAATGTTTAGAAGTGCATCACAAAGCACAGGCTAATCTTTTCTTCTTCTTCTTTGATGGGAAAAAGGCAAAAGGCACAAATTAATTTGAGACGATGCTCATTTCAAGAAACAATATGGCATGCCTCATTGGTTGCTACCTCGCTCGATAGGAACCGGCTCCTCTACCGTCGTGAAGGCACGGTAGGGTGCTACAGTAGCCTACCTTTGGGCCACCTACCAGCCTTCAGATCTAGTATGAATGGCTCAGATTTCTTACTACAGAACATAAACAGTATACATGCTACAGTGCGGAAAAAGGACATCTTGCTACATGGTTCAAACAGTAAAACACTGCTACAGTGTATCCTGTCGTGCCTTACGTATTTCCATTGCACAGGTCACTGTAGCACCCTTCCGTGCCTTCACCACGGTAGAGGAACCGGTTCCCACTCGATACTGCAACACAACGGCATGTCCCCTCACGGTCGAGTGAAGGGCCTCGTTTGAGGACACGGAGGAATTGATCCCGAGCACCAGTGATCTCGGATGAACAGTAAAATCCGAAAAAATAGTAAAACAATTCAAAAAATCTGAAATTATTTGTCAAGAAACTTTGATGTTTTTTCTACATGCGTACCAATTTTCGTAATGAAATGACATTTGTGGAGGTCCCGGCAAAAAAAACAAAATCATGCTCCAAAAAAACTGTTTTTGGATACATTTTGGAGCATCAATTTTGTCTTTTTTTCCGAGACCTGCATGAATGTCATTTTTTCATGAAATTTTGCACGCATGTGAAAAAGATATCAATGTCTGTTGCCAAAAAAATTCAGATTTTTTTGAACTATTTAAATATTTTTTTCGTGTGTACTGTAGCAAAGGGAGCCTGTGAGCTCGAGCTCACAATAGCACTTTCGCTCGTTTGACGGTTTCTAGCACTTCGCGGCCGTTGTTTACTTGCATTCTGGGCTCAATCGATCCCATTGCTAGGTTGGGCCTCTTGCTGTAGGCTGCTTTTCACACAGGCGGGGTGTTTCTAGGCTTGTAGGCTGCCTAATTATAGAAATAATACTTCCTTTATTTTTATTTATTCTGCATATTAGAGTTGACTTAAGTCAAACTTCGTAAGTTTGATCAAATTTATAGAAAACAATATAAACATTTACCATAACAAATTTATATGATGTGAAAGTGCATTCAATAATAATATTTTGTTCATAAACTTTGTTAAAATTTACAAAGCTTGATTTTGACGAGAGCTAATACGCGGACTAAATAAAAATAGAAGAAGTACTGATTGCTAATCTATATGTAAGTTATTACCTGGTGTGGGGCCCCTCGTCCTTGGGGGCCCTGTGCAGCTGCACTTGCTGCACATGCACAGGGTCGACCATGTGCCCACGGATGGTTTCTCTGGCAGCGGCGAGGGATTGGATGACTGGCGGGGGAGGTTTGGGTGTGGCGGCGCCTCCAGGGTCGCTAGCGGCCACCCGGGATGCCTTTAGGTCGTGCTGCGTGTGGCCAGTTTTGTCAATGAAATGGATTTGTCTTTTTCTGAAAGTAAATTCGAAGACCAATTAAAAGGTGACTCATACCTCTCAAAAGTTCCAGACAACTGATGCGTAGATAGTTCCGTTAAGATTTAGGTGCGCGGCGTCTAAACTATCACATCAGAGATTAGCGGCGCGAAAGTGAGAGCACCTCTGGTTGCCGACCAAATAGAAGAGAAGATCGTCTACTATACGATATCCTGTTCCAATAAAGAACTCTCCTTTTACTGAAAAAAGAAGTATTAATTCCACGGTGGTACGATAAGGCGTGACGCGTCACTGTATGGTACAACACCGTACACGCCTAATGAGATTATGAGAGTGGTTGCCTCGCTGCAATCGGTCTCGATCACGGGTCCATGTGGTCGGAAGGAAAAAAGATGGGTAGAAAGCATTGGGTGGGGTGCATCCATGCACACGCTGGCTTTAGCATCTGATATCTGCTTTCGGCTCCGTCACTGGCCGGCCGTCGTATTTCCCCGACCCCGACCGCAAGAGCATACAGAATAAGAAGAAGGACTAGCATTACGCACGTTTCTCGGTTACAGTCATAATCTCGGCCGTGATTTGGATGGATGATCGTGGAGATGGAATTACAACTGTCAACGGATACCACGTATAGAGGCAGGTCGGCTTAACGTCGCCCATCGGTCTCAGAGGTCGTAGAGAAGCAAGACGTAGATTCTTCTTCACATTCATGGGTGCTGTTGCACAACGACATGCCATGGGTCACCAATAATCGGAAGCGCCCTCCTCCAGTTATGCAAAAGATCCGGAAATTCGTAGAGGCACACAGATGCGGGGGCACGCACCTGCACAAACTCTTGCCGTCGTTGATCCGTGCACTTAATTGGACAGTAAATGCTTGGAAAATCGATGGAAATTCTTTAGCTGACCAAATACGAGACAGTATACATGTTTATTTTTGGATGTCGATAACTCCCGACCGTTCGATCTGGGAGCACCCCACGCCGAACGTTTCGTTCGGGACACGAGGGTCATCGATCGAACAACTCAGTTTCGGGAGGAGAACGCCTCATCCCGAACACGCCACACACCTGGCCCTACAGGCCTTTTTCCTGTGAAAAATAAGGAAAATAAAGCCCATATTAAGTTATGACAAGTAAAAAAGCCCGGTTTTCCTGTGACTAATAAACACTGCTCTTTTGCACAACAAATTTGTCATGTTCAAGTTTATGTTTCAAAAATGGTGCAAAAAAGGAAGAAGTCGTCTACAGTACGAAAAGTTGCCATCAATACGAAGTTCACAAAAAACGAAACATTGCCATGAAGTGATATGGTGAAAAAAGTTCTCTCTAGACATATAGAATTTTTTTGGAAAAATGGAGATAACATATTTAGTTGTAATGATATTGTACATGTAATCCCCATGGCAAAACAAATTTGAAAGAACAAACTTGCCGTGTTCTCAAACTAATTTGTAATGGCCATGACAAACATTCTTCGGATGCACATCTTAAGTTTGTTATGGCAAGTTGCAAATGTTTTTGACATCTTAAATTGCCATGGCAATTTCCATGTTTCTGAACATCTTTAGTTGCCATGGTAAGTTTGCATGTTTATGAACATGTTAACTAAACAAAGTTTGCCATGTTTTTTAACAAACTTAATTAAAAGAAGTTACCATGTTTTTTCAATAACGGTTTGTGGTAATCATCAACATATTCTTATAACAGTTCTTGTGATGCTACCTCGAAATGAACCTGTTACAATTGATTCTTTTTAACACTCCATCTCTTGTTTGCAGCCTTCCAAACCGACAGACGAAGATTGCTTAACATGTGTGGATCATCTTTTTTTGTCTTACTGCTACAGGTATGTTAAACGGGCAAAAATGCTCAAAACTGTTTTCACTTTGCTTATGTAAAGTACTTTCTATCTCCTGATATTTTCACCAGCTTTTATTGTAAGTATTTCCCCTGTGAATACCACTGATGTGGTTGTAGGCTACTAGGCTGTACTATTCTTCTTTCTTGTATTAAATATTTGCCCTAAAGATTTCAAACTCGAGGAAGTTTGCATTAAATAAGCAGGCTCTTCTTTTGTGAAGTTTTCCACCTCCAGGGGGTTTGTGGTAAATAATTAGAACCTTTTTTGTGAAGATTTCCAACTCTTGGGGGTTTGCTGAAAATAAATAGACCCTATCCTGTTGTAATTTGAAAGTCCAGGGTTTTGCATGTAAGTCAACACAGACCAACAAGTCCAGGATGTTTGTTGAATCATATATACCAGAAACAGTTAATGATCTTTTATTTCCTGACAAAATCCAAAATAATGCTAAAGATTTTGGGTTTTGCTAGGTTATGTACAATTGAAGGCAGGGTTCCTCTCGTTTAGAAGGGTTTTGAAGAAAGCATGTTATTGTTTTTTTGCCGTCTCCTTATAATAGTACGAGCCAACACCTTGTCTAGTGTCTTTTTTGATCACTCTGTGTAGACCATATAGTTGTGAAGTTGCTCTAGTGACTGATCCCAGTTTAACTTGTTGCGTGTAGATTCCTATGGCCGTCAGGTTGAATGTCATGGAATGGATGGATGATGGTGCACGACCAATGGAAACAGACAGCGGAGACGCCCAGATGTGGGAGGAGGTGACTCTATTTGTTGAATGTAGGGGGAGCTCGCTCGACGCACAACAATCAACAGCCAAGATGAACCTTGTTGCTACCGAATCCAAATGGACCAAGACAATTGTCGGCGTGGAATATACATGCAGAAATGCAAGATAGCATATGTCCATTTCCGTGTTCATTTTTACCCTTTTTTTTGCTGGCTGGGTGTCTCTGGAGTTTGTACAATTTGGATGGAATGGTGATATGTCTCAGGGACAGAGTGTTGTAAATTTTGGATTTGGATTACATTTTTGGTTAATGTAACAAGTAGCAAACCGATTGGATTGGTTGAATGAATGTGTGTTGTTTTGCTGGGTCAAATGGTTAATCATATTCTCCATGAGGAAATGAATGATTCTTTCATCATTATATATAAAAACGAGTGCATGAATATATATATATGTGTGTGTGTGTGTGTGTGTATGTGTGTGTGTGTGTGTGTGTGTGTGTGTGTGTGTAAAACTGTGTCTATCATAGCTTGCCACAGAACTTGTTTAGGCTCCCTAAACTTTTAACGGTTTAAAAGTTATCAAAAAATATGAAATAAATATGGGTGCATCTCTCTAAATGTAATAAGTTGATCCAACGGAGGGATTGTTAAAATATGCATCTATGTGTCCTCGGCAAAAATAATAAGCATTTCAGCTCACTTGTAGAAAATCCTACTATATATATGTATATGTATATATATTTTCATGCACTCGTTTTTATATATAATGATGAAAGAATCATTCATTTCATCATGGAGAATATGATTGACCGTTTGACCCAACAAAACAACACACATTCATTCAACCAATCCAATTGGTTTGCTACTTGTTACATTAACAAAAAATGCAATCCAAATCCAAAATTTACAACACTCTGTCCCTGAGACATATCACCATTCCATCTAAATTGTACAAACTCCAGAGACACCCAACCAGCAGAAAAAAAGGTAAAAATGAACACGGAAATGGACATCTGCTATCTTGCATTTCTGCATGTATATTCCGCGCAGACAATTGTCTTGGTCCATCTGGATCCGGTAGCAACAAGGTTCATCTTGGCTGTTGATTGTTGTGCGTCGAGCGAGCTCCCCCTACCTTCAACAAATAGAGCCACCTCCTCCCACATCTGGGCGTCTCCGATGTCTGTTTCCATTGATCGTGCACCATCATCCATCCATTCCATGACATTTAACCTGACGACCATAGGAATCTACACGCAACAAGTTAAACCGGGATAAGTCACCAGAGCAACTTCACAACTATATGGTCTACACAGAGTGATCAAAAAAGACACTAGACAAGGTGTTGGCTCGTACTATTATAAGGAGACGACAAAAAAACCAATAACATGCTTTCTTCAAAACCCTTCTAAACGAGAGGAACCCTCCCTTCAGTTGTACATAACCTAACAAAACCCAAAATCTTTAGCATTATTTTGGATTTTGTCAGGAAATAAAAGATCATTAACTGTTTCTTGTATATATGATTCAGCAAACATCCTGGACTTGTTGGTCTTTGTTGACTTACATGCAACACCCTGGACTTTCAAATTACAACAGGATAGGGTCTATTTATTTTCAGCAAACCCCCCAAGAGATGGAAATCTTCACAAAAAGGTCCTAATTATTTACCACAAACCCCCTGGAGGTGGAAAACTTCACAAAAGAAGAGCCTGCTTATTTAATGCAAACACCCTCGAGTTTGAAATCTTCAGGACAAATACTTAATACAAGAAAGAAGAATAATACAGCCTAGTAGCCTACAACCACATAAGTATTATTCACAGGGGAAGTACTTACAATAAAAGCTGGTGAAAATATCAGGAGATAGAAAGTACTTTTCATAAGCAAAGTGAAAATAGTTTTGAGCATTTTTGCTCGTTTAACATAATTGTAGCAGTAAGACAAAAAAACATGATCCACACATGGTAAGCAATCTTCGTCTGTCGGTTTGGAAGGCTGCAAACAAGAGATGGAGTGTTAAAAAGAATCAATTGTAACATATTCATTTCGAGGTAGCATCACAAGATCTGAAAAACTTGAAACTGTTATAAAAATATGCTGATGATTACCACAAACAGTTATTGAAAAACATGGTAACTTCTTTTAATTAAGTTTTTTAGAAAACATGGAAAACTTTGTTTAGTTAACATGTTCATAAACATGCAAACTTGCCATGGCAACTAAAGATGTCCAAAAACATGGAAATTGCCATGGCAATTTAAGATGTCAAAAACAATTGCAACTTGCCATGACAAACTTAAGATGTGCATCCAAAGAATGTTTGTCATGGACATTACAAATTAGTTTGAGAACACGGCAAGTTGCAGAAAGCTCTAGCCCAAACACTAAATGATACAAAATCAGCAGTTAAGAAGCTCAACCAGATGGCCAATGTTGTTGTTGGCCCCATAGTTTCTACTCTCTGGCTTCTAACTCTCAGTGTAGCGATGTCACATTTCTTTGTCTTCCTCAGTTCACAACTTCCTGTGGCAGTCTTTGTGCTCGGGAACACCATGAAGACAATTTCGGAGGCAATTATTTTCTTATTCATGATGCATCCTTTCGATGTAGGTGACCGTTGTTGTGAAATTGAAGAAGTTCAGGTAATTTTTGGTGCTCCTTATTTATTTCATCGGATATCACATTGCGTTCATTAACTACCATTGTAAGCACTTGAATTTTTTGTTGTTGTAGAAGAAATCAATATCATGACAACATTCTTTCTTCGTTATGATAACCTAAAGATCTATTACCCAAATAGTGTGATAACCCCCAAGTATAGGGGATCGCAACAGTTTTTAAGGGTAGTATTTCACCCAAATTTATTGATTCGACACAACAAGAGTCAAAGAATATTTATGAGCCTTAGCACTTGAGTTGTCAATTCAACCACACCTGAGAAATAATATTTCTGCAGCAAAGTGTTTAGTAGCATAGTAGTTTGATAGTTTTGATAGTAACAGTAACAGCAGCAGTAGTAACATGAACAATAACAGTAGCAGTTTGTGATGATTGTAACAGCAGCAACAATGAAAGTAACTTAGCAAAGACCAATATGAGAAAAATGTAGGCATTGGATCAGCGATGGATATTTGTGTTGGATGATATTCATCATGTAACAGACACAACCTAGAGTGATACACAATAGGTACAATTAATCAATGTAATGTAGTCATGTATTCCGTATATAAATCATACGTGCTTATAATAAGAACTTGCATGACATCTTTTGTCCTACCCTCCCTGAGAAGGAAACTAAGGGATACTAGAAGAATGCTCGTGCGTTGCAACAGGGCCACATTAACTTTAAGAGTTCAATATCAATTATGTTAATATTACATTTAATATTCTCATACATATTAAGTGACATTTACGACCTTTTTTACCATCAAATTCTCACACACACACCCTCTTCCTCCCTCTTCCTCACTCTCTCTCCCCCTCTCCCTCTCTCCCTCTCTCTCTCTCTAACACACACACATATCCATCTTATTGGCTACAGGACCATAATCCATCTATTTCACACGCACACGCGCTAGTGCATAACAATATGGATTATGTGCATTATATTTGCCACCACAACTGAGGGAATTAATTTCATGTAATCGGCCAGCCACAGCTCCATGACAAACAATACATCTAAATTCTCAGCGTTATTTTTATGTAACATTGGCGAGAGGTAAACGGCGGTGATTGTTTCCTTTGTTTGGAGATTAATTACCATCCGTGAGTTAAGCTGGGTACTAAAGAAGAATCTGATTGTGATACGTGAATTGATTGTTGCGTTGTATGTTTGGTTTTGGTATTTGAAGATTGATTACCATCCGTTAGTTGGGTTACCAAAGAAGAAAATCAATCACCATATGTAGAAAAAGGAACTACATTGCACATGCTTACACCTCATGTACTCGTGAGAATATATAGAATTGGAGCAAACAAAATAAATGCAGATGAGAGATACAGCATCAATGTGGATCCCGAATGTCTTGACTAATATGTTGTCCTCCAGCTTGAGAAGCACCTACAAGAAATTGGGAGGTGGGAGGGAGGACAAAATAACCCAGGGGAGGTGGGACAAAAAAATGTTCGTGGGAAAGTTGCACGTTCACTTGTTCGATCCATCTGAAGGGGAATGAAATGTTCGCTCGTTTCTCCAGAGCTGATTTTCCATCCTTATTTTGCTGTAAAAAATGGATGCCAATATGGGCGATACATTAGATTTGTCGGTTCCTTCGAGCGATTTTGTTCGCTAGGAGACCCCCCCCCCCCCCACCACCACCACCACCACAAGTGCAACCCCATGACTTTTAATGGGCCTCCGCTTAAACCAATGTCACCGTTATGCCAAAAACAAAAAAAGACATAAAAGGCCCACTATCCTGTTGACTACTACCAAGCCTTAAATCTGAAATTTGGACCTGATTTTGAATAGCAAAATGAAATGTGTTTTTTTCCTATAATGTGTATAATAAACTACCATCATGTTCAAATGGATCAGAACTTAAAACTTCAGAATTCTGTTTTAAGCTAGATCGGTACGAGTAGACCACGCCGTTATGAAGCTAAAAAAATACCAAAACATCAAAACACATAGAAGAAAAGTTAACAAACTATGTTTCAACATAACTGCCATTGTTGCATAAAAAAAGATGGCAAAAAATATTGAAAAATAAATTTATAAATTGTCAAATGAAAGAAATTTGGCATGACATGTTCACGCAATTTGCCATTGTATACACAAAGAATTTGCAATGATTTTTTCAACAAGAATTGCCATGTTTCAAAAATAAATTACAAAACATAATTTATTATGGTGTATGCGATAAAAGTTTCCTTGGTGTGTACAAAACTAATGTGCCGTGGTCCGAACAATAAGTTCGCCATGGTTAAAATAATAAATTTGCCATGGTCCAAACAATAATTTTGCCATGGTTGAAAAAAATAATTTTTCCATTGTCCAAAAATGTAAATTTGCCATGGTGAAATATTCTTTTTTCATGGTCCAAATAATAAATTTTCCATGGTCAAAAAGTTATGTAGGTCATGGAAAATGTGTATAATAAAATGCTTGCATCAAAGATATTATACATACCATGGCAACACTTTAGTGCCCATATAGCAAATGCTATCTGCATTGCAAAACAATTAAAATTAAGGCAAAACTACCTATGAGGATCATGGCAAATGTAGATGAAAGTTCATGGTCCAAAATGTTGAGCTCCATAGGCTCAACCAGAGAAACGTCTCGGCATGGAACATGAAGAGGCTGGTGAATATTGTTCATTTTGAGACGCTCGCCACAATGGACGAGAAGATCCAACAGGTAATGGCAGGGAAAAGGGCTGAGCCAGGGACACAGATTCACAGTGAATATAAGGCGCAGTTGGCTGCCAAGAAGATCATTCACAACACATTCCCAGAAATATTGGTTGATGTTTGTTAATTAGTTAGTGAATATTCACAACGTTTTGAACATTTTTAATTCACTGTTTTATGACAATATAATTTGACTTGTTATTTGAATTTGTATTTGAACTTAGTTTGAAACAAATGGGGTTTAGCAAAGTTTAATTATGATGACCTGGCATCATTAGTGTGGGGTTACTGTAGCATGACAGTGGGGGTGTTACAACCTGCTTCCTAGCTACTAAGTAGGATACTGAACAGAAAAACAGACCTACATGATGGTGTAGACTAGAGAAAATGGATCACCTCACTCCTGGTGTACATATAAGAGGAAGATGCAACGTGTCTACACAGCTTCGATTCAACGCCGTGTTGTGCTGTGCTATGCTCGCTCCAAATAGGAGTAGAATGATGATCAGAAGAAGCTACATCTAATTAACTGAATCATCATCAAGACTCAAAAGTAATTCTCACGTACCACAGATGGATTGCCTTCAACTTGCTTCTTCTCACATAATTGGAAAAAATCGACCAAGTCATTTAGATTTATTACCAGCTTTTTGCTTTGAGAGACTACAGATATATGCCGAGAGAGGGAAAAAAGATGTGAAATTAGGGTAGTAGACTGATGAATACTATTCCTTTTCCTTTTTCCAAGAAAGAAGAAGAAGAAGACTAGTTAGGAGAGCTGTGATGGACAGCTAGAGATGATAGCATTAGCATAGTAGATAGGTACCCCTCTGTAAAATAATTAATATAAAAGCATTTAGATCACTAAAGTAGTGATCAAAACACTCATTAGTCTTGCGGTAAACATACGTTCATCTTGCTTCGAGAGGCGCTTGCTCGCTGTCATTCTGCTCCACCAATCCATACATGTCTAACTAATTGTCATGTCTAATTAATTGTCAAGGAGGGAGGGTAAGAAAGAAAGGTAAACACACACACACACACACGCACACACACACACACACTATCTAGTGGTAAATTTGAAAACACGCACTTGCTTTGCAAAATTCATCACAACCGGTGCACATCACATCATTACCCAGCTAGACGATTTTCATCAACAGGCATACATAGACACTAGATAGACACATATATATATGCATACATACATACATACATACATACATACATACATACATACATATATACATATATATATATATATATATATATATATATATATATATATCATGCACTCGTTTTTATATATAATGATGAAAGAGTCATTCATTTCTTCATCGAGAATATGATTGACCATTTGACCCAGCAAAACAACACACATTCATTCAACCAATCCAATCGGTTTGCTACTTGTTACATTAACAAAAAATGCAATCCAAATCCCAAATTTAAAACACTCTGTCCCTGAGACATATCACCATTCCATCCAAATTGTACAAACTCCAGAAACTATGTACGAGGAGGGAGGGAGTAATGTACGAGGAGGAGGCGGAACGACCTGTTGGCAATCAAACAGGGGGCTATGTTGGTTGGTTTTGGGGTGCCTGATTTCAAGGAGGAGAGGGGGGCGAGATAACTAATATAGGATGATTTGTTGTTACGTTTCCTAACAAACTGGTGGGTAGTTTCCATTGATTTGCTAGCTAATTAACTAGGATTTCACGTGAGATCTATCTCTGTGTCATCCCATAATCCTCCCCTTGTCCCTCCTAACAAACTTGCACTTGCTTCCTAGCTACTAAGTAGGATACCGAAGAGAAAAACAGACCTACATGATGGTGTAGACTAGAGAAAATGGATCACCTCACTCAGTGACTACGGCGCTTTGCTGATCTTAATCAAAGTCCGCTCTTCAGCAGACTACATGTACGTATCGCGATTAAGGCAGTGATGGCATCTATCCTCGCGTCTCCATCATCTAGCTGAACTCCGATTTGCTTTTTTCTTAGGCACGGAAGCTAGCAACTCCCACGAAGGTGCAGATTGCTTTCTGCCTCAGATGTTGGTGAGTACGTGATTGCTTCCCTTAGGAGTAGATTATTCATGTATCTTAACCTGACTTCCCTTCTCTCCCTTTTGTTTTTTTAGGTGAGGTGATTACAATCTAGTAGAATAGATCGCCCGTTTGCTTTCCGGCCAGGTAACACTCCGAGGCCTGTCTCTTTCCTGTTCAATTTTGTTTGAAGTAGGATATGTACAGTAGACATGCACACACATCATCATGGCATGCAATTTCATTTGGATACGTTTATATGGCACCTTACTTGAACTTACATGTGTGATCAAGCAATATATTGGTCTCACGATTGGCGTGCCGACAAGTTTGTATGAACTTGGTCCGTCGTACAACCTCGAGACCAGAAAGCATAGTATGTATGTCAAAAATATGATTTCCTTTCGGTCGGCGTTCCGGCAAGTCCCTATATGGGCTTGGTCCGTTATACAACCGTCAAGAACAACAAGCCTAGCATGTGTGTCGAAAATATGATTTCTCTCCGGTTGGCGTTCCGGCAAGTCCCTATATGGGCTTGGTCCGTCGTACAACTGCGGAGATGATATTATGCCAGCAATATGTTTTCTTTCTCACGGTCGGTGATGTGTGTGGAAAATATGATTTATCTCCGGTTGGTGTTCCGGCAAATCTCTATATGGGCTTGGTCCGTCGTACAACCGCGGAGATGATATTATGCCAGCAATATGTTTTCTTTCTCACGGCCGGCATCCCGGCAAGTCCCTATGTGGGCTTGGTCCATCGTACGAATGGATCAGAACTACCATCATGTTCATATGGATCAGAACTTAAAACTTCAGAATTTTGTTTTAAGCTAGGTCGGTACGAGTAGACCACGCCGTTATGAAGCTAATGTGTCGTGGTCTGAACAATAAGTTCGTCATGGTTAAAATAATAAATTTGCCATGGTCCAAACAATAATTTTGCCATGGTTGAAAAAATAATTTTGCCATGCTGGAAACAATAAATCTGCCATTGTCCAAAAATGTAAATTTGCCATGGTGAAAAAATAATATATTTTTCATGGTCCAAATAATAAATTTTCCATGGTCAAAAAGTTATGTAGGTCATGGCAAATGTGTATAATAAAATGCTTGCATCAAAGATATTATACATACCATGGCAACATTTTAGTGCCCATATAGCAAATGCTGTCTGCATTGCAAAACAATTAGGATTAAGGCAAAACTACCTATGTGGATCATGGCAAATGTGGATAAAAGTTCAATCTCCTCCTTGTCTTTTCCAGATGATCAGTAGTGGTGCCCAGTTGGGGCGATCGGGGACTTTGTCGCATTTGGGGATTGATCTTCTTTTTGGTTCCATAGTCGGACCCTGAGTGTATTGGATGAATGTAATGACTTATTTATGTATTTGTGTGACGTGGCAAGTGTAAGCCAACTATGTACCTTTCCCCTTCATTTATGTACATGGGTTGTTTGCGAAGATTATCTCACTTGCGACATTGCTTTCAATGCGGTTATGCCTTTAAGTCATGCTTCAACACGTGGGAGATATAGCCGCATCGAGGGCGGTACATGGAGGGTTCAAAGCTGAAACAAGGCACACCATCTGCCGAGCAGAACTGCCACACTACATAATCGGGTCAAGTGGTTTGACATGGCTTGGGACCCTGAAATAAATGCGGAGCCAGCCTTTTTTCCATCCCCACAAATAACATGATCTTGCAGCCAAGTCCCTGAAATTTTGCAGGCAACACCCTAGAGCTCTTGTTTCCTTAAGTCATGGAAATCATGGCTAGAAATTTCGGCAGCATAACGCGTCGAATGGTTTAAGAAATGCATCCACAACAACACTACATGAGTGAAAAAAAAACAATTTTGGCTACTAGAAATAAGGGTGGGTTAAAACATGAGTGGAAGCAATTTGGCACCAAAACATGCATCTCAGGATGACCACAACTGCAGAGTTTCATCCATAAAATTCTACATGCCAAATCATCATGACACTTTGTTACCAGTTCATTTGATTTTGAATCTGTGCTAGTGGTGTCATATAAAATCCACTCTAGTATTTCCTAATTACGTACTATTGTGAATCGACTTAATCCCTAATATCAATGCTCTCTCCAAACAAACTTGCATATGCTTCCTACTAATTAAGATGATGACAAACATATCAGTGTACGTAGTCATGCATGCATGCGGGCAATAAATAGGTTCACATGTTCATACTTTCCTTTTGCCTTAATCTACATATTCTCAACTGGGAAGTATCTATTACGAAATCAAGTTATACCTGCCGGAAAAAAATTGCCGGGTATTATTTATTTATCTAACTTACTAACTTGTTTCTTATGATTTAATTGTGACCCTCATTTGCACAAAATAGCTTCTTTAGGTTTCTAACCCTCGTTTTTGGTGTTCACTTAGAATAATGTCTACTGGACAATGACTAGAATAATTGCAGCATACTGTGAATGTCAGTGAGAATGGATGCTTCACACATGTTCTACACTCCACTTCATTTTGTCAAGAACTATTTACTATTGGTACTAACTTCTAAAGCTACATGTTGCTTAGTATGTTTCTTCCTGTTGGTATGCATTATGCAAACAAGAAGCTCGAAAACAAGATGAATGGATGGGGCTGCGTTATTGTGCCTGCCCCCTGATGGTAAAACTCTAGCAGATTTACTTCTTAGTTGTGCAATTGTTCTGTTACTGCTTGATTCAGGATTATATAGTGATCGTTTGATAGGAGCCTATGGACCTTAAACTGTATCCCTATTTGAGAAGAACCAAAAAATTTCCGGGCAAGCAAACCACATTTCTATCCAAACTTATAAAAGATTTAGTTCTCATGAGCCATTAGTACAACATTTAGCCATTCCAGAAAATGATATAATGCAAGTTCAATAGCAATATTTACTCTGCATATGTACATATTGATATACCTCATGAATTTCTCTTATTGGTGTGCATATCAAAAAGTGAGACATACTGGTGAAGTGTTTTTTTTCTAGTTAATATATTCTTCTTTCATTTGACTGTCTCTGCAGGGTACTGTTTTGCATGAGGAATCGCTTTACCTAACAACTCTACACACGTGTAAAGATGAAATTTAGTGTCTTTCGTAGATAAATTAGGTGTCTCCACAGGGCTATTCTCTTGTAGTGTTATCCATACAAGATATACAAATAAAAACCAGTAAGAAGGGGGTGAAAACTCCTACTGGCAACAAAGAAAGGCAGAAAGAACAAAAGGAAGGAAGATGACCTTGTGTCTTTTACTACTACTGGAGTTCAGATAAGATCAGCGTAATTAATTTTCTTTACCAAATCCTTTTATCAACTAATCCATGGTCGTAAATACTGTCAAATGGCCATGGTTGCCTCTCAAGTTTTATCTACTAAACTATCCTGAATAATTCAACCACTTTTTATACTGCTCTAAGAACAAGACATGTGGCGATAGGAAAGCACCTTTACCAATGCCAAGGAAGGAAGCATAAAAAAATGCATACCAATGCAAATATTTTTTTCACTAACCTTTGCTCGCATTGGCTCAATGTGAATCTTCAGAAACAAACACATGTGTTGGCCCATCATCCATGACAACAACATAGCTCCATCCATACCTCACATCTGCATCACAGGCTCATAGCTCCATCCATATCTCACATCTGCATCACAGGGTCAAGACATCCGCTGTTGCTTCTCGCATCTGCATCACAGGGTTCAAAAAAAAATCATCAGGTGAATCGAGTGGTAAAATTTCAGAGAAAAAGTGTTGTGTCAATTACACACACACACACACACACAAAGAGAGAGAGAGAGAGAGAGAGAGAGAGAGAGAGAGAGAGAGAGAGAGAGAGAGAGAGAGAGAGAGAGAGAGATATCAAACCAACAAGCCTGACACCGCATCGGAACGACGTGGTCGGCCACTAGATGTATTGTTGGTGTGTTGCCTCCCTCAAGGAGAAATGAGGAGGTGGTCAACGGAGGCAACGCGTGGGGCGCGAGCGCGAACGCGGCTGGAGATTTATAGTGCGAGATAGAGAAGACGCCGCACGCAGGGAGCGAGCAGGGAACGCGGAGAGACCTCGGATGGGAGGGCGATCCGCGGGAGGAGGAGGCAGCCAATGGATTGAACGCAAGGGAGGGAGGGAGTAATGCACGAGGAGGAGGCGGAGCGATATGCTGGCAATTAAACAGGGGGTGTGTTGGTTGGTTTTGGGGTGCCTGATTTCAAGGAGGAGAGGGAGACGAGAGAATTAATATAGGATGATATCTTGTTACGTTTCCTAACAATCTGGTGGGTAGTTTTCGATTATTTCCTAGCTAATTAATTCTGATTTCACGTGAGATCTATCTCTTTGTTACTCCCTAGTCCTCTACCTTATCTCTCTTAACAAACTTGCATCTGCTTCCTAGTACTAAGTAGCAGGATACTGAACAGAAAAATGGACCTAAATAGTGTAGACTAGAGAAAATGGATCAGTTCACTCCTGGTGCATATATAACAGGAAGATGCAGCGTCTCTACACGTGCATGCTATGCTTGCTCCAAATAGGAGTAGAATGATGATCAAAAGAAGATATCTAGAATAGCTAGCTAGATAGCATCACACCTAATTAATTGATGACCACATGCATGGCTTAACTGAAGCATCATCAAGATTGCAAAGTAATTCTCACGCAAGACTGCAAAGCAATTGATGGCCACATGCATGGCTTAACTGAAGCATCATCAAGACTGCAAAGTAATTCTCACGTACCACAGATGGATTGTCTTCAACTTGCTTCTTCTCACATAATTGGAAGAAATCGTCAAAGTCATTCAGATTTATTACCAGCCTTGGGCTCTTAGAGACTATAGATATATGCTTCAGTTAGGTTAGTAGACAGATAAGACTATTCCCTTTTTAAAGATATAAAAAGATGAAGACTAGTTAGGAGAGCTGTGATAGACAGTAGAGATGATAGCATCAACGTAGTAGATTAGTAGCAAATTAGTCTTGAGGTACTCATACCTTCATCGGACAGGCTTCAAGAGGCGCTTGCTCGCTGTCGTTCTGCTCCACCAATCTATACATGTCTAATTAATTGTCAAGGAGGGAGGACAAGAAGGTTGATGGTTTACATACAAACAAGCACCAGGCCAGGTAAAGAAAGGTAAGCACACATACGCCTGCCTCCACCCAGTTTCTATCTAGAGTAGTTGTAAATTTGAAAAGACGCACTTGCTTTGCAAAATTCATCACAGCCGGTGCACATCATATCATTACCCAGCCAGCCGATTTCACCAACGGCATACGTACACACTAGATAGACACAATATTTTTCATGCACCAGTTTTTATATAATGATGAAAGAATCGTTCATTCTTTCATGGAGAAGATAATTAACAATTTGAGCCGGCAAAACAACACATTCAGTCAACCAATCCAATCTGTTTGCTACTTGTTACATTAACAAAAAAACAATCCAAATCCAAATTTTACAACTCTCTGTCCCTGAGACATATATCACCATTGCATTCAAATTGTACAAACTCCAGAGACACCCAGCATCCTGGTCCGGTCCACTCCACGCAGACACTTGTCTTGGTCCATCTGAATCCGGTAGCAACGGGGTTCATCTTGCCTGTTGATTGCTGACTTGCGTCGAGCAAGCTCCCCCTACCTTCAACCAGTATGGGCCACCTCCTCGCACATCCGGGCGTCTCCGCTGTCCGTTTCCATTGGTCGTGCACCATCATCCATGACATTCAACCTCACGGCCATAGGAATCTACATGCAACAAGTTGAAGAGTAATTAGTCATCAGAGCAACTTCACAACTATATGATCTATACAGAGTGATAAAGAAAGACACTAGACAAAGTATTCGCTCATACTATTATAAGGAGACGACAAAAACAACATGTTTCCCTCAAAACCCTTTTAAACCAGAGGACCCTGCCTTCAATTGTAAATAACCTATCCAAACCCAAAATCTTTAGCATTATTTTGGATTTTCTCAAAAAATATATTTAAATAAGATCATTAACTATTTCAGGTATATGATTCAGCAAACATCCTGGACTTGTTGGGCTGTTGTTGATTTACAGGCAACACCCTGGACTTTGAAATTACAACAGGAAAGGTTCTATTTATTTTCAGCAAACCCCAAAGAGTTGGAAATCTGCACAAAAAAGGTCCTATTTGTTTACCACAAACACCGTGGAGATGGAAAACTTCACAAAAGAAGAGCCTGCTTATTTAATGCAAACCCCCTGGAGTTTGAAATCTTCAGGGCAAATACTTAATACACAAAATAAGACTAGTACAAGCCTAGTAGCCTACAGCTACATAACTGGTATTCATAGGGAAAATACTTACTATAAAAGCTGATGCAAATATCAGGAGATAGAAAGTACTTTACATAAGCACAGTCAAAACAGTTTTGAGCATTTTTGCACGCTTAACATACCTGTACCAGCGACTGGCTAGGGAAATATTCCTGGACTCTGCAGTTCAGAAGAAATATAACTCGAGGGAAGCAAGAGGGTGCTGATCTAACACGTAAAATCCAATTTAAGAGCACGAGAGCAGGACCGAAAAAGATGATCCACAAGCAGTGATTGAAGAAGATCCACACATGTTAAGCAATCTTCATCTGTCGGTTTGGAAGGCTGCAAACAAGAGATGGAGTGTTAAAAGAATCAAGAGAAGGTAGCGTCAAAAGAACTGAAAAACTTGAAACTGTTATAAGAATATGCGATTACTAAACCATTCACATCCCTTTGATTTGCAGAGTTGGTAATACTTGTGGCCTCTTTGGTTTGCATGATTTTAAAAACATAGGAATGAGAGAAACATATCAAATGAATGGCATGGCATGTTTAAATCTACAGGAAATGAAAAACATCAGAATCTGTAATAGATGTTGTTTGGTTGCATCACATGAAAAACAAAGGAATTTTTCTGAAGGATTTGGTGTATGCCCTAGTTGAGTTGAAACAAAGGAAAATCTCCATGAGGTTAGACTCGACACAAAATTATCCTTTAGAATTGCAAGCAAAGTAGATCACAGGAAACTTCCTGTACAGTTTTCAATCTTACAAACCAAACTAGCACAATATGAAAAATTCCTAAGGATCTAATTCCTTCGAACCATTGAGGCCCTTAAATAGATCAAACTGCTTCAAGATTTCAGTCATGCAAGGGCGATAAATATGGTGTCAAAATAATATACTATTTTCGTTGGAAACTTGAAAGGACGTCGGAGTTACCAACTGAACAGAGATCAGTGAGAGTTCACTTTGAGCAATCAATGCCCAGAGCTTCTCCTTCACAATAGAACATCTGCATATCCATGTAAATAATATTCGTGAGAGAAGATAATTAAAAGTATAAATAAAAGATGATCGGTATAAGAGAAATCATAGACATACCTGTTTTGGCATCAATAGCAGCAAGCTTCAATATTGCATAGAGTGTAGAGATTCCATCCAACCGCTGTATTGCCTTGCTGAAGCCAGTTTTTGACAACTGAATCAAATGGTCAAGCAAAGACGTAACCCGCACAACCACAATGTTAACAATAATCAAAATGAATTCCATTAGAAGGAGCAGCCATAGCTAATGATAATGAATCCTCTTAGGAAAATGGACCAAGAGGTGAAAGCAAGCAAGCTATAGAGATTGAAACGAAAGAAGAATCTATCAAAGGACATAACTAAAGATAATCCAATGCTCAATTGTGGAATACCAATCATGACTACAAAAGTTTGTGTCAGCACCATCTATCAATGACTCATGACACAAGAACATCGTCACATAAACATCTCAAGTAAGACAATGATAGCAAACAGAGCAAATAAAAAGAACATGCAACACTATGTGTATAACTGGTGGAGTAACTGACAATAATAATACTTGAGAAACGTTATTATACTAGTTCAGGAGGAATCACAACGTGGTTACCAACCTGGCTTTTCTTGGCATCGATGTAGAACATGACCTTGATCTGTGGCGAACCCCTTGGTGCTGGTGGGATGCAGACAAGGTCAAACTCACCCAACAGTTTGTTGTCTATTGCCATCACACGCTCACCTTGCAACACTTTGATACCAACTTGCATCTGGCTGTCAGCAGCGGTCAAGAACACCGACAGAAGCATATACATAACTAAATCTGCTGCCAAAGCAATATGGATATGACAAGCAAGCTACTACGGGTCAGATGAACAAATCATAAAATTCTATTATAGGAAGGCAAAATTTCAGGTTCTTATGAAATGGACCAGTAATGCTATGGATAAGCCAGCTCCATGAATGCCATCAGAAGGCACAACCATATCTAAAGCTAAATCAATCCTCTTAGGAAATGTGCCAAGTGGTTAAAGCAAGCAAGATTGATAGAAGAGAAAAACCTATCAGAGGACATTTCTAAAAAATAATCCAAAGTTCAATCGCGGAATAAAAATTATGACTATAGCTGAGTCGGATGCATATCTATCAATGACTCTTGACACAAAGCCATCACATAAACATCTTAGGTAAGATAATGAACTATCTAAAAAACCAAACCGAGGAAGATCAGTGACAAACCACC
Source organism: Triticum urartu (assembly GCF_056163025.1). Classification (NCBI taxonomy): domain Eukaryota; kingdom Viridiplantae; phylum Streptophyta; class Magnoliopsida; order Poales; family Poaceae; genus Triticum; species Triticum urartu. Next base: position 650,576,170 of record NC_141877.1, on the reverse strand, counting down.
AAAAAGAAAAGCAAAAACGTACACACAACTATATAACTAAGTATATAACTGGTGGGTTAACCCAACATATAATGCTTATTAACAGTTAGTTTACTAGTTCAGGAGGAATTAAAGCATGGCTACCAACGTGGCTTTTCTCTGTCGGTTGGTCACCAGGTTCACACTTGGCTGGAGTCCCCATGAGTAGTTCGCCTTTCTGAGAGAATGCAATACTGACGGTGTAGTCCTGGTGCCTTCCGAATTCTCAATCACTTCCGCATTCTGCATTTAGACGTTTATATCAATTAGACGGAATGGAAGGAAACTAGCAGAGAATGACACATGCACATGAAAAGTCTGCTACGTCCGCATACAACATGCCTTCTCTGTTAACCCCACCCAGGGGCATGCCAAATTGTTCCCAAGACATTGACGGTTTGCTAATCTAGAGAAGAACGTGGCATATGATTACGGACGCTAGTCATACATAGTTGCATGCACAGAAGAAAATCACAGTCAAACTCTACAACAATACAGCAACGTGATTCCGGACACTTACCAGCAAAGCAAAAGACATGATTTTCCATCAAATATATATGCTCTTGGTAAAAAGGACTAAGAATCAAATATCATCCACTAGAAAGTAGAAACTAGAAACAACAAAGTTCCAGTACCGCAGTTCATAATTAAACTCTAGAAAGCAGGAGATAAACCAAGTGTGGTATCATATATATTCAACACAGTTCTAAGCTGAAACTAAACCATGGCGGTGCCCAATCAAAGAGCATCAAATATATATGTTCTCGGGTAGCATGACAAGACAGAGAACTAATACAGGGTCTCAAACACAATGAACTTATACCATACAGGATCTCAGGTAAGATGATAAGTTCCTTCCTAACAACTTAAGACTAACTATCCCACCTATTTTCGAAATGTTACAAATGATGGCACCAGAGACACCCAATTAATCATATAAGGCAAAAATAGCAAGGTTAACTCGAACACTTAGGAAGGAAGCAAGCAAGCATAAATGCCTGAGAACTCCATCGCACACAGCTTGCAGTTCAACATTTAGAAAATCATTCATATATCATTACACACACAGCTTGCAGTTCAGCATTCAGGGACACTCCACCAGAAGGAAAAGCAAAAACGTATATACAACTACTCCCTCCGTCCGGAATTACTTGGTGCTAGATACATCTGTTTGTGCGACAAGTAATTCCGTACGGAGGTAGCATATAACTAAGTATATAACTGTTGGGGTAAACCAACATTATAATGCTTATGGACCATTATTTTACTAGTTTAGGGGGAATTAAAGCATGGTTACCAACCTGACTTTTCAAGGTGGGTTGGTCACTATTAGTAGCTCAACTTTCTGAGAATGCAACAACTGATGGTGTAGTCCTGGTGCCTTCCTAATTCTCAACCACTTCCGCATTCTGCATTTAGAGGTTTTTGTCAATCAGTCAAAAGTGGTTGATTCAGTAATATTAACTTTTAACTAGGGAAGAAGAACTAGAGGATTGCAACCTTAAGATCAGATAGCAAGTACAACAGAGGTTCACATAGAGATAGAGATGTCGAAGTCAAACCAAAGACTTGATGTTGAAATCTTTACATCAAGTACAACATTTATGTCATGAACCAGTCATGTAAGGGCGATAATTATGGAGTCAATAATATAATATTTTTGTTGGAAACTTAAAGGATGTCAGAGTTACCAACTGAACAGAGATCAGCGAGGGTTCACTCTGAGCAATCAATGTCCAGAGCTTCTCCTTCGCACCCAGGAGCTTGTTTCCAATGAATGTGGCTTCAAATCCACAGGCAAAAAGTTAAAAGAATTAAAGACCAGAGCAACTTCACACACTAAATGTTCTATAGTGAGTGGTCAAAAAAGACACTAGAAAATCTCACAGAAAGTGTTGGCTGATACTATTATAAGGAGACACAAAAACAACAACATGCTTTGCTCAAAACTGAAAATGAGAGGAACCAATCAATTGTACATAAGCTAGCCAAACCCAAAATATTTAGCATTATTTTGGATTTTGTCAAAAATATATTTAAATAAGTTTATTAACTAATTCTAGTATATGATTAAAAAAACGTCCTGGACTTGTTGGTCTCTGTTGATTTACAGGAAACACCCTGGACTTCGAAATTCTGGAGATGGAAAACTTCTCAAAAAAGCCTACTTATTTACAGCAAACCCCATGGAGTTCAAAATCTTCAGAAAAAAATGGCCTAGATTTTTGCGGCAAACCCCTTAAGAGTTTGAAATCTTCACGAAAAAGGGATTTCAGATAGGTAAGATCTTTAAGAAATGACATAGCCTTGACTAGCATATTAAATGAATGACACTGTCAGGCAAGACATTAACTTCAAGTAGATGCAATGATCACCAAAAGGGTGCAAAAAATAGATAAATAAACAGGGAAAACTACAACCAGCCTCCCAAGGTGTGAATATTGAGCCATATCTTGAACCCCAGGCCGATTAAAGGCCAGGAGTTGTATAAATCGTATAGTTAGGAACCACACGCTACAATTCAGAAATTTCCAAGTTCCAAGTAATAATACATGAAAGTAGCAGTGACACTGTCAGCAAATCATGACCAATGAACATATGCAACAGTGGCACAAATCACATTCACTTGCTAATAAAATGTATAAAGAAAACCAAATAAAATATAGATGAAAGTTAAATAAATACCTTATGTTTCAAACGAACACTACGACGCATTCAATAGATAGCAACAAACAAGAGGATCCACTCTTCACTCTTGCAGCAAACAAAACTCTTGCAACAAGCACTACGCAACGCACATCCAGGTCAACTGTCTGCTTCCAAGGCCGCCGTCCCTGCCAACCAGCAAGGCGTATTCAGCAACATCCGTTGGTCACTCACCATCATCCAACCATTTCATGACACGGAACCTGATAGCCATAGGAACAAATCGGAGCTTCAAATCCACACACAACAAGTTAAAAGAATAAATGACCAGAGTAACTTCACAAACTAAGTCTTCTATAGTGGGTGATAAAAAAACACTAGAAAAACTCGCACAAAGTGTTGGCTGATACTATTATAAGGAGACGACAAAAACAACGACATGCTTTGGTCAAAACCGCAAAACAAGAGGAACCCATCAATTTTACATAAGCTAGCGAAACTAACGGCGGACGGTCGCAGAATCCAAGTGTTGGCAACGCCACTACAGCATCATCTTCGAAAAGCTGGTGCCATAGCTTTGCCACAAAAGTACTATCAGCATCGACTTCACAAACTAGAGTGCACAACTAGTTCCAAAAAGCAATATATCAAGGGGTGCAGGAAAGATGATAGGAGCTCTTAATATCACCTTTTCATCCAAAAAATGCATCCCCATACTTAGTGTTGTCCTACAAATCAGTTTACATTTTACAGGTCATTTCCATGCAAAATGAAGTCACTGGACAACTGTCAAACAGTAGAAGAGAGCAAATGTTCAATCAAGGCCAACTATTGTAAAGTAGAGAAAGTCCTGAAGCAAATGTCCAAGATTATTATTATATATGCTATTTTGCTTAACTTGCACTTCTCCAGTCAAATTAACTCCTATATATGGTGATCTAAAGGATCTAATTACAATAGAAAACTGCAGTAAAGGCCATACAGAATTAAGGACAATCACCAACAGTTTCATTTAGTAGGGACTAGGAACTCGGCATTATATCAAACCAAGAGAGCGAGCTAGAGAGAGAAGATTAAGGACCCACTTAAACCAAGAAGATGTGCAGCCTGTAACTTCCAGGGTGGTTTCTCTCCCTTTAGCAGCTCCTGTCATATTCAAAGTAACCGCCATGTCAAGTCTCTCTAATGAACACAACACAAAGCAGACAAAAAAAAAGAAGCAAGAAAGGTTCAGAGCAGATGAACAATATGCACCACCCATACACTTGTAACATAATACCAGCTACTACACACATCGACTTCTCTGGTTAATAACATCTCATGGCAAGTAATTTAGTTGACAAGTAGACAGGTATGTTTACCTATAATGCTAAAACAGAGAGAGCCCTTTGATAAAACAAGAACATCCTAGAAAAGGGCTCTTCTGTAGCAAGAGGAAAATTGATGTGGCAGCAAGAACCGCTAAGGCATCATCTACCGATCCATTGAGGCCATATCCAAAACCAAAGTAGCCCTGGCTATACGCATAGAGGTGGCTCGATGACCAAGTGCTCAGCGCAAGGGGAAGAAGATTATAAACAATTCAAAAAATTCTGAATTTTTTAAGTCACAAGCATTGACAATTTTTCAATGCCTGCAAATTTTCATCGTGAAATGACATTTGCAGAAGCCGTGGCTAAAAGAACAAAATCGATGCTCCAAAAATGTCATTACGAACAACATTTTGGAGTGATAATTTTGTTTTTTGCCATGGCTTCTACAAATGTTATTACGCAATGAAATTTTGCAAGCGTTGAAAACTTTTGTCAATGTTTGTCACTAAAAATATTCAGAATTTTTTGAATTTGTGTTCCATATTTTTTTGATTTTACTGTTCACCCGAGCTCATTTGAGCTCGGAACTAGAAGTAGAAGAGTACTTTCGTTGTGAAACCCCCTACTTTTATAATTTTTGCCATGATCTAGATTCTTTTCTGTTACATTTGCAATCAGACCATTCTCTGATTGTTTATAAAAATTAGTGCATGGCAAAAAAATGTAGAAACCATGACACATTTCTTGAATATACCATGGTAAAATTATAAATTAGATGATGCCAATTTTATAAAGTATAACATGACAATTGTAAATTTATGCTTATCTGCATTTTTCTCTATCAGAAATTATTATATTTTTGTTTATGGAAAAAAATGAAAAAAAATATAGCTAATTGGGCTAGTTTGGGGGTCACACGGAAAAAATGTTCGTGGGAAAGTTGCACGTTCACTTGTTCGATCCATCTGAAGGGGAATGAAATGTTCGCTCGTTTCTCCAGAGCTGATTTTCCATCCTTATTTTGCTATAAAAAATGGATGCCAATATGGGCGAAACATTAGATTTGTCGGTTCCTTCGAGCGATTTTGTTCGCTAGGAGACCCCCCCCCCCCCCCCACCACCACCAGTGCAACCCCAGGACTTTTAATGGGCCTCCGCTTAAACCAACATCACCGTTATGCCAAAAACAAAAAAAAGACATAAAAGACCCACTATCCTGTTGACTACTACCAAGCCTTAAATCTGAAATTTGGACCTGATTTTGAATAGCAAAATGAAATGTGTTTTTTTCTATAATGTGTATAATAAACTACCATCATGTTCAAATGGATCAGAACTTAAAACTTCAGAATTCTGTTTTAAGCTAGATCGGTACGAGTAGACCACGCCGTTATGAAGCTAAAAAAATACCAAAACATCAAAACACATAGAAGAAAACTTAACAAACTATGTTTCAACATAACTTCCATTGTTGCATAAAAAAAGATGGCAAAAAATATTGAAAAATAAATTTATAAAATGTCATGTTTGCATTCAAATTTGGAAATTATTCCTGCAGCAATCTGAAGGGCCATATACAGACTCTGCTTGTAATGGGGAGCTGACATGTTTGCCAGCTGCTGAAACAATGATATTTGTACTTCATTTTCTTCTTCAATATGTATCCAATGCCTGCTTTGGTTGATCCTGCCTTGGCACAATGGCATGACGCCATGCTAAGTATATGCTGATGTGCTCACGAATATTTTCTATTGGCACCATTTTTATAACTCTTTTTTAGTACATCTAAATGTCAATGCATTGGACATTTTCTTACTTCGCTGCTTTAGCATGGGATTGTTACATTTTTATACTTCTTTGTGCGACAACTCTCAGGACAAGCTAACTCTTAGTTACTCCTACATGTATTATTCCTCCAGGGAATGGAGTCCATGGCAAGTTTTCCTCCAAGTGTCAGGTCAACAACATCGACGGGACTTGAACTTGTTTGATGTTTAGCAGCACAACACAGCCCATGGGAGCCGACATCATTTACTTTGCGTTAAATGCTGGATTAGAAATGCCTTCATTCATGTGCTATGAACCTAGTTCCATTGTTGTAGACTTCTGCTACAACATGTACACCTAGTTAAATCTAGCAATTTATGTGTACCTGCTAAGCTGTTATGCCTTGGGTTGTAAAAAATATTTGGATTGCAACTCCAGTTATGCTTCATCGTAGATTTATGTGTATTGTCATGCATACTATTCACCAAGCATTCATGATAGCACTGTCGTACTATGAACTTTGAAATGTTGAGATGATGACACGTTGGCTTCTAATTTGACAAAGGTGGTCAATACACTCGATGACTGGTGTTGCCAACTTTGCATTTTTGGTGCAGTTTTTTATCAGTTCAATTTTTGTTCATGGGCTTAATAATTTTTCATTTTCTTTCAATTAACTTTACCTTGTAAAATCAGCTCGCTGATTGTCTGTGTTGTGTTGTGTTTATTTTCCTATCTACATACGTACTGTACAGCTATTGTCATATTTATATCCATTGGATAAAGCTTAAAGCATCAGCATGAAACGACCAGTACCTAGGTACATCATATGCATTTCTTTCTATTCCCAAACTGAGGAAGCATATATTTTGAAGCAAAGCTATTAGAGTGTTATAGTTATTTTTCTACTTATAGGGGGTGCTTTCTGCAAATTTCACAGGATGGGGGCCTTCAGGTTCCATCATGTACGCACATATTTCATCCAACGCCTCTCCTGTCCCTGGTGCACTCGGAGTACTCCATACTTTGGAGTACACGATATGCTCTCGTACAAAACTAATGTGCCGTGGTCCGAACAATAAGTTCGCCATGGTTAAAATAATAAATTTGCCATGGTCCAAACAATAATTTTGCCATGGTTGAAAAAAATAATTTTGCCATTGTCCAAAAATGTAAATTTGCCATGGTGAAATATATATATATATTTTTTTTCATGGTCCAAATAATAAATTTTCCATGGTCAAAAAGTTATGTAGGCCATGGCAAATGTGTATAACAAAATGCTTGCATCAAAGATATTATACATACCATGGCAACACTTTAGTGCCCATATAGCAAATGCTATCTGCATTGCAAAACAATTAAAATTAAGGCAAAACTACCTATGAGGATCATGGCAAATGTAGATAAAAGTTCATGGTCCAAAATGTTGAGCTCCATAGGCTCAACCAGAGAAACGTCTCGGCATGGAACATGAAGAGGCTGGTGAATATTGTTCATTTTGAGACGCTCGCCACAATGGCCGAGAAGATCCAACAGGTAATGGCAGGGAAAAGGGCTGAGCCAGGGACACAGATTCACAGTGAATATAAGGCGCAGTTGGCTGCCAAGGAGATCATTCACAACACATTCCCAGAAATGTTGGTTGATGTTTGTTAATTAGTTAGTGAATATTCACAACGTTTTGAACATTTTTAATTCACTGTTTTATGACAATATAATTTGACTTGTTATTTGAATTTGTATTTGAACTTAGTTTGAAACAAATGGGGTTTAGCAAAGTTTAATTATGATGACCTGGCATCATTAGTGTGGGGTTATTGTAGCATGACAGTGGGGGTGTCACAACCTGCTTCCTAGCTACTAAGTAGGATACTGAACAGAACAACAGACCTACATGATGGTGTAGACTAGAGAAAATGGATTACCTCACTCCTGGTGTACATATAACAGGAAGATGCAACGTGTCTACACAGCTTCGATTCAACGCCGTGTTGTGTTGTGCTATGCTCGCTCCAAATAGGAGTAGAATGATGATCAGAAGAAGCTACACCTAATTAACTGAATCATCATCAAGACTCAAAAGTAATTCTCACGTACCACAGATGGATTGCCTTCAACTTGCTTCTTCTCACATAATTGGAAAAAATCGGCCAAGTCATTTAGATTTATTACCAGCTTTTTGCTCTGAGAGACTACAGATATATGCCGAGAGAGGGAAAAAAGATGTGAAATTAGGGTAGTAGACTGATGAATACTATTCCTTTTCCTTTTTCCAAGAAAGAAGAAGAAGAAGACTAGTTAGGAGAGCTGTGATGGACAGCTAGAGATGATAGCATTAGCATAGTAGATAGGTACCCCCTCTGTAAACTAATTAATATAAGAGCATTTAGATCACTAAAGTAGTGATCAAAACACTCTTATATTAATTTACGGAGGGGTACCAAATTAGTCTTCAGTAAACATACGTTCATCTTGCTTCGAAAGGCGCTTGCTCGCTGTCATTCTGCTCCACCAATCCATACATGTCTAACTAATTGTCATGTCGAATTAATTGTCAAGGAGGGAGGGTAAGAAAGAAAGGTAAACACACACACACACACACACACACACACACACACACACACACACACACACTATCTAGTGGTAAATTTGAAAACACGCACTTGCTTTGCAAAATTCATCACAACCGGTGCACATCACATCATTATCCAGCTAGACGATTTTCATCAACAGGGATACATAGACACTAGATAGACATATATATATATATATATATATATATATATATATATATATATATATATATATATGTATGTATGTATGTATGTATGTATATATTTTCAGGCACTCGTTTTTATATATAATGATGAAAGAATCATTCATTTCTTCATGGAGAATATGATTGACAATTTGACCCAGCAAAACAACACACATTCATTCAACCAATCCAATTGGTTTGCTACTTGTTACATTAACAAAAAATGCAATCCAAATCCAAAATTTACAACACTCTGTCCCTGAGACATATCACCATTCCATCCAAATTGTACAAACTCCAGAGACACCCAACCAGCAGAAAAAAAAGGTAAAAATGAACACGGAAATGGACATCTGCTATCTTGCATTTCTGCATGTATATTCCGTGCAGACAATTGTCTTGGTCCATCTGGATCCGGTAGCAACAAGGTTCATCTTGGCTGTTGATTGTTGTGCGTCGAGCGAGCTCCCCCTACCTTCAACAAATAGAGCCACCTCCTCCCACATCTGGGCGTCTCCGATGTCTGTTTCCATTGATCGTGCACCATCATCCATCCATTCCATGACATTTAACCTGACGACCATAGGAATCTACGCGCAACAAGTTAAACCGGGATAAGTCACCAGAGCAACTTCACAACTATATGGTCTACACAGAGTGATCAAAAAAGACACTAGACAAGGTGTTGGCTCGTACTATTATAAGGAGACGACAAAAAAACCAATAACATGCTTTCTTCAAAACCCTTCTAAACGAGAGGAACCCTGCCTTCGGTTCTACATAACCTAACAAAACCCAAAATCTTTAGCATTATTTTGGATTTTGTCAGGAAATAAAAGATCATTAACTGTTTCTTGTATATATGATTCAGCAAACATCCTGGACTTGTTGGTCTTTGTTGACTTACATGCAACACCCTGGACTTTCAAATTACAACAGGATAGGGTCTATTTATTTTCAGCAAACCCCCCAAGAGATGGAAATCTTCACAAAAAGGTCCTAATTATTTACCACAAACCCCCTGGAGGTGGAAAACTTCATAAAAGAAGAGCCTGCTTATTTAATGCAAACACCCTCGAGTTTGAAATCTTCAGGGCAAATACTTAATACAAGAAAGAAGAATAATACAGCCTAGTAGCCTACAACCACATAAGTGGTATTCACAGGGGAAGTACTTACAATAAAAGCCGGTGAAAATATCAGGAGATAGAAAGTACTTTTCATAAGCAAAGTGAAAATAGTTTTGAGCATTTTTGCTCGTTTAACATACCTGTAGCAGTAAGACAAAAAAACATGATCCACACATGTTAAGCAATCTTCGTGTGTCGGTTTGGAAGGCTGCAAACAAGAGATGGAGTGTTAAAAAGAATCAATTGTCGAGGTAGCATCACAAGATCTGAAAAACTTGAACTGTTATAAAAATATGCTGATGATTACCACAAACCGTTATTGAAAAACATGGTAGCTTCTTTTAATTAAGTTTGTTAGAAAACATGGAAAACTTTGTTTAGTTAACATGTTCATAAACATGCAAACTTGCCATGGAAACTAAAGATGTTCAGAAACATGGAAATTGCCATGGCAATTTAAGATGTCAAAAACAATTGCAACTTGCCATGACAAACTTAAGATGTGCATCCGAAGAATGTTTGTCATGGACATTACAAATTAGTTTGAGAACACGGCAAGTTGCAGAAGGCTCTATCCCAAACACTAAATGATACAAAATCATCAGTTAAGAAGCTCAACCAGATGGCCAATGTTGTTGTTGGCCCCATAGTTTCTACTCTCTGGCTTCTAACTCTCAGTGTAGCGACGTCACATTTCTTTGTCTTCCTCAGTTCACAACTTCCTGTGGCAGTCTTTGTGCTCGGGAACACCATGAAGACAATTTCAGAGGCAATTATTTTCTTATTTATGATGCATCCTCTCGATGTAGGTGACCGTTGCTGTGAAATTGAAGAAGTTCAGGTAATTTTTGGTGCTCCTTATTTATTTCATCGGATATCACATTGCGTTCATTAACTACCATTGTAAGCACTTGAATTTTTTGTTGTTGTAGAAGAAATCAATATCATGACAACATTCTTTCTTCGTTATGATAACCTAAAGATCTATTACCCAAATAGTGTGATAACCCACAAGTATAGGGGATCGCAACAGTTTTTAAGGATAGTATTTTACCCAAATTTATTGATTCGACACAACAAGAGTCAAAGAATATTTATGAGCCTTAGCACTTGAGTTGTCAATTCAACCACACCTGAGAAATAATATTTCTGCAGCAAAGTGTTTAGTAGCATAGTAGTTTGATAGTTTTGATAGTAACAGTAACAGCATCAGTAGTAACATGAACAATAACAGTAGCAGTTTGTGATGATTGTAACAGTACCAACAATGAAAATAACTTAGCAAAGACCAATATGAGAAAAATGTAGGCATTGGATCAGTGATGGGTATTTGTGTTGGATGATATTCATCATGTAACAGACACAACGTAGAGTGATACACAATAGATACAATTAATCAATGTAATGTAGTCATGTATTCCGTATATAAATCATACGTGCTTATAATAAGAACTTGCATGACATCTTTTGTCCTACCCTCCCTGAGAAGGAAACTAAGGGATACTAGAAGAACGCCCGTGCGTTGCAACAGGGCCACATTAACTTTAAGAGTTCAATATCAATTATGTTAATATTACATTTAATATTCTCATACATATTAAGTGACATTGACGACCTTTTTTACCATCAAATTCTCACACACACACCCTCTTCCTCCCTCTTCCTCACTCTCTCTCCCCCTCTCCCTCTCTGTCTCTCTAACACACACACATATCCATCTTAGTGGGTACGGGACCATAATTCATCTATTTCACACACACACGCACTAGTGCATAAAAATATGGATTATGTGCATTATATTTGCCACCACAACTGAGGGAATTAATTTCATGTAATCGGCCAGCCACAGCTTCATGACAAAAAATACATCTAAATTCTCAGCGTTATTTTTATGTAACATTGGCGAGAGGTAAACGACGGTGATTGTTTCCTTTGTTTGAAGATTAATTACCATCCGTGAGTTAAGCTGGGTACTAAAGAAGAATCTGATTGTGATACGTGAATTGATTGTTGCGTTGTACGTTTGGTTTTGGTATTTGAAGATTGATTACCATCCGTTAGTTGGGTTACCAAAGAAGAAATCAATCACCATATGTAGAAAAAGGAACTACATTGCACATGCTTACACCTCATGTACTCGTGAGAATATATAGAATTGGAGCAAACAAAATAAGTGCAGATGAGAGATACAACATCAATGTGGATCCCGAATGTCTTGACTAATATGTTGTCCTCCAGCTTGAGAAGCACCTACAAGAAATTGGGAGGTGGGAGGGAGGACAAAAAAAACCCGGGGAAGGTGGGACGAAAATAAACCCGGAACGGAGACTACCAACTGAGCCATTAGGAGTAGAGATCATTTAGTTGATAAGAATAAATAGAAAACAATGTTAAAAAAGGAGAAACAGATTAGAATACATTGAAAAACCAAAAGGACGATGTAAAAGGGGATTTGCCCTGCGCCCCGGGCCTTGCCACCGAACCGGCTCAGCGGTCCAGTCCCCGCGCGGTCGTCTTCTTCTGTTCCCCGAGCCGCGTCGCTACAGAGCCGGGCTCCCGCCCGACCACCTCGCTGGCATCAAAGGGGAATGGATAAGGGTGACGCCCTGCCTTCCCTGCCCCCATGACCTCCTCGACGCCCCCTCCCAAATCCACTTTTCCTCCTCGCTCGCTCGATCCCGTCGATCTGGACGAAGTTAGACGCCACAGCCACCATGACCGACCCGTCCACATGGCCACTGCCCTCCCTGCGGGCCAGGATCTTGTCGAGGAGGTCCGAACGCCTTCGCTACTTCGTCTGCGCCAACGAGATCAAGTTCAGCACCCCCGCATCGACGTCGCTGCCGTCTTCCTCAACCTTGGGCCACCGCGACATTGCCGTTCGATCCGCGTCGCCCCGAGCTCCCATGTCTTCCCCTAGGGCGCCATTGACACCGCCATGATCTCCTCTTGCCTTTCCCCTGTTTCCCCTCTCGTTTGCTCTCGTTAGGTATTTCGTCGTGGCCGAGAACCGCCGTCCGCCATGGCCATTGCAGGGGTAGCCACCGAGCTCCTCGGATTGACCCCGTGGCACATGCCCGCTCCTATGCACGCCCATGCCTGATCCTGCCGCTCTTCTTCCGCGCCCGCGGGGCCACTCCCTCTCCATGCCCACGCCCGTGCTACACCGCGTCGGTCGCGCCCGCCGCTGCCGTCGCGCTCGCCGCAGCCATCGCACCACTGTGCCCCGCGCGACACACACCCTGGCCACGCGCCACACTCTCGCTGGCTACGCTCGCCCCACCTGCTGCCGCCTATCCCTTCGCTCGCCCCGCTGTCGCGCCCCTGCCTCGCGCCGCCTCCAGTCGTGGCCATCTTCTACCGGCCGCCCCCTCAGCCACGCCGGCCGCATCTATGCGCTCCACCGTCGGCCGCTTGCCTCGCCTGCTGCGTGCTGCTTCCTACTGCTATGTGCGGCTCTACCGCCGGTACGCTGCTGCGCCACGCCCTCGACACCGCCGTGGAAAAATGTGGCGGAGGGATTGTTAATGAAGTATGAGAAGGAGGTGGCGGAGAAGGTGTGGAGAGGCAAGAGGCCTGGGGTGGTGTCACCTGGCTGTGGTGGAAGTGTTTATGCGAGAAGGAGCCAGAGTGAAAGGAGAGGTCACAATTGGAAAGAATCGCCAAAAAAATTCATAACCCAGAGATCTCATTCCAAAAAATGCTAATATCGATGGAGGGGTGATTTCCTTCAATAGGTGGAAAACATAGGAAATATTGGTTGTTATCAAGGAAAGGTAAAAATTTAGGAAAGTTAGGATTTTTGAACCGATTTCTATGCAAATGTGGTTTTATTGTTTAGTAACGTGATATCAGTACCTGCCCGTTTGTGACGTGTCTGATTAGGAAAGTTTGCAAATGTTAAGAAACTATTTATTGGGAGGAAAGTTGTGATGTGTCTGTTATTTGTTTCCTAAAACAAATCTCTCCCTAATATATAATAATAATAATAATAATAATAATAATCTATCCCTAATAATAATAAAGCACGGATTGACTCTGTGGGTTCACCGTCACAATACGTTTCTTACCGTGAATTTACGCTTTCAGTTTTTTTCATCTATTCCTAATCTCTCCCTAATAATAAAGCACGGATTGAGTCTCCGGGTTCACCGTCGCGCCATTTTTCAGAAAAGTACCCGTGTTTTAGGGTATTCAACCCACACTCCCTTTTTAAGTGGATATTAATTAATTAATTAAAAACGATTGGATCTTGCAAAATACACCCTGTAATTTGATATATTTAAACCACGATTCTTTTTTCATGCGGCAACACCGTGGGGTGACCGGACACTCGACGCAGGCGGCGCGTTGCTGCCGCACGCCAATGCGTTCTGGTGGTCCAGCCGACTGGGTTCCCCCTCTTTTACTTGAACAATTCTTCGTGCCATGCGTGAATGATCTGTTTTTGCCTCAGTATAAGGCGCACCAGGATGCCGGCTTTGTGGCGTTGTTCCTCAAGCCCGCCGCCGCCGGGAAGCATGGTCGACGTAGAGTACGAGTTCGCTCTGGTGTATCACACTTGCTGAGTCTGGCAACGTGTGCAGGGTAGGGCACTGCCTTGATTTCTTTCAGAGTCGATTGATGTTACAGAGGCATGATAGTATACAGCTACGCATGCAAAGGTACGAAGCAAGCAGCTGGATTGATTCTTTTCTGGGAAAACGTACATAGTTTTGGCTTAGTTGGGTTGATCTCCATAGCATAACAAGAACATGCTTTGCTACTAGCGGCCAGCGTTGATTGATCTGGATTAGAATAACAAGAATATACATGCACACGATGGGTATATGTTTACGGAGCTACGTACATGCTGCCATATCGATCTGGCATATACACACATACATGACTCGATTGATTACTCGCGAGAACTCCGGGTAAGTCAGCTAACACGTGGACAATCCCGGTTGGATTGAGTCAAGTTAGCCTTTTATAATAAGTGCTTTAATTTTTCCTCTTTTATGATCCCCTAGCTAACGACGCTTTTGGTGAGCGGAAAGTGTTGCGTTTTCCAATGCCAATCCCCGTGCTTTCCGAAAAGGTAGATCATGTTTGGTTCGCGTATGATGTTTTCGGCAGCAACGGTTTCTGATACGCGGCTTCGCAAAGTCAAAATTAACCGAGCGGAGGGTGATTAGGAAACCGGACGCCACCGAGCGAACCAAGCAAAGCCAGTATCCTGTAAAAGTCCATGCCCCGGTTAAATCAGTTTCCATATAACTACAGCGAGAGGAGTAAGATATTTCTCATATTCATACAATTCTGAATTTTCCATCAGTTCATGTACCTCTGTCTAACATGACATGGATTTTGCATAACTCCTAGCATGCTACATAAATATTTATAAACAATTTGAATCCTCGGGGCAATGCTACCCTGACAACATGTTACCCTTTTTCATTGTTGGTAACATGTTACCTTCCTTTGCTCATCTTCAAGGCCAAAATCATTTTTGTCCATGGTCCTTTCGGTGTAGAGATTCACACTTCCTATGCCCCTGGGTGACAATTCTGTTTTGCCTTACCCCGCAAAAAAGAAAAAATTATTTTTACTCCCCTCTATCTACCACTATATCGTATACTGGATGGAAGTTTTAATTGTTTTATCAGTGGGCATAAATTACTACCGACATATTTTTTTTCCTCTTTTCGTTCTGATGTACACCATGATACTACATGGCTTGAAGGAGAGCATCATATCTACACAAAATCCAGGTTTTGCTTCATTTTTAGTTTATAATCTATATTTCGATGTGTATACTGTTTTCTTCCACAGTCAAAAGTATGGATTCTTATTCTCTCATTGAAACGCGCGGGCATCTTCCACAAACAATGATTGAGCGAGTTAGAACCAGGAGCACCATGCCATGTAAGTGCATTCAAATATTACATGGTTACATGCAAGAATTTGTTTTTCCCGGTGCAACGCACGGGCATATGTCCTAGTAATAATAAAGCACGGACTAGCAAAAGGGCCCGTGCGTTGCAACGGGATAAAAGTATTACTTATTCTTGTCCTCATTGTTGACGGTGGCATGATGTCCATCTAATCGCAATGGGTGTGAACATTGCTCAATCCAAGGCGATCAGCTCGGCCATGACACGACACACATGTCACAAAGCCACGCCGGAGCAATGGAATGTTTAAAACTTTAAAATTCTAACCTCATCGAACTTGACATGGGGGCAGCCCTGCAAGGGATACTCCTTGCACCACCCCTCACATTTCTACTTGTTTTTACTTCTAGTGTTGATAGTAGGCAATAGGAGGATATCTTCATTAAGTCCCCGAATTGCGACACAAAATAGAATCGATTATAAAATTCAGCATACACACAATAGAGGGAAACTATCAGTATACACAGGATACACACAATAGAGGGATACTTCCGAGTAGTTAATCTCATGCAGAAACATATTATTGTAGTCAAAATTCATCGAGGTTGAGCATTGGGAGTTCTTTCTAATTGCAAAAGGAATTGGAAACAAATTGTTGGTTATAGCAAAACCATGAATAAGTTGGTGGGCACATGATAAAAGAATACATGATTTAGTTCTTCCGGACATTATACATGAGAATTATACCATGAATAATTTGTATATACACAAAAGAATTTGTCTCATTGAAGACAGCTTTTGCTCCATTCATCACTATGGGCAGCACATATATAAGCATTGGTAGTTCGATCAAATTGCAAAAGAAATTGGAAGCAAATTGTTGGTTATAGCAAAACCATGAATAAGTTGGTGGACACGTGATATAAAAAATGAATCATTTTGTTCTTGATAACATTATACATGAGAATTATATCATGAATGGTTTGTATGTACACAAATGAACTGTCTCCTTGAAGACAATCAAGTTCTGAATTCTAACTGCGAAGTTATCACTTGGCTGCAATTTGGTCCCGGTTTAAGGTACGCCGGTCAGTCTAGACGATTTAAGAGAAAATGAAGGGTTCGATTGGGTCATTTTTTTGATCGGACACTGACCGGACCGGGCATGCGTTTCGAACGTTTAGGGACGAAATAGGGTCCGGCTGTACTTCTCTTAGTATCTCTAACTCTAATGCAGCTTCTCGGTCCTTGGGATCCCTTACCCTGTTAATAACAATCTTGTGTGTCACTTGGTGTGGGTACGGGTGCTAGTGCTATGGAGAGGAGAGAGGTCGTATGTGGATGGGGATCAGTGGAAAGAAAATGACTGGACCAGGAGAGATGAGGTAGCGGTGCGTGGGACCCCCAGTCTGCTGGATTAGATCAATTCCCCATCGAGAGACCTGCAAACAGCTACACAGCGCAGCCCCCTTATCTCCCAGATCCCACTGCTCCCGAGAGCGCTTCCTCACGCCCTCGTCCACGAAGAAGCAGGCAGCCTCCCAGTCGCTCCTCTCCGGCAGCTCGAACCCGAGTGGGTCGAGCCAGCCAGCCCCGCTGGCGCTCTACAGCAACAGCAACAGGACCCCGCCGGTGAGCCGGCTCTTCCCCGCTTCTCCCTCCCAATTCTAGCACCGGTCTCATCTCTCTCCTCACCCTCTCTCTTCTGTGTCGAACAGGAAAACTCACAACAACAACAATGGCGCCGCAACCATAGAGTTTAGAACTGCCACCGTCACGCCCGCGTCCAGTCGCCGGAACCTGCGCACCGACACCTGCCGTTACGACCCAGCATGCCTGCGTCGGCAGTATCTCCAGCACTGGCCTCGACCGCCTCCCTCTCTTCGGGAACCCCGATGATTCGGACTGCCCAGAAGCATCCGTCACCTGCCCGCTTCATCCTCGAGTTCCTCCTCTGCCGTCGTCCGATCTGGCCCGCCTAGTCGCTGTCCTGTGCTCCAGATCCGGCCAGCAGCCTCCTCCGACCCCTCCTCCTTTGCCGTCTCCGACCCCTCCTCCTTTGCCGTCATCCGCTCTGGCTCGCTTCGGATCCGGCCAGCAGTCTCGCGCCTCTGCCCCCTCCTCACGCGAGGGATAAACATAACAAAAGTTTTTTAGGAAAAAATACTTTATTAGTACCACCTTGGATAAAAAAAAATATAATATGAGTGAACGGATCAAAAAAACGGAGAAACGCACCGTGCTTTATTAGAAAAAAAATGTTTGTGCGTTGCAACGGGAGAAAAATCACATACTCATGCTTTAGGGAGCAAACACCCTTGCTATAAACCAGGTGAAAATATAGCGTGGGTACGGGTGCTAGTGCTATGGAGAGGAGAGAGGTCGTATGTGGATGGGGATCAGTGGAAAGAAAATGACTGGACCAGGAGAGATGAGGTAGCGGTGCATGGGACCCCCAGTCTGCTGGATTAGATCAATTCCCCATCGAGAGACCTGCAAACAGCTACACAGCGCAGCCCCCTTCTCTCCCAGATCCCACTGCTCCCGAGAGCGCTTCCTCGCGCCCTCGTCCACGAAGAAGCAGGCAGCCTCCCAGTCGCTCCTCTCCGGCAGCTCGAACCCGAATGGGTCGAGCCAGCCAGCCCCGCTGGCGATCTACAGCAACAGCAGCAGGACCCCGCCGGTGAGCCGGCTCTTCCCCGCTTCTCCCTCCCAATTCTAGCACCGGTCTCATCTCTCTCCTCACCCTCTCTCTTGTGTGTCAAACAGGAAAACTCAGAACAACAATGGCGCCGCAACCATAGAGTTTAGAACTGCCACCTTCACGCCCGCGTCCAGTCGCCGGAACCTGCGCACCGACACCTGCCGTTGCGACCCAGCATGCCCGCGTCGGCAGTATCTCCAGCACTGGCCTCGACCGCCTCCCTCTCTTCGAGAACCCCGATGATTCGGACTGCCCAGAAGCATCCGTCACCTGCCCGCTTCATCCTCGAGTTCCTCCTCTGCCATCGTCCGATCTGGCCCGCCTAATCGCTGTCATGTGCTCCAGATCCGGCCAGCAGCCTCCTCCGACCCCTCCTCCTTTGCCGTCTCCGACCCCTCCTCCTTTGCCGTCTCCGACCCCTCCTCCTTTGCCGTCTCCGACCCCTCCTCCTTTGCCGTCATCCGCTCTGGCTCGCTTCGGATCCGGCCAGCAGGCTCACGTCTCTGCCCCCTCCTCACGCGAGGGATAAACATAACAAAAGTTTTTAGGAAAAAATACTTTATTAGTACCACCTTGGATAAAAAAATAATATAATATGAGTGAACGGATCAAAAAACGGAGAAACGCACCGTGCTTTATTAGAGAAAAATGTTTGTGTGTTGCAACGGGAGAAAAATCACATACTCATGCTTTAGGGAGCAAACACCCTTGCTATAAACCAGGTGAAAATATAGCTAAATGGAATGATGAAGATGTAAGGTCACCACGGCCTTCAATGAGCGGCGACTGCCCGACACGGTCGTCTATGAAGATGTAAGGTCACCCCAGGCACCAAACCAACCTTCTACACATCCTCACGAGACGATGGTCTAACACCCGCTCGAGTGTTGCTATCGCCGCCATCGTCAACCCACACACCATCCTCCTGCTAGCACCAGGTACAGATGATAATTGAAACTGTAGGTATATCAAAATATTTTCATGTGTTGCAATAGAGAAAAATATTTCTTTGGCATTATTTTTTATGATTATTCCAATAGATTGACTTAAAAAATAATGCAACCATGGATGTTATTTTTCTCTTAATGCATTCTTTCCTCAACATACATTCATAATACTATCAAGTAAGCCCTCGAAAAATAATAAATAACAAAATAATAATACTATCATGTATGCCACGTGGTGATTCCACATTTTACTTCACTTCCCATTTTTAACCATACTTCATGTAGGCTTTTTGATTAATCCGAATAGTCACTTTGGAGCATGGGCACATTGTAGTCGTTTTTAGAAACATGTTTTTATCCAAAAAGTAAAAAAAATGTAGTATATTTGTGTGAATTTTCATCAAAATTCGTGTTTGTATGTGAAAGATTAAAAGGAAGACAACTACATGCAAAAAAACCAATTTATTTTTCGCTGGATTTTTGTCTTTTTTTACTTTTAATAAAATTTGGCATGTACTTGGATTTTCATATTTTTCAGGTTTATTATCTCCTTCAATTTTTTGGTGGCGACGTTGTCTAGTCACGCACATACATTTGTTCCTACTTTTATGGATGTACAGATGCATTTTTCCTAGCAAATATTGGGCGTACACATACACTTTTTCAAACCAGCTACCAATTTTTTTTTGAGAATATTCAAACCAGCTACCAATGCAGCACCATCCCATGCCGTGCCCACAATCACGTTTTATTAGAGAATCCAATCAGCTTTAATTAAGAGCCATGCATGAGGTGGCTACGCGGGTGGGCCAGGGAGGCTGGGCTTGGGCGCAAGCGCTGTGCTGGGCCTTGGAGGGTCACGCGGCCCACCACACGAGCGGCAGGCTTGGTCGACGTTCTCCTCGAACAAGGGCATAGGCAGGAGGTGGCTTGCGGCGGCGCTGGAGGCAAACTCCGACGGGGACGGCAAGGGGCGGTGCAGATCTAGCGTGGGAGTGGTGGGGATGGGTTTCCCGCAGCCGGATCTCGCCGGATCCGAGCACAGACAACTCGTGGCGGCGGCTGTGGAGCTCCTGGCGTCCTGAAGAGAGAGAGAGAGATGTGAGGAAGAGAGAAGAAGGAAGGGAGAGAGAGATGCGCTGCTCATCTGCTGGTCCGGCGAGGGTCTGGTCGGCGGCGGCGAGGCGAGGTGGAGGAGGTCTGGCCGGGGCGGTCGGGCGCAGGAGGGAGCTCGAGGGGTAGCTTAGGGAAGCGACGGCGTACTGGCGCGGCTCGTCCCGAATTAGCAGTACAAAGCGTTTTTTTTACTTATTTATTGTGGTTATGTAATTTGGTAGCGGTTTTTTTTAGTACCACCTCGAGTATATGCTTTAAATTCAAACTGAAAGCGTAAATTCACAAGAAGAAGCGTATATGCTTTAAGGGATAGATTGACTTTGTCGGGTTCACCGTCACAATACACTTCTTTTCGTGAATTTACGCTTTCAGTTTGAATTTAAAACATATACATAAGGTGGTACTAATTAGGGGAACCACGTCGTGAAAGTGGCTCATCAGAGCAGGCCAGCCGTGGCGGCCCAGCAGCCAGGCCGACCCGACCATCTCCAAGGCCCAGTTGCATCCCCTCCAAAGCCTATAACCCTAGCCCACCAATCACCCTCTGCCCCGATCCCCTCCAGTTCCTCCTGGTAGCGCAGCCTCCTGCCCTAATCCCCTCGCTATGAGGCGCGCGAGCCCCTCGACCTTGAGGTTGCCTGCCCTGGCGCCCGCGGCTGCAGCCCCGCCACAGCTGCTCCTCCCTCATGTCCCCTCTCTCCGCGAGCTCCGTGTGCCTGCGTGAGCTAGGCCTTGCGGCCATGGTACCCCGCCGACCACCTCCATTCCCATGGCGCTGCGACCCAGTCGCTGCTCCCGTCGATGAGAGTCGTCGCTTGCAGTGCCTCGCGTCCGCGCCCTGCCCGAGACATCGTTCCATCGGATCATCCGCCAGTTGTCTCCTCTGCTCAGCGCTGTCCCCACTGGGCGCTGCCGCTCCACCTCCAGATCCACCTCTGTCGGCTAATCCCTCGACTCCCCATAGCAGCCGCACCACCCCAAACCCAATTTCTGAGCAAGTTTCGTACATGCATCAAGTTTTCTTTGGGTGGTTGTTGAGTATGCTCCGATCTGATGAATTGTTTCACAAAAAAAAGTAATGAGTTGCTCCAGCAGATGTCCATGTTAGTCCAACATACATCAATTGCTAACGTCCACGGTGATGACCAGAGCGATGGCAGCATGTAGTCTAGAATCATCATGCTTGACCAAGACTTGCTCAATCACAACAATAGATTGATCCTTTTACAAGTTCATGCGGTGCCAGTTCTCTATGTTCCACATGCCTGAAGGGCTTGGCCGTCTCGCCAAAGTTGCAGCCTTCGTGTTGCATTTGTATTCAACGCTATGCCTGCTTTAACACCACTGTATATCAAACTACAGTAGTAGTTTGTTTTTTGGGAACATTAAATTGCTCATCCTGACTTCATTCAATTGTTTTTTGGTCAAATCCTTTTGAAATATTTCAGATAAACGGTGGTTACAGTAAACATGGGACTATTTTAATCCATACATATTATTGCCTACCCAAAGTCATCTGATGTACATTTGTTTTTCTCAAGTCAGATAGGACTTACATCTTCAGTTCAATAATGATTTCGCTCCATAAGAGCTAATTGCTGTTGAAATAAAAATCCCAGAATATTGATTTCATTTGTTTATGGAAAAACACTATATTGTCTTCTTTTTTTCAGCGGAGCTTGAAATTGATTTGAAGTGCTACAACAAATCGTGTGTGTGTGTGTGTGTTGGCAATTCTGGAACAAGTTTGTGAGGTGTGGAGCTCTCACTTTGTTCAGCAATGGCTTCCAGTTAATATTTTGTGATTGCTAAATGAATCTTTGTTAACGACAATGCCAACCGTGTGGGAAATCTAGGTAGTGCTTTTTACTAAGAAACTTCTTTAAAGTATGTAAGTTGGCAACGGGTAAATGATTAAATCTAGGGCGTCCAATAGACGTGTATTTGTGTATTGATATGTGTGCTTAGTTTTCACGACAAGAAGAACCGGTTTTATATTATTTCGGCAATGGCAAACACTAAAATGAATATGAAAAGTAGGTGCATTTACTTATGGATGCACTTTTTTATCTGATCGGACCGGTTAATTTGTTTTCTCTAAAATTCTTAATTCTATCCAGACATCTTGGTTTGGAAAGCTCGGAGAATAGTTTTGCCCAAGTATTTCGTTAACCTACTTATGTTGTTCAAAGCACAACTTTCAGTCGGCGCCCCTCACCAACATGCTCTTCTCCTAGGAGTTGCCGGGAACAAGGCTGCCCCGCTCGACCCACTCACAGCTAACACCAATGCACGAAGAGTTGAATTCATAGTCCTTGGTGTTTCTGATATAAGTTCCTAGCTTTTCATATTACATTAGCCTAAGTATGGAAGGTCTTTGAACAACGTTCTTGGTCTTTCTCGACAAGAACGGTCCCTGACCCATATCGGTCAACCTTGGTTAGCAACTATCATTTGCTTCATGTGAACGGTGAACCATGAGCATTGTGAACTTAAGTTTAAACATTCCCTTACGCTGTCATGGTTCAGTAACAGTTGTAGGTGCAATACCCGAGGTTATTGCCTTGGAATTGATTATATTAGAACATGTTGTGACCATGTGGACAGGAATCTTGATAAATGTTTATTGGATAGGGGCCTATGATAATTTTTTTCTGTTGCAACGCACGGGCATGTTTGCTAGTTTCACTAATAAGAGAAATCGATTGATTTAGATAAGTTAGGAAAGTTAGATTAAAATGTATTGTTTGTTTCCTGAAAATCTGTTATTTATTTCCGAAGACGAATTGAACCAATAAAAGGAATCGATTGATTTACATAATTTAAGAAAGTTAGATCCGTGATTTGTTATATGTTAGGAAAGTTCTGGTTGTAATAAAGAGTGGAGAGAAAAATAAACCGATAGACCAGGGTGGGAGGGGGTGGTGGGAGGAGAGACGAAAAAAACCCAGCAAAAATAAACCGCGAAGACTATTCACCAACTCGTCCATTAGGAGTAGAGATTAAGGCGAGAGGGGCTATTTGGTGCCCGTGCCCAGCTGCTCCCGATATCTATGCCTTCCGTTTTGTCTCAAAAAAAAAAAAATCTATGCCTTCCGTTCCTCGTTCGGGATCTGGAAAAGCACGGCAGCCGTGTCAGACGCGGTCCGCTGGAAATTGGCATTAAGGTGAAATATGGTATGAAACAGTGCGGATGAGATGGGCCCGTAGCGTATGGGTGGGTGGGCAGAGACGTGGTTGGCGTCTGGTCCACGGACCAGGACGTTAATGTTTTTCCTGATCCATGGAACAGATGAGAGGACAGGTCGTCGGGCGAAAAGCTGGGCCGTCTAGCCGTCACGGGCGAAAAGGTTGAGGTGGCGGCGGCAGCACGCCCCCGGCACCCTCCCCTCCAGCCGACTCCATCCGTCCGCCGCTGCACCCATTTGTAACGCCCGACGAGGTTGTTCCTTGAGGTGGCGCTAACTAGGCTACGGCCGGAGCTGGCTGAGACAATGGAAGATGCGGGCATGGAGTTCCTCCTTGACGCCATTGACAAGTAAATGATTCTGGATCCGAAAAAAAATAGGACGGGAGTAGATTGCATGTGGAATGACTGTCAATGGACGCCAATGGTCGCATCTATTTTGACAGGTTTCCCCTGCTTTGAGGAATTCACGGATAGCCATATGAGCAGTCGGATACGGTTCCTCTGGTTTTGTTAGCGAATGGAGGAGCAGGAGCGCGCGGTCCAGGCTGATTCAAATGCTTTATCTGAATGTGGTCAGCAAATCGGCGACGATTGCAGCGATGCTGCTGGTGCTGGCGTTCGCCGGCGCACGAGTCGTCCATGATGAGGTCTGCTCAATCTACTTACAGAGTCAATCCCCAGCCCCTGGATGGACAAAAAGGTATGAAGAGAAGAAATCGTGGTTCTGTAGCATTTAGAAAATGTGTACGTAATCTTTTGAAAGCATGTGTTGGTGAAAAAATTAGAACATGGTTTCTATTTCAGACCTGAAACAGGCGAATAGGCAGTTAAGAACAAAAAAAATTATGCCACTGCGACCCATTTGCATCACTGAAAGAAAATGTTAGAGAACATACGATAGTGAGTGAAAACCACAACATAGTTGCTGCTGGTCTTAATCAGAGAACAACTATTTGCATCAGAACTGAAGAAACGTCGTTTGTCTGAAATGCGGATTCAGACTGGGTAGTGCGCCACCAGACCGGACTCCGTGTCCACCCCGAATGAGTGCTTTGGAGCAGTCAATTCGGAAATACACGGAGGAACCAACAAAAAGTGTAATAAGACCTGAACTAGGATTGATTTTTGATTCGTTGGGTGAAGCATACGACTTCTACAATTTTTATTCGTGGGAAGTTCGCTTTGTTATTAGATATGGCTAAATGCATGCAGGAGATCGTCTGCAGTTGTTCGGTAAGTTTTGAATTTCATGTAGTTTTTTGTTTGAGATTTTGGATTAGTGTTCTGACCGTGCGTTCTATATGGACAAACTGAAGGGAAAGCCAGAGACGGAGAATAGCAGGCCGTGACGGTGCAAGTGTCTATCCTTGATTAGGTTGCTATGCGCTGCCGATAACAGTTGGTATATTACTGAGCACCGTGAAAGCCACAACCACTCGATTTCACTGACGATGGGCGAGAAGGTGCACTGACCCTCACACAAGTACATCGATGTGTACACTAAGGATTTGATAAAGCAACTGAGGGAGAATAATGTGAATCTTGGTAAGGTGTACAACATAATTGGCAGCCTTTTCGGATCAGTCGAGAAACATTTACAAAAAGGACTCTTAAGGAACATTTGTGGGGAGATAAGCCATGAGCAGCCGGAGGATGATGTCCGAAAGACTTTCGAGGTGTTCGCGGACATTGTTAATGATAACCCCGGTTTTATATACAAAGTTCCGGCAAAAAAAGTAGCAAAGTGAAGAACCTCATGTGGACAAATGGGAGCAGCAGAATGCAGCGCGTATCCCCAGCTGAGTGAGCGGCATAGATAACGGGATCAGCTGAGCCCGGGCTCAGAAACTGATATCCGATATTAAGGCCTCCTTATCATAAAACATGATGATTCTTTCTCTTTAATTTTTTCTTCCCAAGACGATACTTATGGAGTTGGAATTAGGGCTAACAAAGGCCTATGGGACCCACGAGCTCACAGGGCGCATCTTGTGGGGTTGGGCGCACCCCTGAGCTCGTGCCTCCTAGGTGGCTCTCTCCAGTAGTTATCTTCCCCGATTTTTTTATATATTCTAAAAATATTGAGTAAATTTTCAGCTCAATCCAAAAACTTTCTTGTAGATCACCGAATATGATGCATTTGATTAACGCCATTTTTTGACATGAAGAACAGTGCATGAATCACCGAGCGGGCATGACCGCAGTAATGCATGAGCTGAGATGACACAAGAGCAACTCTAGCAGACCGAGCAAAAGTCGCAAACCCGCAAAATTCCGGCGAGTATACGGGCTCGGCCCAACTTTCTGGCCAGAATAGAGCCCGTATACTCGCCCGGCCCGTAATTTTTTTACCGCTTTATTCAGAATTCGTTGGTTGTTTATGAATATTGGATGGTACACCACTTGTTGTTGTGGGAATCAGTTGTAGTATATTCTAATCAGATTTGATTGTGTGGAATATAATATTTAGATTAATAACACGTTAACCAAATTAAAAATACATGTGATTTATTATATTTGATTTTGTATAGTTATAAAATATTTGTTGGAAGGTCGTCACTTTGACTAGAATCCTAATTTTGTATAGTTATAGCGAAACTTAATGCAGATGGTCTCAAGCTCCTTTGCACTCAGAACAAAGAACGTCAACAATTCAATGTTACTCAGGGAGGGATCATAATCTTCCAGTGTTATTGTCTTTAGAAAAATGTTGTGATGTTTGAAAAATGATGCTCCGTTGCTCCCTCCCTCCCTCCCTGTGTGTGGTACTTTGTCCCATTTCTCTAAGGTGAGGTGAGCGAAGTTTTTTGCGGGTTTTCGGATCTCTTGTTGTTCGTCTCCCCTTAAACTGCTCTAACTTGCGGTGTCGTCCGCTTCATCTTTTCCTTCTTTGTTGGTGCAACTCTGACCCAGAATGGAAGGAGGGGGGAAGCGTCACTTGAGCAGCAGCAACGATTCCTGCAGCGCCGCCTGGGCCAGTGATCTGCTGCGGCCCGCGGTCTGACGAACGGTGCCATTGTGAGTGTGCTCCTGCTTGCTTCGGGAACCCCCAACAAACGCGGGCTCATCCTCGCTGCGTTGGGGCAGTTTTGGTCGGAGCTATGCAAGTTCAGGGGCGGACCCAGGACAAAAATGACCCGGTGTCCACATACTCTGAGGGGGCCATGGCCCCTAGCCCAATTGCAATTTGTTTTACTAGGTAGTGACCATCCCATATCCACATACACATACAAGGCCAGGAGCCCATCACCGGCATTATCACACAAACAAGACTACATGAGCCTGCTCGGTGCTCGGGACTTGAGTGCTTTACGTGTCTCTTTCCCCAACTATCGTCGCCGCTGGCGTTAGTTAAATTTTGTCGCGGTTGGTTAATTTTTTTTGGGTCATTGCCCCCCATAGATTCTTGTCAAGCTCCGCCACATATAATGCTATACATAAAAATAACAAACTTCGGGTGTGCTTGGTTGCAATGTATTTCAAGAATATTATTTTGAAAATCTATGGTTTCAAATACTTTGAGATGTTTACCTCTAGTTAAGATTGCAGTATTTCCCCGAAAAAATCAGTGTAGTATTATAAGCCATAGTATCCACAAAACTATGGTATTTTTGTTGTATTAAAAAAATCGGGACTTTGTTTTAAAAACTGAGAAAAATAGCAAATGACTCTAGTGGTGGTCAAATACATTACTACATACTCCCCCCGTGAAGAAATATAAGAGCGTTTAGATCACTACTTTGATTGCCAAACACGTCACCATTTTAGCAGTAGCTTTAGAAACTGATGGTTTCATAAACCAAAATATTCATTGTCATGGGATTAAAAACCGTAGTCTCAAACAGTGAAAACAAGGATGATCGGCAAAAATGATATACACTCCCAAATTTTAGAAACTCAAAATAATTCAATTCTCAAACAAATTTGTATCAGCATAAAAATTGAAATATCCTAGTAGTCCTATTCTCAAACATACGTGGACATCTCCCGAAAAAACGCAGTAATCCAATATGTAATTGTAACATCCTTATGATTTGAAACTCTTGTTCGGTGTTTCAGTGTTTGGGAAACAA